>NC_139218.1:405493781-405836332 GCF_055691185.1 Crinia signifera | reverse complement strand
TATTGTACTAATGTGTGCCCTATGTACAGCGCTGCCCCTGGTAGTACACGGACACCTCCTCTGCTTCCCTACATCCCAGCTGTATTGTGTACTGAGCATTGTGCTGCTGTTACCAGTCACTGTAATGTTCTGTGTTCCCTGTATTGTACTAATGTGTGCCCTATGTACAGCGTTGCCCCCGGTAGTACACGGACACCTCCTCTGCTTCCCTACATCCCAGCTGTATTGTGTACTGAGCATTGTGTTGCTGTTACCTGTGCTGTTGTAGTGTCTCAGTTACTGTAATGTTCTGTGTCTCCTGTATTGTACTAATGGGTGCCCTGTGTACAGCGCTGCCCCTGGTAGTACACGGACACCTCCTCTGCTTCCCTACATCCCAGCTGTATTGTGTACTGAGCATTGTGCTGCTGTTACCTGTGCTGTTGTAGTGTCTCAGTCACTGTAATGGTCTGTGTCCCCTGTATTGTACTAATGTGTGCCCTGTGTACAGCGCTGCCCCTGGTAGTACACGGACACCTCCTCTGCTTCCCTACATCCCAGCTGTATTGTGTACTGAGCATTGTGCTGCTGTTACCTGTGCTGTTGTAGTGTCTCAGTCACTGTAATGGTCTGTGTCCCCTGTATTGTACTAATGTGTGCCCTGTGTACAGCGCTGCCCCTGGTAGTACACGGACACCTCCTCTGCTTCCCTACATCCCAGCTGTATTGTGTACTGAGCATTGTGTTGCTGTTACCCTGTGCTGTTGTAGTGTCTCAGTCACTGTAATGTTCTGTGTCCCCTGTATTGTACTAATGTGTGCCCTATGTACGGTGCTGCCCCTGGTAGTACACGGACACCTCCTCTGCTTCCCTACATCCCAGCTGTATTGTGTACTGAGCATTGTGTTGCTGTTACCTGTGCTGTTGTAGTGTCTTAGTTACTGTAATGTTCTGTGTCTCCTGTATTGTACTAATGTGTGCCCTATGTACAGTGCTGCCCCTGGTAGTACACGGACACCTCTTCTGCTTCCCTACATCCCAGCTGTATTGTGTACTGAGCATTGTGCTGCTGTTACCTGTGCTGTTGTAGTGTCTCAGTCACTGTAATCGTCTGTGTCCCCTATATTGTACTAATGTGTGCCCTGTGTACAGCGCTGCCCCTGGTAGTACACGGACACCTCCTCTGCTTCCCTACATCCCAGCTGTATTGTGTACTGAGCATTTTGCTGCTGTTACCTGTGCTGTTGTAGTGTCTCAGTCACTGTAATGTTCTGTGTCCCCTGTATTGTACTAATGTGTGCCCTATGTACAGCACTGCCCCTGGTAGTACACGGACACCTCCTCTGCTTCCCTACATCCCAGCTGTATTGTGTACTGAGCATTGTGCTGCTGTTACCTGTGCTGTTGTAGTGTCTCAGTCACTGTAATGCGCTGTGTCCTCTGTATTGTACTAATGTGTGCCCTATGTACAGTGCTGCCCCTGGTAGTACACGGACACCTCTTCTGCTTCCCTACATCCCAGCTGTATTGTGTACTGAGCATTGTGCTGCTGTTACCTGTGCTGTTGTAGTGTCTCAGTCACTGTAATGGTCTGTGTCCCCTGTATTGTACTAATGTGTGCCCTGTGTACAGCGCTGCCCCTGGTAGTACATGGACACCTCCTCTGCTTCCCTACATCCCAGCTGTATTGTGTACTGAGCATTGTGCTGCTGTTACCTGTGCTGTTGTAGTGTCTCAGTCACTGTAATGGTCTGTGTCCCCTGTATTGTACTAATGTGTGCCCTATGTACGGCGCTGCCCCTGGTAGTACACGGACACCTCCTCTGCTTCCCTACATCCCAGCTGTATTGTGTACTGAGCATTGTGCTGCTGTTACCTGTGCTGTTGTAGTGTCTCAGTCACTGTAATGGTCTGTGTCCCCTGTATTGTACTAATGTGTGCCCTATGTACGGCGCTGCCCCTGGTAGTACACGGACACCTCCTCTGCTTCCCTACATCCCAGCTGTACTGTGTACTGAGCATTGTGCTGCTGTTACCTGTGCTGTTGTAGTGTCTTAGTCACTGTAATGTTCTGTGTCCGCTGTATTGTACTAATGTGTGCCCTATGTACAGCGCTGCCCCTGGTAGTACACGGACACCTCCTCTGCTTCCCTACATCCCAGCTGTATTGTGTACTGAGCATTGTGCTGCGGTTACCTGTGCTGTTGTAGTCTCAGTCACTGGAATGGTCTGTGTCCCCTGTATTGTACTAATGTGTGCCCTATGTACAGCGCTGCCCCTGGTAGTACACGGACACCTCCTCTGCTTCCCTACATCCCAGCTGTATTGTGTACTGAGCATTGTGCTGCTGTTACCTGTGCTGTTGTAGTGTCTCAGTCACTGTAATGTTATGTGTCCCCTGTATTGTACTAATGTGTGCCCTATGTACAGCGCTGCCCCTGGTAGTACACGGACACCTCTTCTGCTTCCCTACATCCCAGCTGTACTGTGTACTGAGCATTGTGCTGCTGTTACCTGTGCTGTTGTAGTGTCACAGTCACTGGAATGTTCTGTGTCCCCTGTATTGTACTGATGTGTGCCCTATGTACAGCACAGCCCCTGGTAGTACACGGACACCTCCTCTGCTCCCTACATCCCAGCTGTATTGTGTACTGAGCATTGTGCTGCTGTTACCTGTGCTGTTGTAGTGTCTCACTCACTGTAATGTTCTGTGTCCCCTGTATTGTACTAATGTGTGCCCTATGTACAGCGCTGCACCTGGTAGTACACTGACACCTCCTCTGCTTCCCTACATCCCCGCTGTATTGTGTACTGAGCATTGTGCTGCTGTTACCTGTGCTGGATTAGTGTCTCAGTCACTGTAATGTTCTGTGTCCTCTGTATTGTACTAATGTGTGCCCTATGTACGGCGCTGCCCCTGGTAGTACACGGACACCTCCTCTGCTTCCCTACATCCCAGCTGTATTGTGTACTGAGCATTGTGTTGCTGTTACCTGTGCTGTTGTAGTGTCTCAGTTACTGTAATGTTCTGTGTCTCCTGTATTGTACTAATGTGTGCCCTATGTACAGTGCTGCCCCTGGTAGTACACGGACACCTCTTCTGCTTCCCTACATCCCAGCTGTATTGTGTACTGAGCATTGTGCTGCTGTTACCTGTGCTGTTGTAGTGTCTCAGTCACTGTAATGTTATGTGTCCCATGTATTGTACTAATGTGTGCCCTATGTACAGCGCTGCCCCTGGTAGTACACAGACACCTCCTCTGCTTCCCTACATCCCAGCTGTATTGTGTACAGAGCATTGTGCTGCTGTTACCTGTGCTGTTGTAGTGTCTCAGTAACTGTAATGTTCTGTGTCCCCTGTATTGTACTAATGTGTGCCCTATGTACAGCGCTGCCCCTGGTATTACAGGGACACCTCCTCTGCTTCCCTACATCCCAGCTGTATTGTGTACAGAGCATTGTGCTGCTGTTACCTGTGCTGTTGTAGTGTCTCAGTCACTGTAATGTTCTGTGTCCTCTGTATTGTACTAATGTGTGCCCTATGTACAGCGCTGCCCCTGGTAGTACACGGACACCTCTTCTGCTTCCCTACATCCCAGCTGTATTGTGTACTGAGCATTGTGCTGCTGTTACCTGTGCTGTTGTAGTGTCTCAGTCACTGTAATGTTATGTGTCCCCTGTATTGTACTAATGTGTGCCCTATGTACAGCGCTGCCCCTGGTAGTACACAGACACCTCCTCTGCTTCCCTACATCCCAGCTGTATTGTGTACAGAGCATTGTGCTGCTGTTACCTGTGCTGTTGTAGTGTCTCAGTCACTGTAATGGTCTGTGTCCCCTGTATTGTACTAATGTGTGCCCTGTGTACAGCGCTGCCCCTGGTAGTACACGGACACCTCCTCTGCTGTGTCCGCTGTATTGTTATGTGTGTATGTAAAGCGCTTCTAATTACCTTCGGGGGAGGCAGGAGGAGATGGCCTCAATTATTACATTGTAGTCTGTTAAAAGCGCCTCATGGAATTCTTCATATTTGGTTGCTTTTTATTTCACTTGAGGACATAGATGGATCCTGATTGTTTATTTCTTACTTTGGCAGGTTCCTGTAATGGGCAGTGCTCCAATGGGATGTCACACTCATAGTTCCTGCGGATGGAAAGGGGGAGCCATAATATCTGGGGGCGTTCTCAAGTCTGGGGCTCCCCAGTGGCTCCATCACTGTCTTGCGACCCTGTGAAACATCCTTTACCTGGGAAACACTGCAGACCACCCCCCCGCTTACACCCAGGTAATTATCCTTCAATGTCCACATGGTAATTCCCGAACCCTAATTGTAGTCTAGCTCTGAACCTTCTGTCCACATTGGGCCTCATTCAGACCTGATTGTTAGGCTGCGTATATTTGCTGCCTAGCGAGCAGGTAAGCGCCGCCTGCCTGAATCCCCTCATACACATCTGCTCGATGGTTGCTCATGTCACTCGCATTGACACGTCTACTTCCGCAGGCGTCACATGTAATCTGAAGACATCTCATATATGGTGTTAATAGGTCAGGATTTAGTGAGCAGGTGTGTGCGTGGGTCCAGTGGGCACCACCCAGTGGTCACCGGTGGCACCACAGATGAGGAGCAGCATTAGGAATGTATGTAACAAGGTAATGAACTGGCTCTTAGCTGTTTTTTTAAAGCTATGAATGTCATTGTGTACTTAAATAGATACATACAAACTTATTAATACACACAAAAAGAAAATAAATATATATAGAAGATCAGAGAAAAACCACGCAGCACTCACTTTAATCATTAGGGGGTGCTAGATCAGGGGGTGATTGTCACCTTGTCCTACTACAGAGAGACAGTGAATTTATCTACAACCTCAGCTTTCTGTAGTAGGACTGCTGCATGTGTTACATGGTGATTGTGATGATACAGTAAATATCATTTGGATTCTTTGGATAAGCCGACCACTATGGCAGTTGTTAAAGTTCCTAATTTGCCTCATCCGCCCCTATTATCAGTTCTTGACTAGCTATAACATTAGCATGTATATTGACAGGGATAATATTTTCTTTATTAGTTTATTGTTATATTTCCATTTCTTTCTATGTTGGTTATAGATTTTTGGTCATGGTATAGTACCGCGCACAATTATAAATATTTGGGGATTGTCAGCACTCGCCGGATCATGTGCTTAAGAGAAACGTACACCTATATATGTAATTATGCCCTATCATTTCTCACTATTTTCTTATTTCTTCTGGGTGTCTCTCCAGCTGCACTATGTAATGCAGGGACTCCAATCAGGGCTTTCCATTGGCTGACGCAGGAGTCATGGCTGTGTGTTCCAAGGCCAGACTCCATGCGTTCCAACAGCCGGAAGTGTGATGTTGTTCATATGGGGCTGTGCACAACGCCCTGGGTGCTTAGTGTACCCTTGATGCTGGGAGCACACTC
This sequence comes from Crinia signifera, assembly GCF_055691185.1. NCBI lineage: Eukaryota > Metazoa > Chordata > Amphibia > Anura > Myobatrachidae > Crinia > Crinia signifera. The sequence goes on along the minus strand of NC_139218.1, from coordinate 405,830,905 downwards.
ATTGTGAACGATCGCATTATGACCTTGATTGTATAGTTTCCTGGCCGTCTTCAACTCTGATATGCGAGTTGTAGCCGGGATGTTGGGACCGGAAACGGAAGTGCGTTCCATGACCGCGGTCCATGTGTCCCACTGCCCGGAGAGGAGTTACACAGGTGAGACTCTAATTAGAGATGGGCAAAACGGGTCACTAGCGAGAGCTGGGATCCAGCAGATCAGTCGGTGAAAAGATCCGTATGTTTTGTGCGGATCACTTTGAAAGAAGGGGTAATTGTTAATAACGAAGCATAATTTGTCTTACAATCATTTATTGCCATTATTTTTTACTTTAAAAAAAAAAAAAAAAAAATTGAGCTGAACAAATAAGAACATACATAACCAAGTGAAACACTGACCGATGGCTGGGTGCAGATTCGCCAAAGATGGCAACCATCTATGGCGTCTGCACCGATGGCCATCCCTAGCAGCAGCAGCCTTATTATTCTTTATTTTACTTGCAGTAGCAGCATTGTAACTCAGTCTCTGGAGTCAGTACATCTCAGCTGCCACAGGTGGCAGTGCTGAGATCTGGAAAATGCATTGTAATTAAAAACGAAACTGTAAGTAAAAGAATGACGGATCACCTTTTTGGGGTCGGCGGCTCAGTCGTTCTTGAATGGGATCCGTCTCAAAGATTCGCTTCGTTCGCGAACGATACATCTCTAGACTCTGTTGCAGTTTAGGATTGTTTGTGCTCTTGAAAAAGTGGAGCCATGGGGCTGGCCACGGGCATCTACAGACACCATGCTGACTGCCTGTATTAGATAAGTACCCGGCAGCCTTTGTATTCTTCACAATATGTTGCCATGTGTTTTAACATTTTTTTCACTGTTGGATAAAAACTGGATTTTTCAATCAAAGTTGCTGGTGTGCAGAGCTCTATTTTGGAAAATGTGTGTGTATGTGTGTGTATGTGTGTCTGTGTGTATGTATGTATGTATGTATGTATGTATGTGTGTGTGTGTATATATATATATGTATATATATATATATATATATATATATAAATATACATACACACACACACACACACACATATACACACAGACAACGTTCTCACCTTCCCTGCAGGAGAGACAGGTCCTTGAGAAAGACTCATTTTTTATTGCTAGTACTTTTGCTGGATGTGCAGATATCTATCTTTGTTATTGGTTCAGATAGACATTATCGCATACGAAGGGAAGGCACGTTCAGAGAAAAACAAATCTATATGGTTTCACACATATGTATATATACGTATATGTATACACATCTATATATAGGACTCCGGTACTTAAAATAAATGGTCCTGAACCTTTAAGAGAAGTTTGGAACACAGAAATAACTCAATTTTCCTAAAGGAGTTGGATCCATATCTACAGTCACATAAGTGATCTACTGTAACAGCATTTAAGAAAAACTCTCTTCCGCTGATGGAGTCTTTTTAGAAAAAAACGCGTAGGAACGTTTCTGTATCTGCTATTTTACCTGATTCTACTTGCTGAAGAACCAAAATAAAAATATCGGATGAACATTGCTTGTCGCTTCACTGAATATTGGATCACCATATGTATGGACATTATTTGTAAAATGTAGGCGCCACATCACAATTGGGTATTCTATTGGTGTTGGGTTGTTCCCTATGCTCTCAGGGGACTTCGTGGTAAAGGCAGTCGTATATTAGATTTTCAATACATTCTATCTATTTTGATATAAAGCGCGAAGTGGAATATTGGGAATCTCTTATATATTTGGCTACATCTGTCACTCAAAGTGTGCCTGAAGCTGTAACGCTGGGTGGAGCCTCTGACTCACATGACTGACTCACACGACACAGAACCAGCCCAGTGAGCCCACAGTGCCAGACTGCCAGGGTCTGCCTCTCCATGTTACACAGCAAAGACACAGCTACTCACCAGACACACCAGGTGAGCACCCCACACCTCCATACCTCCCAACATGACCCTCTCCAGGAGGGACAGAATGCTCTGTTTGTGGACTTCCATCTTAATTTATGATTGTCATCACCTGTTTTAAACAGGGTAATTGATAAGAAAGGTGTTTAAGCACAGGTGATGGTAATCCATAAATTAAGAAGAAAGTCCAGAAACAGAGCAATGTGTCCCTCCCCCCCCCCCCCCCCCACATTCACGGCAACCCCACGATTAAATGGCACATGCAAAACACTGACATGGCTATGGTCGACAATGAAAAAGGTTGACATGAGTTTTTGAAGATTTATTTTTCACTTTTTCAATGTTTTCATATTCATTCTCATGTGTCGACATGGACACCAATGAAGTGCCACACTTATGTCAACATTTACATGTGTTGACCTTTCTGTGTTGATTTTTTCTTGTGGCGATTCGCGGCACCCCCCGGCGACCCCCCTCCCGGGATTCACAGCACACCCCCCCAATTTGCGGCGACTCCCGCGATTTGCGGCCCCACCCCGTGACACACCCCCTCCTGCGATTCGTGGCACCCGCGACCCCCTCTCCCACGATTTGTGCCAACCCCCTAGGCCCCCCCTTCCTCGCGGTACCCCCCACCCCCCGCGACCCCCCCTACCGCGATTCCCCCCCCTGTCATTGCGGCAACCCCCCGCCCCTGCGACCCACCCTCCCACGATTCACTGCAACCCCCCGCGTCCCCCCCTCCCACGATTCGCGGCACCCACACCCCCCCGCGACCCCCCCTCCCGCAATTCACGGCATCCACCCACGACCCCTCCTCCCGTGATTCGCGGACACACCTCACCTCCTCCCCCCCCACCCCCGCTCGCGATTCACGGCAACCCCAGGATTAAATGGCACATGCAAAACACTGACACGGCTATGGTCGACAATGAAAAAGGTTGACATGAGTTTTTGAAGATTTATTTTTCTTTTTTGAATGTTTTCATATTCATTCTCATGTGTTGACATGGACACCAATGAAGTGCCACACTTATGTCAACATTTACATGTGTTGACCTTTCTGTGTTGATTTTTTCTTGTAGCAATTTTTTTACAGTGACAATTATGTGCACGTCAACCTACACATCATCAACCAATTCTTTGTATAATATATAACACCTGTTCTGTTTTACTGTAGGTGTTTTAAGTCAGATCTTTTACTGTTACTATTACTGTTTATGTAAATGCATTCTGAATGACAGCAACATCCTACCATCCTTCTACAAGAATATATAACGAACTAGGTGATTTATCGCGCCCCGTGCCCCCCCCCCCCCTCCCGCAATTCACGGACCCCCCGCGCACCCCCCCCCCCACGATTCACGCCCCCTCCCACGATTCACGTCACCCCCCGCACACACCCCCCTCCCGCAATTCGCAACCCCCCCTCCCGCAATTCACGCCCCCTCCCACGCTTTGCGGACCCCCGCCCTCTCCCGCGATCCGCGGACACCTGCGCCCCCTCCCTCCCTTGATTCACGGCACCCACCACGCCCCTTCCACAATTCACGGCACCCCTAAGCCCCTCTTTAGTCCCCCGTATACTCACACACCCCTATCACTACCCAGCTTCCTGCTCTCCTGAACCGTAACTCCCACCACTGGGGAGTCGCTGACGCTGTTTTGCCCACATGCCCCTATCATGCCTCATAGCCCAGCCTCCTGCTCTCATGTACCCTAACTCCCACCCAGTAGGAGGAGACACTGACTCAGGGCCACCATCCTGTACTCCTGTACTGCCATGCTGGACCCTCACCCACTGGCAGAAGCTGCACAGTATCTCCCACCCTCCTCTTAAGTCCCCCTTATGCCCACACACCCCTATCACTACCCAGCCTCCTGTTTTCCTGTGTCGTGACCTCCGCCAGTGGGGAGCCGCTGACTCAAAAACACCCTACTATACTATTGCACACACACACACCTAAACAACATGCACACACAGCCCCCCCCCCCACTCACAAATGTCACTGTACCATCCACACTATCAATGTACATCTTACTCTGTAACCGCTTTTTAATTAAACAAAACAATACACACCCCCTTCCAAATCATATGCTCTCTATTTAACACATTTCACCTATAACTCAAGTTGCAATACAGGCCATCTTTCATACAATTCTAACCATCTTTCTCATATACAAATGTTCACAAATTAAGGGGGCGCAGCCCCTTACGACGGTGTGAAAAGCGCCCGTAGGGCGCGATGAATCACCTAGTATTTACTATAACTCACTGTGACTAATTAATCAATATAGTGATCCTATGGACGGAACAGTAGTTTATAAAAAACTAAATGCAGGTACAGGGCCTATATAATGTAGAGAAAAACTTTCTTAAACAAATTCTTGAAAAAGGAACTTTTTTCAAGAATTTGTTTAAAAAAAAAAAAATTCTACAGGGGAGTTCTGCATGTGGTCAGCCCTTCAAGCTGACAGATGGGCGAGCACCCGGGCAGGTTTATTCAGAGATACATTGAGGCAGTGCCGGACCTCAAGAAGGATTATATATATATATATATATATATATATATATATATATTCTCCCAAAAAAGCAGGCGTCACTCCAGGTCTTTAGATGCAAAAAATCAAGTGAAGTTTATTACTTCCACGGTCTACGCCGTTTCGGGTATAAACCCTTCGTCAGGACCATAGGAAATCACAGCAAAATAGTGTAACAACAGTGTGTCAAAGAAAAATCAACTTACATATAGGGGGACCCGCCGTGCAGCATCCTCCTCCTGATGACGACTTCCGGTTGTACCCGGAAGTGACCCGGCCGTCCTGGCAGGGGAGGAAGCCGCACTAGGGAAACAGTGTACAAAATGCCCACAGTTAGTACAGGCTGCATAAAGTGCATTGTGCTTCTCAGAGATAATTAATATCAGTAATGGGTGAACATACAGTGAATGAATGATCAAAATAATTATTAAAAACGACATACAATGAGACACGATTATGCTCATAAAGAACACACTTTTCCTTGGTCTTATTTATAAACGGCCACTAGATGGCAACATTGCCAAACAACTCACAATGGTGATATGTATCGATGCATTCCTTGTCATATTTCATACTGCTATACTGTACCATTGGCATGTCACAGAGTTGTTGCATGCCGCTTAAAGCTATGAGATATATACAGCCATTATAGTTATTATTAAAAACAGGTTTGTCTTCTACCTTCTTATAAATTTAATAAAAAATTCTTATTTACCAAGCTTATTATTATCTCATAGCCCCCGGGCCCCATCCCTGGTTGCAGGCTATATTTTGATGTCACAAGAAACTGCCAAGGTTCAATGTCTCATTGAGACCTCCTGGCTTTAGAGTCCTCTTTGCAGAGTGTGGATGTTTGAAGTCTTTACAACTAACCATATGCTTACATGTCTCACAGGACCAACAGCTGTAGCAGCCCGGAGGTTTAACATAAGTATTGGGTGGCCTTGAGATACCCATCCCAGTGACATCAGTTTTTACCAACCTGTCCCTAAGGTTGGGGCCTCTGCAAAAGGCTGCCATAGGTCTAATGTTTCTTAAAGCAGGGAGGTCAGGATCGGTTTTAACAATAGGCCATAAGGCATTGGTGGCATGCCTAATGATGGGACTTGCCACTGAAAAAGTGGTGGACCATGGAAGTACCGATGTGGTATCCCGTCGCTTGGGTCTTAATAATTGTGATCTGGGCATATCCAGAACTTGCTGTTTGTGCTTAAGCAACACCGTGAGGTCATAGCCTCTAGCAATAAATTTCTCGATAAGGGCATCAAGTCTCACTTCAACTTTGTCTGAGTCACTTATGATTCTTTTGACTCTGATCATTTGAGACAGTGGCAGCCCTCTTTTGAGGGCGGGGGGATGATGGCTAGATGCCATCAAAAAACTATTGCGTTCCACATCTTTAAGATAAACATCTGTACTGATAACATTATTACAGATCGTTACACTTACATCTAAGAAATTGGCCATAGTGGTACTCCAAGATGCTGTATACTTAATCGAGGACTCACTTGCATTAATTTCAAGTAATAGATCAGACAGCGAATCCTCGCCACCCGTCCACAAGACAAAAATGTCGTCTATGTAGCGGGTGTATAGACGCAAGTGTCGACTAACATCTGGTTTATCAAAGAAAGTGGTTTGCTCCTGGCTAAACATAAAAATGTTTGCAAAGGATGGGGCCACTGCGGACCCCATAGCACATCCCCTCTGCTGTAGGTAATATGCCCCATCGTACAAAAAGTGATTGCGCTTCAAGGTTAGCACAATTAATTCCATGAATAAATCATGGTCCAGCAAGGACGGATCTAGATATTCAGTAATAAATGCCCTAACAGCCTCAATACCCCCATCATGTGGGATGGAGGTATAAAGGCTGCAAACATCCAGGCATACCATAAGGGTCCCATCAGGTAATGTACCTATACCCTCTAATAATTGAAGAAAACTGGTGGTATCTTTCAAAAATGTACATTTCAAAGGTAACAAAGGCTGCAGTAGAAAATCCAGCAGCTTAGCCACTGGCTGATTTAAAGAGTCACGGGCAGCTATAATGGGTCGTCCTGGAGGGTGTAAGGCATTCTTGTGGACCTTAGGTAATGAGTATAAAACAGGAACTAGCGGCCACTCGTTGTACAGGGATTTGAATAATTTGGACGAAATTTTACCATCCCTCATAGCAGTTGTAAGAATATCAAGTAATTCCCGCTTATAAAGGGAGGTGGGGTCATTAGGCAATTTTTTGTATACCGCCGTCTCAGCCAGCTGACTGTACAATTCATGACGATAGTCTGTCAGGTTCTGGACCACTATGGCCCCGCCTTTATCGGCGGGCCGGATGATAATATCCTCATAGGTGCCCAGTTGGCTAAGGGCTTGAGATTCGGCTGGAGACAGATTTTTTCTGAATTTTGCTGGTGCCCCTGTGTATTTAATGACAGAATCGTCCAATAATCTCCCAAAAGTACGCAGGGCCGCATTATTTGACACAGGGTCAAATGTAGACGTGGGATAACTCATCATAAATTTATCCAAAAGGACCCTCAAGAATGCCATCAGGTTTAGTTTGAAAATGTTCCTTTAAGCGCAGTTTGCGCATCAACTTGTGTTGATCACACTTTTTGTGTTTTATGTATGCTCTCATTGCTGTAGGAGTGGGCTGAGGAAGGGGCTCATACCCCGAAACGTCCCCATTCAATACAACTTTTATTTGCATGAAACCGTCTCCTGAGTGCCTTTGTCCGTGAGGATTTGGATTGCTGTATACCACTTACAGGCACCGGGGGCAAGTTGTTGTTTATTCACACAGAGTGCCGGCAGATATTGGACTATATATATGTGTGTGTGTGTGTGTGTGTGTGTGTGTGTATATATATATATATATATATATATATATATATATATATATATATATATATATATATATATATAGTATATCGTATATCTTCTTCATACTTCATGGCAGCCATTACATTGGGTTCATCCCTCTCTCTCTCTCTCTCTCTCCCAATTACACAGGTAGTTTTTTTCCCCCAAGATCTAACTCCTCCTCTTCCATATCCTATATAGCTGAGCACCTCCCTCTTATCCTTAGTCTTTTTCCTGTCTCCTCTATATGTAAGCAGGTAGTTAGATTAGTGTTAGTATAGGAAAATTTCAGCATGCTGGTATGCTGCTGAAACCTGGGCAGCATAGGGATGGCGGTGCCTTACCCTTTTTTTATGGATCTGGGCCGGCAGCATTGATCTTTTCCCCCCTCCCTTCTTGGGTATGTTATGGGGATTGGCGATGCCTTACCCTAGAAAAGAATGCCTGTCAGGCAAGCAGTATCGCATACTGATGCACCCGTGGTGCGTGGCAGGCGGCGGAGCTCTGTGTCCGGCCTGCACATGTCTGACTCCAGTGGTGGGTCCCGGAGCTATGGATACAAGGGGGGGGGAGGCATCGGCAGCATCTCTGGCGTGGTTACTGCTCTCGGCGGTTTCTTATAGCCACTTCTGCATAGGTGTAGTGGCCAGAAGGTCCCTGTGGCTAAAATCATGGGCAGCTGATTCCCATTCTAAAAATAAATTAGCAATGCTTCCATATGAAGGTTCCTTTCTGTACAGAAGCAAGCAGGATCAGATGATTCAGAGGATGTCGGGATGCAAATCCGTAAGGCTGCCTCAGGACAGAAGGGGCAAGTTTCCTTCTTATTCTGGTAGGCAGTCGTACAGACAAGCCCGATCATATAGGCCTGGTAGGCCGTTTCGTGACAGATATGCCTCAGGTACGACCCGGGCATTTTTTCGTCAGTCCATCAAGAAAAGAGGCGAAAGTTCTGGGGCAAGTCAGAAACAGTGACGCTATATGTACCGTGGAACAAATCCCAGTGGCAGAAAGGCTTCTAGAGTTTTCTTATATCTGGGATCAAACCATCCGGGACAGATAGGTTTTAGAAGTGGTTACCACGGGATACCGTTTGGAGTTTCTTTCAAGGCCAAGGTTGGCAAAGTTTTAAAGTTCCAGAATTCCTCTGTCAAAAGCAGAAAAGGAAGTTCTAAAGTTAAGTTTACAAGCATTGATCGACGTAAACGCAGTCGAAGAAGTCCCAGAAATGGAAAAGGGACTAGGGTTTTACTACCATCTTTTTTGTTATAAGCAAGGTATCCGGTGGTTTCAGAACCACGCTCGATTTTAAGAAATCTGAACGACCGTATAAGAAAAAAGAAATTTCATATGGAAACCACCAAATCTACCCTGATGGGGATCGATTTAAAAGATGCATACTTCCACATTCCTATTGCCGCAAGTGACAGAAAGTATCTGAGATTCGCCATAGGAGAAGGGCATTACCAGTTCACCTGCCTGCCCTTCGGCCTCACTTCATCTCCACGAGTCTTTACCAAGGTCCTTGTAATGTTAATAGAGAAACTAAGAAAACAAAAGATCATGATATGGGGTACTTAGACGATATCTTGATATCAGCTCAGTCAGAAGACAAGATAATTGCGGCAAGGGATTATACCATCAAATTCTGTCAAGACCATGGATAGTTGGTCAATTGGGAAAAAAGTCGGCTCATTCCTTCTCAAAATATTCAGTTCCTGGTTATCCTAATAGACACAGTGACATTCCAAATATCTTTGTCAAAAATAAGTTGCGAAAAAATTCATCAGATGATTTTGTTAATTTACAGCAATCCTCGAGTATCTCTAAGGATGGCGATGAGTCTACTAGGTATGATGGCTTTCGCGGTAGACATAACTCCCTGGGCAAGATGGAAAATGAGACCTTTGCAATGGTTTCTACTGAAGTACACCAGGAAACACACATCGTTGGATCAGATAAAGATTCCAGACACAATAAAATAATCTCTTGCATGGTGGGAGTACGAGTTACTAAAAGAAAGAAAATTATCACTATCAGTTTACACGACTTAGACGCAACTGCTACAAAATCACAGATTATATACTGTAGAACAAGGGGAACAATTGACTACCCAATTCAGAGAAAAATTATATAAAGAAAAAACCATTGAGACAACATTCCAACAAATGAGACAGACAGAACGTAGTGACCTACTCAACTATAAAACAAAAAATGAACACCAAATAATGAAAGAGATAACATAACTTCATAACAAAATACTCAAAACAATCCAACCAACTGAGAGATATTTTAAGAAAACACTGGCCCCTGTTATTAGAATACGAGACTTTAGCCGATCACTTACCACAAATACCTAAAATGACGTTCAGAAAAGCTCCAGATCTAAAACAAAAACTCACCAAAAACCATATCCCACCAAAATCAAAAATTCAGACCACTATAGACAAAATTCCAATAGGCAAGGGCTTCTACCACTGCGATCAATGTATAGGATGCAGGAACCAACATCAGAAATCCACCAAACCAATCCCAACATTCAGATCCAACACAAAAGGCGAAGTCTATAAAATAAAACAAGAGATTACATGTAACAGCAAAGGGGTCATTTACCTGTTAGAGTGTGCCTGCAACAAACAGTACATAGGCCGTACAACTAGGAACCTGAAAGTCTACGAACACATTAGAAATATAAAACGCGGTTATGAAGATCACAACCTCTCAAACCATTTCAAAATGCACCATGACAGCAACTCACAATCCCTAAAAGGCATAGACATAGAATTGATACACCCCAACTGGCGAGGGGGAGATTATATGCACAAGATTAGCAAAACAGAGCTGAAATGGATGTACGTTTTAAAAACATTCACACCCAGAGGGTTAAATTTGGATAATGAGGTGAAGGCAATCATTGGTAAAAAATAAAACACCACACTACCCCTAACGTAATATGAGCTGCACAGGGAAGATTAGCACAAGACTAATTAAGACGACCTTCCAATTGACACACATACTTGAATCAAGTAACCCATTAAACATCGGATACATGCACACAATATGGCTCAACATATTTGAGCTTATTACCAACATAGGTGTTTGTTCTGAAAGGGAGACAATGACCGTATTGACAATCATGGCAAGCAGCTGAGTGAGCCATCACAATCATGACAAGCAGCTGAGTGAACCATCGCAATCATGGCAAGCAGCTGAGTGAACCATCGCAATCATGACAAGCAGCTGAGTGAGCCATCGCAATCATGAAAAGCAGCTGAGTGAACCATCGCGATCATGACAAGCAGCTGAGTGAGCCATCGCAATCATGAAAAGCAGCTTATGGAGCCATCGCAATCATGGCAAGCAGCTGAGTGAGCCATCGCAATCATGGCAAGCAGCTGAGTGAGCCATCACAATCATGACAAGCAGCTGAGTGAGCCATCGCAATCATGGCAAGCAGCTGAGTGAACCATCGCAATCATGGCAAGCAGCTGAGTGAACCATCGCAATCATGGCAAGCAGCTGAGTGAGCCATCGCAATCATGACAAGCAGCTGAGTGAGCCATCGCAATCATGACAAGCAGCTGAGTGAGCCATCGCGATCATGACAAGCAGCTGAGTGAACCATCGCAATCATGGCAAGCAGCTGAGTGAGCCATCGCGATCATGACAAGCAGCGGAGTGAACCATCACAATCATGACAAGCAGCTGAGTGAACCATCACAATCATGGCAAGCAGCTGAGTGAGCCATCGCAATCATGACAAGCAGCTGAGTGAACCATCAAAATCATGGCAAGCAGCTGAGTGAGCCATCGCAATCATGACAAGCAGCTGAGTGAGCCATCACAATCATGGCAAGCAGCTGAGTGAGCCATCACAATCATGACAAGCAGCTGAGTGAACCATCGCAATCATGGCAAACAGCTGAGTGAACCATCGCAATCATGACAAGCAGCTGAGTGAACCATCGCAATCATGACAAGCAGCTGAGTAAACCATCGCAATCATGGCAAGCAGCTGAGTGAACCATCGCAATCATGGCAAGCAGCTGAGTGAACCATCGCAATTATGACAAGCAGCTGAGTGAACCATCACAATCATGACAAGCAGCTGAGTGAGCCATTGCAATCATGACAAGCAGCTGAGTGAACCATCGCGATCATGACAAACAGCTGAGTGAACCATCGCGATCATGACAAACAGCTGAGTGAACCATCGCAATCATGACAAGCAGCTGAGTGAACCATCGCAATCATGACAAGCAGCTGAGTGAACCATCGCAATCATGACAAGCAGCTGAGTGAACCATCGCAATCATGACAAGCAGCTGAGTGAGCCATCGCAATCATGACAAGCAGCTGAGTGAACCATCGCAATCATGACAAGCAGCTGAGTGAACCATCGCAATCATGACAAGCAGCTGAGTGAACCATCGCAATCATGACAAGCAGCTGAGTGAGCCATCGCAATCATGACAAGCAGCTGAGTGAGCCATCGCAATCATGACAAGCAGCTGAGTGAGCCATCGCAATCATGACAAGCAGCTGAGTGAACCATCGCAATCATGACAAGCAGCTGAGTGAACCATCGCAATCATGACAAGCAGCTGAGTGAGCCATCGCAATCATGACAAGCAGCTGAGTGAACCATCGCAATCATGACAAGCAGCTGAGTGAGCCATCGCAATCATGACAAGCAGCTGAGTGAACCATCGCAATCATGACAAGCAGCTGAGTGAGCCATCGCAATCATGACAAGCAGCTGAGTGAACCATCGCAATCATGACAAGCAGCTGAGTGAACCATCGCAATCATGACAAGCAGCTGAGTGAGCCATCGCAATCATGGCAAGCAGCTGAGTGAGCCATCGCAATCATGGCAAGCAGCTGAGTGAGCCATCGCAATCATGGCAAGCAGCTGAGTGAGCCATCGCAATCATGGCAAGCAGCTGAGTGAACCATCGCAATCATGGCAAGCAGCTGAGTGAACCATCGCAATCATGACAAGCAGCTGAGTGATCCATCGCAATCATGACAAGCAGCTGAGTGAGCCATCGCAATCATGACAAGCAGCTGAGTGAGCCATCGCAATCATGACAAGCAGCTGAGTGAGCCATCACAATCATGGCAAGCAGCTGAGTGAGCCATAACAATCATGGCAAGCAGCTGAGTGAGCCATCACAATCATGACAAGCAGCTGAGTGAGCCATCGCAATCATGGCAAGCAGCTGAGTGAACCATCGCAATCATGACAAGCAGCTGAGTGAGCCATCGCAATCATGGCAAGCAGCTGAGTGAACCATCGCAATCATGGCAAGCAGCTGAGTGAGCCATCACAATCATGACAAGCAGCTGAGTGAGCCATCACAATCATGAAAAGCAGCTGAGTGAGCCATCACAATCATGACAAGCAGCTGAGTGAGCCATCACAATCATGAAAAGCAGCTTATGGAGCCATCGCAATCATGGCAAGCAGCTGAGTGAGCCATCGCAATCATGACAAGCAGCTGAGTGAGCCATCGCAATCATGACAAGCAGCTGAGTGAGCCATCGCAATCATGAAAAGCAGCTTATGGAGCCATCGCAATCATGGCAAGCAGCTGAGTGAGCCATCGCAATCATGGCAAGCAGCTGAGTGAGCCATCACAATCATGACAAGCAGCTGAGTGAGCCATCGCAATCATGACAAGCAGCTGAGTGAGCCATCGCAATCATGGCAAGCAGCTGAGTGAACCATCGCAATCATGGCAAGCAGCTGAGTGAGCCATCGCAATCATGGCAAGCAGCTGAGTGAGCCATCGCAATCATGACAAGCAGCTGAGTGAGCCATCGCAATCATGACAAGCAGCTGAGTGAGCCATCGCAATCATGACAAGCAGCTGAGTGAACCATCGCAATCATGGCAAGCAGCTGAGTGAGCCATCACAATCATGACAAGCAGCTGAGTGAACCATCACAATCATGACAAGCAGCTGAGTGAGCCATCACAATCATGACAAGCAGCTGAGTGAGCCATCACAATCAAAGCAGAGGTGAAAGTGTGCAGGAAGCCACACCTGCAGACAAATGATTGTTGTCTGTATGGACAAATGAAAAACAGACATACAGACCAATTACAGACCAGAGAAGGTATTTAAACAGGCATGCTACCACACATGACAACCTCCTTGAAGAAGGCTCGATGAGCAGAAATGCATTGAGGAAGACACCCACTAAGAAGTAACCAAGGCACATATCCACAGGCAATACCCCGATGAGAAACATCCACCCGCTCCCGTCACGGCGCAAGCAGCGGTGTCAGCACGCACTGACAGAAGCAAGCGACGGGAGAGAGACGGAGGACGCACCAAGCTGTAAGGCACAGGTCTTCAACCTGTGGCCCTCCAGATGTTGTAGAACTACATTTCCCAGCATGTCCTGACAGTTTTGGCATGCTCTTATAGGAAAAAATGTGGCAATGCATGCTGGAACATGTAGTTTCACAACATCTGGAGGGCCATAGGTTGAAGACACATGCTGTAAGGAGACGGTAAGTAGGAAGTCGGGTCAGGAACGCGAGGCAGGAGGGATCCCAGGCAGGACGGTGCGACACGGCGCACACGTCAATCTATTGGCTACGGCGGCGTCAGTCCCATCTCCTGTACATACACGGAGCCTCTGACACAGAGACCGCAACCGCAGCACACTGTGTTAACCACACGTCACACGGACCTGAGCACTCCTGTTAAGACTGGCACCCTAAGCTGCACCATCCACACCGAAAACCTGCACACTTACAATTTGACGTCATAAAGGGGTACCCGAAGATATGCATACTTGTACAGACCTCACTATCTGATTTGCGGGAACTGGACTTTTGCAGATTTGTACTTTATCTCTCCCCCATAAAGGAGGATAAGTGGACAATACTTTATTCTTAAGGTTTCAGGGTAATAAGGAGACCGCCCCCACAGAGTCTGGCACGACGGGCATATCTGTAAACTATAGGGCAAGTGAAGTTAACCCATCACCACTTTAAATATAGATTGTCACAAGGATTTTTAACATTATTATATGTTTAACACTATATTTTGGTTAGGGGCAAGATGCATAAGAAGATCTCTCATAGTAAAGACCCTTTTATCACTGTTACAGTAATTGTCACCATTAATATATGTAGACACTGGTTTCTTTATCTAATTCCCAGGACCTTTGTAATTATTGAAATATATTTAAAATTGTAGCCACTCGTGATTCCTCACTAATGAAATTGAGGTATCAAAAGTTATTGATGGATAGCACTCGTTTTATCACCAGTAAGTCTAATTTGTATAAATGTTTTATATGGGTTATTTTACACATAATGATCACTTATATCATATATCTAGGATTTTATCTATGTGTATATTAATACATGTTTTTCATTATTTGTATGTCCTACAGTATATGTTGCTCTACAGAAATATGGGATTGAGCCATAATACATGGGATTATATTAAGATGATTCAGATTATTGCATAGATCTGGAGCACCAAAAATGGCGGATGCACCATCTATATTCCATCTGATTGAAAAGGGTACCCCCCCAGAGAATGCGGTCCATAAGGCGGAAGTAATGCGATCCATGTGGTGGAAGCAATGAGAACAGACTTCCGGTGACTCCAGCACCAAGCAGGATGCGGTCCGTGAGACGGAAACCATGCATCTCATAGGTCGGAAGTAACAAGGAGGGACTTGCATAGAAACCCATGGCAGTGGAATCAGCTGTGATGTGGTGATGACAACAAAATACATCATGGAGCCCTGGGAGGGGGTGCCACGCTAGAGGCTCTATATAGATTGGTTCATCTTATTTCTGAAATACATTTAAATGGTGATCATGTGAATGTTATATTGGCTTTGTTAGGGAGGGGGAATCTGACTGTATTAGTTAGGATGTTGGTTTATTGTATGGTGGGATGATCCCTGGTACTGACTAGATTTTAACTAGATGGTTATACACAGTCAGGTATAAATACCTGGTCATAGAGCATATATTCCTCACCTTGAAAAAGGGCTAGTTTGGCCTGGAACATTTTGGTGAGTGGAGGGGCACTATAGTCTGCTGGGAACCTACTTTTTCCATCTGGTACCATATGTCACGACTAGGAGTTTGTGGACTCAGTCGTGACCCGTGGTGGTCTGGTGGCTGGTGCAAACGGTCACACTGGATGGCTATTGTGGATCAGTCACAGGCTGCGGTACTGGGACGGGCTGTGTTTGGGGAGCTGGAAGTGTAGCGGGTTGGATATAGGACCTGGGCATAAACCCCCTGGATGTGAGACTTGGCTGAACTTCTTGATGAGGGCGCGGAGTCTAACTGCCCAGCGGTCTTCGCCAGGGACCCCCGCAAGGAGGTTTGGATTTCGCTGCGTCTGGACAGCAGGTCGCGGCCCCTCCCTAGAAGTGCTCCCCACTAACGGTGAGAGGTTGCGCAGTTGAGGACTTGATGTAGGAGTTTCTGGTCAGAAGGCAAGTGGGACGAATAAAAGTCTGACTGGCTGGGACAGGCTGGAGTATGACTGGGATGACCGGGTAGACCTCCGTAGAATGAACACAGGAAATAAAGGAACTGAACTTGCCGACTTGGTGTTGACACTCCGACTGTATAATGGAAACCAAAGGCCGACTTGGCTTTACTACAGGAACAGGTCACGGGAATAACTGAACAGAAATGGCCGACTTGGCGTTGACACAGGAACAGGTGATGGGAATAACTGAACTGAAATGACTGACTTGGCGTTGACACAGGAACAGGTGACTGAGATAACAGAACTGAAATGGCCGACTTGGCATATAACAAATAACTGAAGAAAACCGAGGATAAACACAGGAACTAGATGAGCAGAAACTGGAGCAGAATTGGACAATTTGTGGACCAGACCGGGAGCGCTGGACCAGCCGGACAAGCAGAGCCTCTGGGAGCTGAACGCTGAAGACTCACGCAGGGATTCCAGGAAGCAGGCTTGAACTGCACAGAGCATCCAGCACATGCAGCAGGAAGACAAGTTGCTGAAGGCAGTTTCTGGGTCTGTGAGCAGGATATTTAACCCCCCTGCTTTGCATTGATTGGAGGAAAGGACATTCTGAGGGCATTCTGCAAACTGAGGCAGGAATCCAGGAGACTTCAGTGTAAATTTAACAGGTGAGCAACAGGGAACAGGACAGCAAAGGGTTACAGGTGATTTCAGTTTTAGACTGGATTCTACGCAGCTGCACAATCAAGGAGCCAGCAATGCATAGACTGACTGGCAGCATGAATGCAGACAGAACTGATTCAGACTGAGACTGAGAAACAGCAGAATCACAAGTCATGTAAGCTTGAATAAGCAGATCCGTGACACCATATTGGTCCTGATCCAGATTCAGGTCAATAGTGGAGGATCCCGGCCCTCTATTTGCCTTTTTTAAAGGAATTTTTCTATATAATATTTATTGGACTTTTCTTATCACTTTTTTATGTTATGTTATGTTGAATGAAATCCTTTTTTATGGATGGGTGTTTGGCATGAATTTCTGGGTTCCACCAAGGAAGAAGCCTTTTGGCACATATAGGGCCTCTGTTTGAGGTGAGTTTTCGTTCCAAAAGTGTCCCTGAGATTGGTGTATGTGACCCTAGAGGGATGAGAATTGACACCTTGCAAAGAAACCTTTATATAAAAATAGGGCCTACTATGGAGGTCAATACTTATAGGTGGTGTGCGACATTGGAGCGTATGAGAGGGATTGTGTATATTTGTTGAAAGGAACCCTTGATATACATAGGGCATAGTTATAAGTTCAGTATCTAATTCAAGGGAGCTTCAATGGTTTCTCCCCTCCAGTAGTGCTCATTGCCCTTGTTATACCCTGCCCTGTCTATTTATAACATAGCCATCAGGATGATAGAGAGTTTGATGAGATCTGGAGACTATAGGGCCATACACACGGAGCGATATTAAGCCTCTTTATGATTTTTTCATAATTTTACTAAACCGCTCAGAAAGTGGCTGAATATCGCTGTGTGTGTAACCCACACAGCAAAATGGATGCGCAGTCCCGTGGGTCCCCGATGAATAACAGCCCTGCTTGTAAAGTCAAAGTGATCGCTCAGAATGCCTTGTAGATCTCTGCTATGTGGTGGCTTCTGAGCAATCACTGAAGGGGATAGCCCGGCCGGTCACACAGCCACCTCGGCCATCCCTATAATGCCTCACTCAGTCTATACCTGGCCGCCCAGCTCTCACAGCCTTTCCCACAGCAGGAAGCTGTTCACCGCCGCTCTGACCAGCCGGAACTTCCTGTCTGGACTCTGCAGCTTTTCTCAGGTGGGCAGGCGGCTGGTGGGTGGCATGCAGCAGGATCTGGCAGCGCAGGGTTAGGTAGCGCTGGCAGGCAGGGTGTCCCTGCAGGCTATGTGAGATCAGCGGTGGGGTCCCTGTGGCGGATGGGAACTACAAGTTCCCATCCACCGCAGGGACCCCGCTGCTGACTTTACATATGCCGCAGAGTTCCCCTGCCCGCTAGCACTTCATGGACCCCGCTCCCTGGATCCCTTCCCTGCGCAGCCCAGGTGGGGGAAATGATGCTGCAGTGCGGGGGAAGATGCCTCCATGGGAGCTGGGGGAGAGGATGCCTCAGTGGGGGGGAATGCCTCCATGGGGGGGGGGGGTGGAATGCCTCCGTGGGGGGGTGGAATGCCTCCATGGGGGCTGGGGGAGATGATGCCTCCATGGGGGGGTGCCTCCATGGGGGCTGGGGGAGAGGATGCCTCAGTGGTAACGAGGAATGCCTCCATGGGTGCCAGGGTGGGTTGGGGGCATAGACCTTTTTCCAGGGCCCACACAGATTTTATTCCAGCCCTGAGTGACAGTGTGTGTGAGCGCATCCCCCTCCTGAGATGCCCAGCTCCCTTCTCCTCGAGAGGCCCAGCACCCCTCTACCCCTAAGATGCCCTGTTCCCCTAAGATGCCCTGTTCCCCTCTTCCAAGATGCCCAGCTTCCTCCTCCCCCTGAGATGCCCAGCTTCCTCCTCCCCCTGAGATGCTCAGCTCCCTTCTCCCCCTGAGATGCTCGGCTCCCTTCTCCCCTGAGATACCCAGCTCCCTCCTACCCCTGAAATTTCCTGTTCCCCTTTACCCTGGAGATGCCCAGCTCTCTTCTCCCCCTTAAATGCTCAGCTCCCTTCTCCCCCTGAGATACCCAGCTTCCTCCTCCCCCTGAGATGCCCAGCTCCCTTCTCCCCTTGAGATGCTCGGCTCCCTTCTCCCCCTGAGATACCCAGCTCCCTCCTACCCCTGAAATGCCCAGTTCCCCTTTACCCTGGAGATGCCCAGCTCTCTTCTCCCCCTGAAATGCTCAGCTCGATTCTCCCCCTGAGATACCCAGCTCCCTCCTACCCCTGAGATGCCCTGTTCCCCTTTACCCCTGAAATGCCCAGCTCTCTTCTCCCCCTGAAATGCCCAGCTTTCTCCTCCCCCTGAGATGCTCAGCTCCCTTCTCCGCCTGAGATGCTCGGCTCCCTTCTACCCCTGAGATACCCAGCTCCATCCTACCCCTGAAATGCCCAGTTCCCCTTTACCCTGGAGATGCACAGCTCTCTTCTCCCCCTGAAATGCTCAGCTTCCTCCTCCCCCTGAGATGCTCAGCTCCCTTCTCCCCCTGAGATGCTCCTCGGCTCCCTTCCCCCCCTGAGATACCCAGCTCCCTCCTACCCCTGAAATGCCCTGTTCCCCTTTACCCCTGAGATGCCCAGCTCCCTTCTCCCCCTAAAATGCTCAGCTCCCTTCTCCCCCTGAAATGCTCAGCTCCCTCCTACCCCTTAAATGCCCTGTTCCTCTTTACCCCTGAGATGCCCAGCTTCCTCCTCCCCCTGAGATGCCCAGCTTCCTCCTCCCCCTGAGATGCCCAGCTTCCTCCTCCCCCTGAGATACTCAGCTCCCTTCTCCCCTTGAAATGCTCAGCTCCCTTCTCACCCTGAGATACCCAGCTCCCTCCTACCCCTGAAATGCCCTGTTCCCTTCTCCCCCTGAGATGCTCGGCTCCCTTCTCCCCCTGAGATACCCAGCTCCCTCCTACCCCTGAGATACCCAGCTCCCTCCTACCCCTGAAATGTCCTGTTCCCCTTTACCCCTGAGATGCCCAGCTCCCTTTTCCCCCTGAAATGCCCAGCTTCCTCCTCCCCCTGAGATGCTCAGCTCCCTCCTACCCCTGAAATGCCCTGTTCCCCTTTACCCCGGAGATGCCCAGCTCCCTTCTCCCCCTGAAATGCTCAGCTCCCTTCTCCCCCTGAAATGCTCAGCTCCCTTCTCCCCCTGAAATGCCCAGCTCCCTTCTCCCCCTGAGATACCCAGCTCCCTCCTACACCTGAAATGCCCTGTTCCCCTTTACCCCTGAGATGCCCAGCTTCCTCCTCCCCCTGAGATGCCCAGCTTCCTCCTCCCCCTGAGATGCTCAGCTCCCTTCTCCCCCTGAGATGCTCCTCGGCTCCCTTCTCCCCCTGAGATGCCCAGCTTCCTCCTCCCCCTGAGATACTCAGCTCCCTTCTTCCCTTGAAATGCTCAGCTCCCTTCTCACCCTGAGATACCCAGCTCCCTCCTACCCCTGAAATGCCCTGTTCCCCTTTACCCCTGAGATGCCCAGCTCCCTTCTCCCCCTGAGATGCTCGGCTCCCTTCCCCCCCTGAGATACCCAGCTCCCTCCTACCCCTGAGATACCCAGCTCCCTCCTCCCCCTGAAATGCCCTGTTCCCCTTTACCCCTGAGATGCCCAGCTTCCTCCTCCCCCTGAGATACTCAGCTCCCTTCTTCCCTTGAAATGCTCAGCTCCCTTCTCACCCTGAGATACCCAGCTCCCTCCTACCCCTGAAATGCCCTGTTCCCCTTTACCCCTGAGATGCCCAGCTTCCTCCTCCCCCTGAGATACCCAGCTCCCTCCTACACCTGAAATGCCCTGTTCCCCTTTACCCCTGAGATGCCCAGCTTCCTCCTCCCCCTGAGATGCCCAGCTTCCTCCTCCCCCTGAGATGCTCAGCTCCCTTCTCCCCCTGAGATGCTCCTCGGCTCCCTTCTCCCCCTGAGATGCTCGTCTCCCTTCTCCCCCTGAGATACCCAGCTCCCTCCTACCCCTGAGATACCCAGCTCCCTACTCCCCCTGAAATGTCCTGTTGCCCTCTACCCCTGAGATGCCCAGCTCCCTTCTCCCCCTGAAATGCCCTTCCTGCCAGAGCACCGGCACTAGAAGGGACCCAGCCTGTGCTGTACTCTGCTGACTCCACCGCTGGTTGTGATGAACAGATAAAGCTGCTACTTTTTAAAGTTTCACTCTGCAGATCAATATCTTAAAAACTATTATGAAAGATATTTGCCTGTCGATTGTATCCTCCTTGTTGCAAATATACTCTGCGCCTTACATTATTTATTACATTTAATTACTGACATTTGGCATTTGTGCTCCGGGCAGAGCGTCAGCAAGTCCATGCACAGGCAGTTCGCCTCTCGCCCCCGTGCAAAGGAGGTCCATGCCGGCTTCTGACAGAAGCCTGCAGTGGTGTCCTTGCCACGCGGGTACCTCCTGCGGTGCTGAGTATAAAGCTTAAGCTGGTGGTGGTGGGGGGTCTCTTCAGTGAATAAGAAATAACTAGCACTATGCGGCGGCGCGGGAAGCGCTTCTGTTTTGAAAACACTGGCCGCACGGTGCACGCTGATTGGCTGAATCAGCTAATATTCCTATTATCAATTTACCAAAATATTCCAAACATGACAAACGTAATTATACAATACACTAATAGCACAATTCAATACAATATTATACAGCATACCACCAATAACATGATAGAAATTAGCAGAGCCCATGGGGCAGATAAGAACCACTTGGCCCATCTAGTCTGCCCCTTTTATTAAACATGTTACCTCAAACCATATTTGATCCTTATTTTTTTGTAAGGATATCAATATGCTTATCCCAAGCATGTTTAAATTGTACTACTGTATTTGCATCTACCACCTCTGATGGTAGGCTATTCCACTTATCTACTACTCTTTCTGTGAAAAAATTCTTCCTCGCATTTTCCCTGAATCTTCATCCCTCTAGTTTCAGTGCATGTCCTCGTGTTCTGTTGCTCCTCTTCCTGTGAAGAATGTCTCCCACCTGTACCTTCCTCCCTCTAGTTTCAGTGCATGTCCTCGTGTTCTGTTGCTCCTCTTCCTGTGACTAATGTCTCCCACCTGTACCTTCCTCCCTCTAGTGTCAGTGCATGTCCTCGTGTTCTGCTGCTCCTCTTCCTGTGACGAATGTCTCCCACCTGCACCTTCCTCCCTCTAGTGTCAGTGCATGTCCTCGTGTTCTGCTGCTCCTCTTCCTGTGAAGAATGTCACCCACCTGTACCTTCCTCCCCCCAGTGTCAGTGCATGTCCTCGTGTTCTGCTGCTCCTCTTCCTGTGACTGATGTCTCCCACCTGTACCTTCCTCCCCCTAGTGTCAGTGCATGTCCTCGTGTTCTGCTGCTCCTCTTCCTGTGAAGAATGTCTCCCACCTGTACCTTCCTCCCTCTAGTTTCAGTGCATGTCCTCGTGTTCTGCTGCTCCTCTTCCTGTGAAGAATGTCTCCCACCTGTACCTTCCTCCCTCTAGTGTCAGTGAATGTCCTTGTGTTCTGTTGCTCCTCTTCCTGTGAAGAATGTCTCCCACCTGTACCTTCCTCCCTCTAGTGTCAGTGCATGTCCTCGTGTTCTGTTGCTCCTCTTCCTGTGAAGAATGGCTCCCACCTGTACCTTCCTCCCTCTAGTGTCAGTGCATGTCCTCGTGTTCTGTTGCTCCTCTTCCTGTGAAGAATGTCTCCCACCTGTACCTTGTCAAAACCCCTGATATATGTGAAAGTTTCTATCATGTCCCCCCTTTCCCTTCTCTGCTCTAAAGTATACATATTAAGATCTTTCAGTCTTTCCTGGTACGTTTTGTGATGTAGGCCATGCACCATTTTAGTTGCCCTTCTTTGTACAGTCTCTAATGTATTTATATCCTTCTGGAGATATGGCCTCCAGAACTGAACACAATACTCTAGGTGAGGTCGTACCAATGACCTATACAGTGGCATTATTACTTCTTTCTTCCTACTGCTGATACCTCTCCCTATGCAACCAAGCATCTGACTTGCCTTCTTCATTGCTTTGTTACATTGCCTACCTGCTTTTAAGTCCCCTGAAATAGTGACACCTAGATCCCTCTCTTCCTCAGTAGTTTCCATTATAGTGCCATTTATACTATATTGAGTCTTTGGATTTCTGAGACCCAAGTGCATTATTTTGCATTTTTTGGCATGAAACTGTAGTTGCCATGCTCTTGACCATTCCTCTAATCTACCTAGATCATCAATCATTTGTTTTACTACTCCTGGTGTGTCTGTTGCATACCTTTGTGTCATCTGCAAAAAGGCACATTTTACCCTCAATTCAATTTGCAATATCACTAGTAAAGATATTAAATGCACTGGTCCAAGTACAGATCCCTGGGGTACTCCACTTGTAACCTTTCCCTCCTTTGACTGTACTCCGTTTACTACAACTCTCTGTTTTCTGTCCTGCAACCACGCAATTATCCGTTCAACTATCTTAGAATCCAATCCCAAGCAGTATTCTAACACTGTGCGGCACGAGATACAGGCCGCGTCGTCACATACTACTAATGCTAGTTTAATATACCTTCTACTCTGAATACTAGTTTCATATTCTATGCTACTACTAATACCAGTTCTACTCTGAAAACAAGTTTAATATGCTAGTCTACATTTACTTTTCATTTTATTCTGATTTTTTCTCTAGATACTCACACTGTTCCCATGTCATTGGTGAGAAACTCCTTCTGGTTGGTGGTGTGTGGATTCAGTCTCGTAGTGTTCCTGGACTTACTATAGTGGACCTCATAACAGGGCATGTTGCTGAATTTCAGATTAACAGTGTAAGTATGTATGTGTGTGCACAATCATTCCCTTATATGAAGGCTGAATCAAATAAAAATATTGCTACTTGTTTCCTAGCACTGCACCACTGATCTACATTGTGTGGCATTGGGTGTGTGAAATCGATCGCATGCGATGCGATGCGATGCAACGCGATTATACCGTTAATTGTACAGCCACCCAGATGGCGGATTACAATGTTAAATGCCCCCCAGACCTGATTTTTCATTGTATACCCACCATGACGGTTAATTAGTATGTCAAATGCCCCCCATTGTTAACGCCACCCCACGATCAACGCCAACCCGAAGCATGACGAGCGCAGCAAGCCCGCGAAGGGCGGCGGTACGCGTCCTCCGACCTTTTCATACCCCCACTATCCACGTCGACGTGGAGTTGATTTTATATAGCCCGAAGCGTGGGGACGCGCATTACTTGACATGTATTCCGCGGGGCTCGCTGCGCTCGCCATGCTTCCGGCTCGTGGCTAGCTGCGCTCGCCACACTATATATTATCAACTCCACGCCGGCGTGGATAATGGGGGTATGAAAAGGACGGAGGACGCGGACTCGCTGCGCTCGCCACGCTTCCGGTTAGCGTTGATCATGGCGTGGCGTTAACAATGGGGAGGCATTTGACATACTAATAACCATCATGGTGGGCATACAAATAAAAATCGGGTCGGGGGGGGGGGGTCATTTAACATTGTAATCAGCCATCATGGTGGCTGTACAATGTAAAATCGCATCGCATGCCATTGTAATGGCATGTGATGCGACGCGATTTTAAAATTGTATGGGAACGTCTTTAAATGCCTAAAATCAGGTCGGTCGGGTCTGATCGGGTCCCATTGCATAACTTAAGTTATGGTATGCGATGGGACCCGACGGGCGCCGTGCTAGGAAACAAGTACCAAAATAATTCTCTCATAAGGAATTCCTGAGATGTGGACATAGTGTTTGAGGGGATAAACCTCAGAAGCGGTTGGACGTATTGAGTAGAAATAAGAATGGGACGCGTAGAACTGTCGCCAGGTGCTATATGCAAAATTTCAGGCCAAAAAAGTAATTGGGAACAATGTAAAGTTTAAATTGTCAATGTTTTTTTTTCCACTTCCTGTCTAGTGAAAACTGACAGTATAGTATTGTTTGTAGGTTGGGGTGCAGGGAGTGGCGGATCCATGAGGGGATGGACTACGGGCACCGCTGGCTGAGCTGACAGGTGACCCATGCAGCAGTGAGTGCTGAGCTGGTCCCACTCCGTGCATATCTAATGAGTGGGGACCCAGTTCAGTGTATATTGAATGAGCGGTTCCCCGCCCCATGCATATGTAATGATACAGAAAAACACAGTGTCTTCTGCTAAAAAATTATAATAATTATTAGGTATAGACCATATACCCTTCTGTATACAAATACTGTTGGAATATATGTATAAGCTCGCAGCAGGTTCTAGCAGCATTTTTATAAGGAAATGCCTATTTCCAGAAAATGCAAAGAATCACATAAAATGCGCTGGAAACATTGTATATATAAAAAAAAAATATTTATTACACTAATATTCACTGGGCAGTGATAGAATACACAATGTAAAATAAAACATCATTTCTCTTTCCTCCACCCTGGCAACACAGCTCAACCTTGGGATGTAGAAGGGTCCGCAGGAGCAACCTATGCTGACTTCTTTGAGAGACAGGCTCCTCCCCTTCTGCATCCCAGAACTCCTCAGTTCGTTTTAGGTGCCCACCGACAATTATGCACACTGAGAGCGCAGCAGAGGCTGACAGAAGCGCGTCTGGTCAGCTCTCTGTATGCAGAAGGACGCTGTCTGCCCTCTCTGCACAGCGCTTCAACATCCATGTAGAGAGGTTTCCTGGGCCCCGGGGAGAGTCCTGAACCGGCTCCCTACTTAGGGGGGATCTTGGGGGACGGTAACCGCTATGGCAGCTGCCATTTTAAGGGGTTTATAGGCTGAAATCCAGAGATGGAATTGAAGCCTATTTCAGGAGTCCATCATGGCTGGATGCTTCCAAGTGGTCCCAGAAGGAGGGGAGACACTGGAGGTGAGGAGAAACACTTGGTAGGAGCGGCTAAAGGGGGGAAAAGGCACCAATAGGCTTTCTTCCCCGCTGAAGCAGAGACTTGGTCTATAGGCTGAAATCCAGAGCTGGAATTGAAGCCTATTACAGGAGTCCATCATGGCTGGATGCTTCCAAGTGGTCCCAGAAGGAGGGGAGACACTGGAGGTGAGGAGAAACACTTGGTAGGAGCGGCTAAAGGGGGAAAAGGCACCAATAGGCTTCCTTCCCTGCTGAAGCAGAGACTTGGTCTATAGGCTGAAATCCAGAGATGGAATTGAAGCCTATTACAGGAGTCCATCATGGCTAGATGCTTCCAAGTGGTCCCAGAAGGAGGGGAGACACTGGAGGTGAGGAGAAACACTTGGTAGGAGCGGCTAAAGGGGGAAAAGGCACCAATAGGCTTCCTTCCCCGCTGAAGCAGAGACTTGGTCTCTTCCTGCTCTCTGTTCTGGTGCCCTTTCTCTCCACACTGCGGAGCTTAAGGATTTCACACTGCAGATCAGAGTGGAAGTTTCTCCTGGGCAGCACTTTCCCTGGTGATCGCTGAGGATCCATTGCAGCAGCGCAGACAGATAAGTACAAGGTTACATTATGCTGTGCAAACGCCTGACATTGTGCACTGTGTGTAATTATGACTGAAGGGTGTAGTGCTGCTGCTCTTGGGGAGGGAGCGTCGGCCATGGTAATTAACTGCAGATTTGTGGTGTGAAATTAACCATTGAACAGATGGGTCAGGGAGATTTGTGCCCCTCATGTGAGTCTGCGCCCCGTGGGGCTCAAGCCCAGAGGTCTGAGCAGTCTGAACCTGCATGGGCGGCTGCTTTGGGGAGGTCTATGAATGCCTTGGTACAGGCTTTAAATAGGCATAGAGATGACTTGTTGAAATCTCCTGACCCCCTTTTCCCCTCTCAACCATCTGTGGGCTCTATTACCCCATCTCAGGGGTACTTGCTACATTTATGGAACAGTTTGCCAAAACCCCTGAGGTCACTCCTCCCAGACACCCCTTATCCACACCTCCCCTCTTGAATTTTGATTCGGATGAGGAAGGTGTGTGCACTGAGGATGTCTTTTGGGACCAGGGGGAAGAAGTTGAATCTTCTGACCCTGGCATTGAGGATTTGATCCTTGCAGTTAAGCAGACTTTAAATCTTTAAGAGGAAGATAAAGTACCTGCTCATTGTGTGTACAAGAAAATATGCAGAGATGTGGGCATGATAGCTTTACTGGGAGAAGCATGGAAAACTCCTGATAAGAAGCTTCTCTTGCCTAAAAGGTTTGCTAACATGTATTCAATGCCAGAGGAGCATGTAAAATTATGGGAAAAGACGCCTTTAGTGGATGCGCCTGTTGCCAGGTTGTCTAAATCCACGGCTAATCAACTCCAGCCTGACTCTGAAACTTTTGCCTTGGCTGAAAAGCTTAAGTGTGCTGCAGAGTATGTGTGAGGCTGGGGAAAAAGGCGCCAAGATGGCTTCAAAAGTGTCGGCCACACCCGTGACAGCGAGGAGTGCTCTCTGCCTTAAAGCTTAGGAAGCTGACAGGGAATCCAAGAAGTCTCTAGAGGCTTTGGCTTTTAAGGGTGAACTGCTTTTTGGGGCTGAACTTGAGTTCGTTATATAAAGCAAGCCACAGGGGGAAAGAGCACTTTCCTGCCCACTACGTCTAAGAACTCAGTGTCCAAGTTTTTTTTTTTTTTTTTAGCCATCCTTTTGTTCCACCTTTCGAGGGGGTGTGTCAAATAGAGAACAGGCAGAAAGAGGAAAGTTTCCAGCCAGCACGGGGAGGGCACCCAGATCCCGTTTCAGGGCCTTTGCCAAGAAACACCCATCCAAAAGTGAGGATAAGTCCTCTGCATGACGGGACAGAGACTCCCCGCTTCAACGCCCCTGCCACGGGAAGCTCGCTTGCGGAAAGCCCTCTTGGGAGCGGCAACGTTGCTACTCGAGAAGGGTGTGGTGGTCCCGATACCTTAGGAAGAAAGAAAGAGAGCGGATTTTATTCCATTATTTTCTTGGTCCCCAAACCAGATGGGTCTTTTAGACACATTCTAAATTTGAAGTCTTTAAACCTACACCTGTGGGGGTGGACCATTTTCACATGGAGTCTCTGAGATCAGTGCTTTTAAGCATTGATTCGGGAGAATTTCTAGCATCGGTAGACATCCAAGATGCTTATATTCATGTGCGCATCAAAAAGTGATGGCTGTCATGGCAGCGGCTCAACGCCTATTGGAGATAGTGATTATGCCGTACTTGGACGATCTCCTGTTCAAGGCAGAGAAGTTGCAAGATCATCTTTCCATTGCGACACAGTATGTACGAGACCATGGGTGGTTGTTAAATCTCCTGAAGTCTCATTTGACGCCCATACAGAGACTTCAGTTTCTGGGGGTTATTTTGGACACACACCTGCATCGGGTGTTTCTTCCAGAGTCCAAAGTGGTGGACGTACGTCAGTTGGTCCTGGGGAATCTTCAGTCTCCGAATCCAACAGTTTGGCAAAGTGTCAAGCTATTAGGCAAGATGGTGGCCACCTTTGGGACAATGCAGTTTGTGAGGTTTCATTCAAGAACCTTTCAGTGGAACATTCTGGCTTGTTGGTCAGGAAATTCAAAAACCATGAAACAGGAATGGCTGTTACTGTCTCAAGAGACAAGGGACTCCTTGTTATGGTGGACAGATCTGGAGTCTCTGCAGATGGAGTGTTCCCTCTGCTTGTGGGATTGGCTAGTTGTCACGACCGATGCCAGTCTCAGGGGCTGGGGGGCAGTGGTCATACACTTGAGATTGCAGGGTCTGTGGTCCAAGGAGGAATCCACTCTGCCGATCAACATCCTGGAGCTCAGGGTGGTTTGGAAGACTCTTGTACGGGCAGAGAATTTCCTGAAGGGATCACCTGTATGAATGCAGTCAGACAATGCCACGGCTGTGGCTTACCTGAATCATAAATGTGGGACTTGCAGCATGATGTCAATGCAGGAAGTCTTGCGGATTTTCCAATGGGCAGAAGTGAACATTCCTGCTCTGTCGCCTGTGTTTATTCAGGGAATCCGGAATATAGAAGCGGATTTCCTCAGCAGGGAAGAGCTGCTGGAAGGAGAGTGGGCGCTACATCAGGAAGTCTTTCAGGAAATAGTGATGCTCTGGGGGCTCCGAGAGATAGACTTGATGGCGTCCAGACACAACTGTCAGGTTCCCAGGTTCTATTCTCGGACCGTTTCAACCTCACCTACATGTTCCCTCTGTTTCCTTTGATTCCTCAGGTCATAAAGAGAGTGAGTACGCAGGAGGTACAAGTCATACTCAGTGATCGCGAAAACCCCCAAAAATGATGGGTCCCTTGGACCCCTCACTTACAAAAATTGGGGTCCTACTTGACCTTTTCTGGGTCCCAACGGAATAAAGCCTCCTCTCCCCTTCCCCAGCATGGCACATACAGAAGCCTCCTCCTCTCTTCCATATGGCATATACCCTGAGCCAAGGGCCAGCCTGAGCCTATTTTTTTTTTGGCAAGCAAACATAGATTTGAGCACCCCAAAACTGTGGCTATTGTGGGTTGGGGGGGGGGGGGGTCAATTGGCAATTTGCCCACTCACATAAAGCAAGATACACATATACTAGAAAAAGGCATAATGTCGGAATAGGGACACCTGTACTGCACCGATCAGGATTGTAAAACTAATGGCAGCAGGAACAGGAGGGATAGGGTTAGTGAAATCCCAGCAGAGTCTATAGGCTACTCCCCTACAGGCAGCTCTGCCTGTTAAGAGTCAATTGGTGAACTGCAGCCTCTCTGCCAGCCGTGCAGTGACTGGAGGATGGGACGAGTGAGCCATTAACAGCCAGCACTCAGAGCCTGGAGGAGGTGACAGTGACACACAAGAGAGCAGCACCGCGAGGTAGGAGAGTAGGAGGGAAGTCTGCAGCCCAAGTCCGGCTAGCAATAAATCCCCTTACATGACACAGCCAAGCAGCCTGCTAAATGGACCACCACCCCTCTTACCTCTACCTCCTACCCAGGCCTGCTCCGTCCTCACTGTCACACCTCCCTGGTTCTGGCCCCCAATGCTGGTTTCAGTTCCTCGTGCTCCGTCCTCACACCAGCCACAGCTCTGTTCCCCTGCTGAGCAGCTGCTTTTGGTGTTGGCTCCAGCCGTCTGTTGTTGAGGCACAGTGCAGGAGCCAACTTGCACGGCTTCCGTGCAATGTGGTGACAAGGGACCCTTTCATTTTCGTACCCACAGATGTGTGAAGTGCCTGTAAGTCACACTGTGTCTTCTCCATGGTCGTATCACAACTGAGGGGGAAACAGATCCCTCCGCCCTTGTCACACTTCTTAACACGGCGTGCACGCCGAAATGGCTGGGTCCCAGGGGACCCAGCCATTCATAAAAAATTAGTCACTGGTGCTCCAAAGTGGGTAAAATACTCGCTATAGCGCGAGTATTTGTGAACCCTGCATACTGATTGCACCGGACTGGCCCAGGAGATCATGGTATTCAGACATACTGAGGTTGTCGATGGACTCTTAACATCTTCCTCTTCAACCGGACTTACTTAAACAAGGACTGTTTCTGCACCTGGACCTAGCTCTTCCGAATTTGACGGCCTGGCATTTGAAACCTCCTTATTAAGGAAGAAAGGTTTTCCAGATGCTGTTATCCAGACTATGCTTAGGGCTCACAAACCTGTATCAGCTGCAAATTACCACCATGTTTGGAAGATCTATATCAGGTGGTGTAAAAAAAGGTTCAGGGTCTCTAGACTCTTGGAATTTCTCCAGGACGGGTTTTCAGCAGGGCTTAGCCTGTAGTCCTTAAAGGTGCAGTTGTCGGCCTTATCCATTTTCATTCAGAAAAGGGTAGCTCTTTTGTCAGAAGTACAGACTTTTTTGCAGGGAGTTATGAGACTTAAACCCCCATATAGGCAGCCGGTGATGCCTTGGGACCTGTCTTTGGTTTTGTCGGTGTTGCAAAAACCTCCGTTTGAGGCTTTTCTGGTTGGCTGATCTTAAATTTCTTTCTTGAAAGGTTACCTTTTTGTTGGCCATAGCTTCGGCCCGGCGAGTTTCAGAATTGGGGGCCTTGTTTTGCAAGTCTCCATTTCTGATTTTCCATGATGACAGGGCTGTGCTTAGAACAGTACCTAAGTTTAGTGTCAAACTTTAACTTAAACCAGGAGATTGTACTCCCGATGTTTGGTCCTCCTGAGGGTGCTAGAAATAGGGACAAGTTGAAGAAACTGGATGTTGTTCGCGCATTGCGCATCTATATTGAGAGAGTAAAGAATGTTCACAAAACTGAATAGCTTTTGGTACTTTATGACGTACATAAGAGAAGGTGGCCTGCTTCTAAGCAGACCATTGCTAGATGGTTAAGGTCAGTAATTGCTTTTGCCTACACTAAGGTAGGCAGACCGTTTCCCTCCAGGATTAATGCCCATACCCCCAGGTCAGTTGCTTCTTCTTGGGCTGTGCGTCATGGGGCTACAGCGGAGTTGTGCAGGGCTGCCACTTGGTACTCTGTTCATACCTTTACAAAATTCTATAGGTTTCATAAGTTCACTTCGGAGGGTGCTTAATTTGGGCAATCAGTGATGAGAACTGTAAGCCTGAGCGTACCCTCCCAAAGGACCTGCTCTTGAACGTCCCATGGTTGAGCTGTGTTGCCAAGATGGACGAAAGAGAAAAGG
Source organism: Crinia signifera (assembly GCF_055691185.1). Taxonomy (NCBI): domain Eukaryota; kingdom Metazoa; phylum Chordata; class Amphibia; order Anura; family Myobatrachidae; genus Crinia; species Crinia signifera. The sequence goes on along the minus strand of NC_139218.1, from coordinate 405,799,844 downwards.
GGATTTTTGTAAGAACTTACCATTCAAATCCTTTTCTCTGAGTCCATCCTGGCGACACAGCGATCCCTCCCTTACCCTCAGTAATTTTTTACCGTTCATGTATTGTTATGTTATTGGTTATTTTGATTGTGCATATTGATATGTTCAGGCGTTGTACTGAGTAATGTATCCTAGTGTGCTTTAGAAGTTGAACTGAGGAATTCTGGGAAGTCAGCATAGATGCCTTGCTCCTGCGGACCCTCCTACATCACATGGTTGAGCTGTGTTGCCAGGATGGACTAAGACAAAAGGATTTGAACGGTAAGTTCTTACAAAAATCCCCTTTTACTTTCGAATATAAAACATAAAATAGGATAATAAATAAATGATTATTTTGACACAATTTCCGCACCAGAGATAATTAGTAGGTAAGCCTCTGCTTGTGAAAACAGAAATTCTGACACAGCAAGAAGTTAATGAATGTCCCAAGAAATGTTGTTGTCCCCAGTTCTATAGTATCCCACTATAATGGATAGGTGATATGTCCACTTCAAGAGAGATAGAGGCATGGGCTCTCTGGCCAGGCACACTAACATTTTTAAAAAGATGGGGAGAAACCTCCCTGTACCTACAGTTATATACCGGGTTTAGTATACTTGTAGCTGTATTCAGCAGCAATCCAGATTATTGGACTTCTGGAAGCCCTTGAAAGGGAGATAGTGGTAACATGAGAGCTGTAGAGTTTGGCAGGTAGCAAGGTGATGGTCCTCCTATACTCCGGATATTAGAGAATTGCTCAATGAAGAAATATAGCAATGACTCGTTTCCCCGCCTCCATGGGGGGATTCAGTGGCTTCCTTAGATATTGAACTCAATTTTTATTTTTCATATACAATGTTTCCAGCGCGTTTTATGTGATTTTTTTTTTGCTATTTGCATATGTAATGAGCTGTCCCCTCCCGTGCATATGTAATGAGCAGGTCCCGCTCATTACATATGCACGGGTTGGGGACCCGCTCATTAGATATGTACAGGGCAGGACCCGCTCATTCAATATGCACTGCACTGGGTCCCCGCTCATTAGATATGTACAGGGCAGGACCAGCTCAGCGCTCACTGCTGCCTGGGTTGCCTGTCAGTTCAACCAGCAGCACCCACCACAGACCCCGCTGGCGCCGCTCCCCCAAGCCGCCGCGGGGTCTGCCACATATGTAGCTACGCCAGTGGATTCAGGATAGCAGTGGTAGTGTAGTGTGTGGGGAGGAGGGTGCAGGATAGCAGCGGTAGTGATCTTCCTTTGCAAGATGCATATCTTCTGCTGATCCGCTCTGCCAGTCCCTCCATTGGTTACCTGTATCTTACCGTATTCAATATAAAACACTTCTACTCGCATATAAAGCTATTAACCATACTGCACCAGCTTATAGGGCATATTTATCATGATCGCATTTACAATGCGATCCGGGCGGATTATTACCGCCCAGGATCGCATTGTAAAATGCGATCAGATCACTGAGATGTATCATCCCTGGCACTGCAGGGACAGGGCCTCGAAAGGAGCCCGTCCCTGCGAAGTGCTAACCCGGAAGCCGGGGGTCTGTGCATGCGCGGTTATGCGCTGACACCCGCCGACCCCTCTTACCGCACTGCCCTACTCGGCAGTGCGATGTGTAGCCATAGGCTACAATGGGATATAGCCATATCAGAATGGCGATAGCCCAGGGATGCGAAGCCGGGCTGCCCGATGTTGATACATCGGACAGCTTCGCATCCCCCATAGAAACCTATGGGGGATGCGGCCGGAGGTGCTGTAGGGAGGATCGCAGCAGGGATCGGAGATTCCTGCTGCGGCCCCCCTATAATACATTTAGGGGATACTTCGTATTTGCGGCTAAACCCCAAAAACGTGCGTTTTCGGGGATTTAGCCGCAAATATGGTTTGATAAATGTGTCCCTATATCTCTTTACTTCTCACAAAATATCTCCCATCTCGACCACTACGCTCTACACAAGATCTGCGGCTCTCTTCTGCACGGATCACTAGCTCCCACTCACTATTACAGGACTTTCAGCGGGCTGCTCCCATCCTATGGAATGCCCTTCCACGCACAATAAGACTCTCCACTAGTCTCCAAACGTTCAAGTGTTCCCTGAAAACTCACCTCTTCAGGCAACATATAAACATAGAATTTGACGGCAGATAAGAACCACTTGGCCCATCTAGTCTGCCCCTTTTTTTAAACATGTTACCTCAAACCATATTTGATCCTTATTTTTTGTAAGGATATCAATATGCTTATCCCAAGCATGTTTATATTGTACTACTGTATTTGCCTCTACCACCTCTGATGGGAGGCTATTCCACTTATCTACTACTCTTTCTGTGAAGTAATTCTTCCTCACATTTCTCCTGAATCTTCCTCCCTCTAGTGTCAGTGCATGTCCTCATGTTCTGTTGCTCCTCTTCCTGTGAAGAATGTCTCCCACCTGTACCTTCCTCCCCCTAGTGTCAGTGCATGTCCTCGTGTTCTGTTGCTCCTCTTCCTGTGAAGAATGTCTCCCACCTGTACCTTCCTCCCCCTAGTGTCAGTGCATGTCCTCGTGTTCTGTTGCTCCTCTTCCTGTGAAGAATGTCTCCCACCTGTACCTTCCTCCCTCTAGTGTCAGTGCATGTCCTCGTGTTCTGCTGCTCCTCTTTCTGTGAAGAATGGCTCCCACCTGTACCTTCCTCCCTCTAGTGTCAGTGCATGTCCTCGTGTTCTGCTGCTCCTCTTCCTGTGAAGAATGTCTCCCACCTGTACCTTGTTAAAGCCCTTGATATATGTGAATGTTTCTATCATGTCCCCCCTTTCCCTTCTCTGCTCCAAAGTATACATATTAAGATCTTTTAGTCTTTCCTGGTACGTTTTGTGATGTAGGCAATGCACCATTTTAGTTGCCCTTCTTTGTACAGTCTCTAATGTATTTATATCCTTCTGGAAATATGGCCTCCAGAACTGAACACAGTACTCTAGATGAGGTTGTACCAATGACCTATATAGAGGCATTATTGGTTAGCATTACTGTAATGGTTAGCATTACTACCTTACAGTGCTGAGGTCATGGGTTTGATTCCCACCATGGCTCTAACTGTGCAGAGTTTGTATATTATCCCTGTACTTGCGTGGGTTTCCTCCGGGTACTCCGGTTTCCTCCCACAATCCAAAAATATACTGGTAGGCTAATTGGCTGCCAACAAAATTAACCCTAGAATGTCTGTGTGCATGTATATGTGGCAAGGAATATAGATTGTAAGTTCCACTGGGGCAGGGACTGATGTGAGTGTTCAATTATCCTCTGTAAAGCGCTGCGGAATATGTATGCGCTATATAAGAAATTGTTAATAAATAAATAAATTATTATTACTTCTTTCTTTCTACTGCTGATACCTTTACCTATGCAACAAGCATCTGACTTGCCTTCTTCATTGCTTTGTTACATTGCCTACCTGCCTTTAAGTCCCCTTAAATAGTGACATCTAGATCCCTCTTCCCCTCAGTAGTTTCCATTCTAGTGCCATTTATACTATATTTAGTCTTTGGATTTTTGAGACCCAAGTGCATGATTTTGCATTTTTTGGCATTAAACTGTAGTTGCCATTCTCTTGACCATTCCTCTAATCTACCTAGATCATCAATCATTTGTTTTACCCCTCCTGGTGTGTCAACCCTGTTGCATACCTTTGTGTCATCTGCAAAAAGGTGCATTTTACCCTCAATTCCATTTGCAATATCACCAATAAATATATTAAAAAGCACCGGTCCAAGTACAGATCCCTGGGGTACTCCACTTGTAACCTTTCCCTCCTTTGACTGTACTCCGTTTACAACAACTCTCTGTTTTCTGTCCTGCAACCATGCTCTTATCCATTCAACTATCTTAGAATCCAATCCCAAGCTTTCAAGTTTATTTAACAGTCTGCGATGTGGGACAGTGTCAAAAGCCTTACTAAAGTCTAGATAAGCTACATCTACAGCCCCACCTTGATCTATTACTTTAGTCACCCAGTCAAAAAAGTCAATAAGATTTGTTTGACATGATCTTCCCCCAGTAAACCCATGCTGTTTCGGATCCTGTAAATTGCTGGTTTTGAGATATTCTACAACTCTTTGTTTTAAGAGTGTTTCCATCAATGTCCCTACTACTGATGTAAGGCTCACTGGTCAATAATTGCTTACCTCTTACTTTCTTCCACTTTTGTGCAGTGGGACTACATTCACTGTTTTCCAGTCCTCTGAGATTACCCCAGTAGCTAGTGATTGGTTGAATAATTCTGTTATTTGTTTTACCAGCTCCCCTTTAAGCTCTTTTAGTATCCTTGGATGTATCCCATCTGGCCCCATTGATTTATCCACTTTCAGTTTTGAGAGTTCTGTGAGGACTTTCTCCTCTGTAAATGTACTTGTCTCTCCCTCAGTTTTCTGACTATACTTGCAACTTAACTGTGGCCCATTCCCCTCTTTTTCAGCAGTGAATACTGAGCAGAAATAATTATTAATATGATCTGCTATTACATTGTCCCCCTCAAGAAGACTTCCACTCTCTGTCTTTAGTCTTTTTATTCCACTTTTTGTTTTTCTCCTTTCACTTATATACCTAAAATACATTTTCCCCCCTTAACCCACTGATTGGGCCATTTTCTCTTCAGCCTGTGCTTTTGCACATCTGATTACCTTCTTAGCCTCCTTCTGTCTAACAAGATACACCTCTTTGTCCTCATTATTCTGCGTCTGCTTACATTTCTTAAAGGCCAACTTTTTTGCTTTCACAATACTTGCTACTTCTTTTGCAAACCACAGTGGCTTCTTTTTCCTTGTGTTTTTCCTAACTCTCTTGACACAAAGTTCTGTTGCTTTTAGAATTGCACTTTTTAATTTTTCCCACTTCTCCTTTCAAGTTCCTTCAAGCCTATCAAATTTAAGTTCCATATGCATAACTCTCTGAGGCACTTATGTATTATATAGATTCCGCTCTGGACCTACAAGCTATGCTATTACTGGTGCCTGTCCTTGTGTTTCCCTCTTATGTCCCTATAGATTGTAAGCTTGCAGCAGGGCCCTCTGTCTGTTGTTACCCAGGTTGTTTTATCTCTGTTTACAAATGTAAAGCGCAATGGAATCTGCTGCCCTATATAAGACATTGTAAATAAATAATTGTGTAGTGTGTGTGCAGGGAGAGGGGATCAGGGTAGCATTGGTAGTGTAGTGTGTGTAGGGAGGAGGGTGCTGGGCAGCAGTAGTGTGTGGGGGGAGGAGGGTACAGGATAGCACTGGTAGTGTGTGTGTGGAGGAGGGTGCAGGGTTGCAGTGTAGTATGTTCATGGAGGGTGGTTCAGGGTAGCAGCGGTAGTGTAGTGTGTGCGAGGAGGAGGGTGCAGGGTGGTAGTGTAGTGTGTGGGGAAGAGGTTGCAGTGTGGTAGTGTAGTGTGTGCGAGGAGGAGGGTGCAGGGTAGAAGTGGTAGTGTAGTGTGTGTGGGGAAGAGGTTGCAGTGTGGTAGTGTAGTGTGTGCGGGGAGGAGGGTGCAGGGTAGAAGTGGTAGTGTAGTGTGTGTGGGGAAGAGGTTGCAGTGTGGTAGTTTAGTGTGTGCTGGGAGGAGAATGCAAGCATGGAGGGAGGTTCAAGGTAGCAGCGGTAGTGTAGTGTGTGCAGGGAGGAGTGTGCAGGGTAGCAGCAGTAGTGTGGTGTGTGCGGGTAGGAGGGTACTGGGCAGCAGCGGCAGTGTGTGGGGAGGAAGGTGCAGAACAGAAGTAATAGTGTGTGTGGAGGAGGGTGCAGGATAGCAGTGTAATGTGTGTGGGGAAGAAAAGTGCAAGGTAGCAGCAGTAGTGTGGTGTGTGCGGGTAGAAGGGTACTGGGCAGCAGCGGCAGTGTGTGGGGAGGAAGGTGCAGAACAGAAGTAATAGTGTGTGTGGAGAGTGCAGGATAGCAGTGTAATTTGTGTGGGGAGGAAAGTGCAAGGTAGCAGCAGTAGTGTGTTGTGTGCGGGTAGGAGGGTACTGGGCAGCAGCGGCAGTGTGTGGGGAGGAAGGTGCAAAACAGAAGTAATAGTGTGTGTGGAGGAGGGTGCAGGATAGCAGCGGCAGTGTAATGTGTGTGGGGAGGAAAGTGCAAGGTAGCAGTGGTAGTGTAGTGTGTGGGGAGAAGGGTGCAGGATAGCAACGGCAGTGTAGTGTGTGCGGGGAGGAGGGTGCAGAGTTGCAGTGTGGTAGTGAAGTGTGTGCATGGAGTGAGGTTCAGTGTTGCAATGGTAGGGCAGGGTAGCAGCAGTAGTGTGTGTGTGGGAAGTAGAGTGCAGGGTTGCAGTGTGGTAGTGTAGTGTGTGCATTGAGGGAGGGTCATAGTAACAGGGGTAGTGTATTGTGTGCGGAGAGGAGGGTGCAGGGTAGCAACAATAGTGTGTGTGGGGAGGAGGTTGCAGGATAGAAGCGTTAGTGTAGTGTGTGCGGAGGAGTGTGCCGGATAGCAGTGGTATTATATGGTGTGAGGGGAGGAGTGTGCAGGATAGCAGTGGTAGTGTATTGTGTGCAGGGAGGACGGTGCCGGTAGTGCAGTGTGTTCAGAAGGAGGGTGCTGGATAGCAGCGATATTGAAGTGTTTGCAGGATAGCAGCAGAAGTGTAGTGTGTGCAAGGAGGAGGGTGCCGGTAGTGCAGTGTGTTCAGAAGGAGGGTGCTGGATAGCAGCGATATTGAAGTGTTTGCAGGATAGCAGCGGTAGTGTAGTGTGTGCAAGGAGGAGGGTGTAGGCTAGTAGTGGTAGTGTAGTGTGTGCAGGGAGAAGGGTGCAGAATAGTAGCAGTAGTGTATTGTGTGTGGTGAGGAGGGTGCAGGGTTGTAGCGGAACTGTGTGGAGGGATGGAGGGTACAGGGTAGCAGTGGTAGTGTAGTCTGTGCAGGTAGGGAGGGTAGCTGTGTAGTTTGTGCAAGTAGGGGGATACAGGGTAGCAGTGGTAGTGTAGTGGGTGTGCAGGTAGGGAGGTACAGGGTAGCAGTGGTAGTGTAGTGTGTGCAGGTAGGGGGTACTGGGTGGTAGTGCATTTTGTGCAGAGAGGAGGGTGCAGGATAGCAGCGATAGTGTAGAGTGTGCGGGGAGGGTGCAGGATAGCATTGGTAGTGTAGTGTGTTGGGAGGAGGGTGCTCGGTAGCAGCGGTCATGTGTGAGGAGGAGGGTGCAGGATAGCAATGGTAGTGTAGTGTGTGGTTAGGAAAATTCAGCATAGAAGTGGTAGTGTAGTGTGTGGAGGGGAGGATGCAGGATAGCAGTGGGATGGAGGGTGCATCCAGCATTGGTAGTGCAGTGTATGCTGGGAGGAGGGATCAGGGTAGCAGCAGTAGTGTATTGTGTGTGGAGAGGAGGGTGCAAGGTAGCAGCTGGAGTGTCGTGTGTGCGGGGAGGAGGGAGGGTGCAGGATAGCAGCGGTAGTGTAGAGCGTGCGGGAAGGAGGGTGCAGGATAGCAGCGGTAGTGTAGTGCATATGGAGAGGTGTATGCAGTGTAGAAACAGTAGTGTGTACAAGGAGGAGGGTGCAGGATAATAGTGGTGTGTGTAGTGTGTGTTTGTGTCAGGATAGCAGCATTAGTGTAGTGTGTATGGGGATAAGGGTGCAAAGTAGTATCGGTAGTGCAGTGTGTGCAGGAGGAAGGGTGCTGGATAGCAGCGGAAGTGTGTGCAGGTAGGAGGGTGCAGGATAGCAGCAGTAGTGTAGTGTGTGTGGTGAGGATGGTGCAGGGTAGTAGCAGATCTGTGTGGAGGGTGCAGGATAGTAGTAGTAGTGTGTGCATGAATCAGGGTTCAGGGAAGCAGCGGTAGTGTAGTGTGCGGGAAGGAAAGAGCAGGGTAACTGCTGTGGTGTAGTGTATGCATAGAGGAGGGTTCAGTGTAGAAGCGGTAGTTTAGTTTGTGTGGGAGGAAGTTGCAGAGTAGCCGTGATAGTGTATTGTGTGCATGGCAGGAGGTTCAGGGTATCAGCGGTAATGTAGTGTGTGCGAGGAGGATGGTGCTGGGTAGCAGTGGTAGTGTGTGCGAGGAGGAGGGTGCTGGGTAGCAGTGGTAGTGTGTGCGAGGAGGAGGGTGCTGGGTAGCAGCAGTTGTGCATTAAATGCTCAGAAGGGGGTACAGAGTAGTAGTGGTAGTGTAGTGTGTGCAGAGTAGCAGCGGTAGTGTGGTGTGTGCGCTGAGGATGGTGTAGGATATCAGCAGTGGTGTAGTCTGCGCAGGGAGGATGATGGAGGGTAGCAGCTGGAGTGTAGTGTGTGTGGGGATTAGGGTGTCGGTTAGCAGTGGTGGTGTAATGTGCGCAGGGAGGAGGGTGCAGGGTAGTAGCGGTAGTGTGTGCAGGATGGAGGGAACAGGGTAGCAGTGGTAGTGTAGTGGGTGTGCAGGTAGGGAGGTACAGGGTAGCAGTGGTAGTGTAGTATGTGCAGGTAGGGGGTACTGGGTGGTAGTGTATTGTGTGCAGAGAGGAGGGTGCAGGATAGCAGCGATAGTGTAGAGTGTGCGAGGAGGGTGCAGGATAGCATTGGTATTGTAGTGTGTGGGGAGGAGTGTGCAGGATAGCAGTGGTAGTATAGTGTGTGATGGGAGGAGGGTGCTGGATAGCAGTGGTAGTATAGTGTGTGATGGGAGGAGGGTGCTGGATAGAAGCGATAGTGTAGTGTGTGCGGAGGAGTGTGCAGGATAGCAGTGGTAGTATAGTGTGTGTGCGGAGGAGGGTGCTGGATAGAAGCGATAGTGTAGTGTGTGCGGAGGAGTGTGCAGGATAGCAGTGGTAGTATAGTGTGTGATGGGAGGAGGGTGCTGGATAGAAGTGGTAGTATAGTGTGTGGGGAGGAGGGTGCTGTGTAGCAGCAGCCATGTGTGAGGAGGGTGCAGGATAGCAATGGTAGTGTAGTGTGTGGTTAGGAAAATTCAGCATAGAAGTGGTAGTGTGGAGAGGAGGTGGCAGGATAGCAGTGGGATGGAGGGTGCATCCAGCATTGGTAGTGCAGTGTATGCTGGGAGGGGGGATCAGGGTAGCAGCAGTAGTGTATTGTGTGTGGAGAGGAGGGTGCAGGGTAGCAGCTGGAGTGTAGTGTGTGCGGGGTGGAGGGTGCAGGTAGTAGCGGTAGTGCATATGGAGAGGTGTATGCAGTGTAGAAGCAGTAGTGTGTGCAAGGAGGAGGGTGCAGGATAATAGTGGTGTGTGTGTGTGTGTAGGGCAAGGGGTACAGGATAGCAGCATTAGTGTAGTGTGTGTGGGGATGAGGGTGCAAAGTAGTATCAGTAGTGCAGGAGGAAGGGAGCTGGATAGAAGCGGTAGTGTAGTATGTGAAGGATAGAAGTGGTAGTGTAGTGTGTACAAAGAGGAGGGTGTAGGATAGTAGTGGTAATGTAGTGTGGGCAGGTAGGAGGGGGCAGGATAGCAGCGGTAGTGTAGTGTGTGTGAGGAGGAGGGTATAGGTTAGTAGTGGTAGTATAGGGTGCAGGGTAGTAGCAGTAGTGTGTGCATGGAGCAGGGTTCAGGGTAGCAGCGGTAGTGTAGTTTGTGCAGGAGGAAGTTGCAGAGTAGCAGCGATAGTGTATTGTGTGCATGGTGGGAGGTTCAGGGTAGCAGAGGTAATGTAGTGTGTGTGAGGAGGATGGTGCTGGATAGCAGCAGTTGTGCAGTATAAGCAGGGAAGGGGGGTACAGGGTAGCAGTGGAAGTGTAGTGTAGTGTGTGCAGAGTAGCAGCGGTAGTGTCGTGTGTTCAGGGAGGAGGGTGCAGAGCAGCAGAGGTAGTCTTTGCAGGTAGGTGGGTACAGGGTAGCAGTGGTAGTGTAATGTGTGCAGGGAGGAGGGTGCATGGAAGCAGCAGTAGTGCATGCAGGACACACTGGTAGTGTAGTGTGTGCAGGTAGGGGGGGTACAGGGTAGTAGTGGGAGTGTAGTATGTGCAGGTAGGGGGTATAGAGTAGTAGTGGTAGTGTAGTGTGTGCAGGTAGGAGAGGTACAGGGTAGCACTGGTAGTGTAGTGTGTGCAGGTAGGGGGGTACAGGGTAGCAGTGGTAGTGTATTGTGTACAGGTGTGGGGGTACAGGGTAGCAGTGGTAGTGCAGTGTGTGCAGGTAGGGGGTACAGGGTAGCAGTGGTAGTGTAGTGTTTGCAGGTAGGTGGGTACAGGGTAGCAGTGGTAGTGTATTGTCTGCAGGGTACCAGCGGTAGTGTATTGTCTGCAGGGTACCAGCGGTAGTATGTGCGGGATGGAGGGAGCAGGGTAGAAGTGGTAGTGTTGTGTGTGCAGATAGGGGAATACAGGTTAGCAGTGGTAGTGTGATGTGTGCAGGGAGGATGGTGCAGGGTAGCAGAGGTAGTGTAGTGTCTGCAGGTAGGGGGTACAGGGTAGCAGTGGTAGTGTAGTGTTTGCAGGTAGGTGTGTACAGGGTAGCAGTGGTAGTGTAATGTGTGCAGGGAGGAGGGTGCATGGTAGCAGCAGTAGTGCATGCAGGATGGAGGGTGCAGGGCAACTGTGGTAGTGTAGTATGTGCAGGTAGGGGGATACAGGGAAGCAGTGGTAGTGTAGTGTCTGCAGGTAGGGGGATAGCAGTGGTAGTGTAGTGTCTGCAGGTAGGGGGATAGCAGTGGTAATGTAGTGTTTGCAGGTATTGGTGTACAGGGTAGCAGTGGTAGTGTAGTGTGTGCAGGTATTGGTGTACAGGGTAGCAGTGGTAGTGTAGTGTGCGCAGGTAGGGGGGAACAGCATAGCAGAGGTAATGTTGTGTCTGCATGTAGGGGGTACAGGGTAGCAAGTGGTATTGTATAGTGTGCAAGTAGAGGGGAACAGTGTAGCAGTGGTAGTGCAGTGTGTGCAGGTAGGGGGTACAGGGCAGCTGTGGTAGTATAGTGTTTGCAGGTAGGTGGGTACAAGGTAGCAGTGGTAGTGTAGTGTCTGCAGGTAGGGGGATAGCAGTGGTAGTGTAGTGTCTGCAGGTAGGGGGATAGCAGTGGTAGTGTAGTGTCTGCAGGTAGGGTGATAGCAGTGGTAGTGTAGTGTCTGCAGGTATTGGTGTACAGGGTTGCAGTGGTAGTGTAGTATGTGCAGGTATTGGTGTACAGGGTAGCAGTGGTAGTGCAGTGTGTGCAGGTAGGGGGTACAGGGTAGCAGTGGTAGTGTATTGTTTGCAGGTAGGTGGGTACAGGGTAGCAGTGGTAGTGTTATGTGTGCAGGGAGGAGGGTGCATGGTAGCAGCAGTAGTGCATGCAGGATGGTGGGTGCAGGGCAACAGTGGTAGTGTAGTATGTGCAGGTAGGGGGATACAGGAAAGCAGTGGTAGTGTAGTGTGTGCAGGTAGGGGGATAGCAGTGGTAGTGTAGTGTCTGCAGGTAGGGGGGTAGCAGTGGTAGTGTAGTGTCTGCCGGTAGGGGGATAGCAGTGGTAATGTAGTGTGTGCAGGTATTGGTGTACAGGGTAGCAGTGGTAGTGTTGTGTGTGCAGGTATTGGTGTACAGGGAAGCAGTGGTAGTGTAGTGTCTGCAGGTAGGGGGATAGCAGTGGTAGTGTAGTGTCTGCAGGTAGGGGGATAGCAGTGGTAATGTAGTGTGTGCAGGTATTGGTGTACAGGGTAGCAGTGGTAGTGTAGTGTGTGCAGGTAATGGTGTACAGGGTAGCAGTGGTAGTGTAGTGTGTGCAGGTAGGGGGGAAACAGCATAGCAGAGGTAATGTTGTGTCTGCATGTAGGGGGTACAGGGTAGCAAGTGGTATTGTATAGTGTGCAAGTAGAGGGAAGCAGTGTAGCAGTGGTAGTGCAGTGTGTGCAGGGCAGCTGTGGTAGTATAGTGTTTGCAGGTAGGTGGGTACAGGGTAGCAGTGGTAGTGTAGTGTTTGCAGGTAGGGGGATAGCAGTGGTAGTGCAGTGTGTGCAGGTAGGGGGTTCAGGGTAGCTGTGGTAGTATAGTGTGTGCATGGAGGAGGGTGCAGGGTAGCAGTTGTAATGTAGTATTTGCAGGTAGGTGGGTACAGGGTAGCAGTGGTAGTGTAATGTGTGTAGGAGGGTACATGGTAGCAGCAGTAGTGCAGGGCAACAGTGGCAGTGTAGTATGTGCAGGTAGGGGCGATACAGGGAAGCTGTGGTAGTGTAGTGTCTGCAGGTAGGGGGATAGCAGTGGTAGTGTAGTGTGTACAGGGTAGCAGTGGTAGTGTAGGGTGTGCAGGTAGGGGGGGAACAGCATAGCAGAGGTAATGTTGTGTCTGCATTTAGGGGGTACAGGGTAGCAAGTGGTATTGTATAGTGTGCAAGTAGAGGGGAACAGTGTAGCAGTGGTAGTGCAGTGTGTGCAGGTAGGGGGTACAGGGCAGCTGTGGTAGTATAGTGTTTGCAGGTAGGTGGGTACAGGGTAGCAGTGGTAGTGTAGTGTTTGCAGGTAGGGGGATAGCAGTGGTAGTGCAGTGTGTGCAGGTAGGGGGTTCAGGGTAGCTGTGGTAGTATAGTGTGTGCATGGAGGAGGGTGCAGGGTAGCAGTTGTAATGTAGTATTTGCAGGTAGGTGGGTACAGGGTAGCAGTGGTAGTGTAATGTGTGTAGGAGGGTACATGGTAGCAGCAGTAGTGCAGGGCAACAGTGGCAGTGTAAAATGTGCAGGTAGGGGCGATACAGGGAAGCTGTGGTAGTGTAGTGTCTGCAAGTAGGGGGATAGCAGTGGTAGTGTAGTGTGTGCAGGTATTTATGTACAGGGTAGCAGTGGTAGTGTAGGGTGTGCAGGTAGGGGGGGAACAGCATAGCAGAGGTAATGTTGTGTCTGCATTTAGGGGGTACAGGGTAGCAAGTGGTATTGTATAGTGTGCAAGTAGAGGGGAACAGTGTAGCAGTGGTAGTGCAGTGTGTGCAGGTAGGGGGTTCAGGGTAGCTGTGGTAGTATAGTGTGTGCATGGAGGAGGGTGCAGGGTAGCAGTGATAGTGTGTGTGGGATAGAGTTTGCAGGATATTAGTGGTAGTGTAGTGTTTGCAGGTTGGGGGGTACAGGGTAGCAGTGGTAGTATAATGTGTGCAGGGAGGATGGTGCATGGAAGCAGCAGTAGTGCATGCAGGATGGAGGGTGCAGGGCTGCAGTGGTAGTGTAGTATGTGCAGGTAGGGGGGATACAGGGAAGCAGTGGTAGTGTAGTGTCTGCAGGTAGGGGGGAAGCAGTCGTAGTGTAGTATGTGCAGGTAGGGGGCTACAGGTTAGCAGTCGTAGTGTAGTGTGTTCAGGTAGGGGGTATACATTGTAGCAGTGCTAGGGGGTCCAGGGTAGCAGTGGTAGTGTAGAGTGTGCTGGGTAGCAGTGGTGGTGTGCTGGATGGAGGGAGCAGGGTAGCAGTGGTAATGTAGTGTGTGCACATAGGGGGGTACAGTGTAGCAGTGGTAGTGTAGTGTGTGCAGATAGGGGGGTACAGGGTAGTTGTGGTAGTGTAGTGTGTGCAAGGTGCAGGGTAGCAGCGATAGTGTTTGCGGGATAGAGGTGGTAGTGTAGTGTGTGCAGGTAGAGGGGTACAGGGTAGCAGTGGTAATGTGTGCAGGTAGGAGGGGTACAGGGTAGCACTGGTAGTGTAGTGTGTGCAGGTAGGGGGTACAGGGTAGTAGTGGGAGTGTAGTATGTGCAGGTAGGGGGTATAGGGTGGTAGTGTAGTGTGTGAAGGTGCGAAATGTAATAGGTGGCGATTTTTGGCGAATTTGCATATATATATATATATAATGAGATGCGAATTTGTGGCAAAAAAGTGGGATATGGTGCGATTTAGTGAGATTTTTAGACTTGAAAATGTGCGCATTTTAAAACATGCGATTTTGGGTAAAAAAAATTTAAAAAGCGGCGTGGGGTCCTCCCTCCTGAGCATAACCAGCCCCGGGCTCAAAGAGCCGGTCCTGGTTTCATAAAATCACGGGGACAAACATGTTGGGGTTCCCTTGATTTTACAAAACCAGCATCAGGCTCAAGGGCCAGTCCTGGTTCCCAAAATCCGGGGGAAAAAATGACTAGGGGTCCCCTGTATTTCAAGAACCAGCACCGGGCCCAACCAGCCAGCAGGGTAATGCAACAGTCGGGGGGGGGGACTTTTTATACAAGTCCCCCCGGCCGAAGCATTCATCCCTCTGACCGGTCAGCATGGGCCCTGGGGAAGTGAAGACCTCCCCAAAGAAGCCCCCCCCCCTCCAGAACTTACCTGCCTATGCTGAAGCCCGGGGCTGTCCTCGATGCCCCTGGGCATTGGGCATCGAGCTGATTATAGTGTAAAAAAAAGGGTAAACCATTGTGTATTGCTGTGGCACTACAAGTCCCAGCAAGCCAGTACCGCATGCATGATAGGGAGAGGTATCAGCAGTAGAAAGAAAGAAGTAATAATGCCACTGTATAGGTCATTGGTGCGACCTCATCTAGAGTACTGTGTTCAGTTCTGGAGGCCATATCTCCAGAAGGATATAGGCCCCCATTTACCATTGATCGCATTTCCAGTGCGATCTGGGCGGAATATTACCGCCCAGGATCACATTGTAAAATGCGATCATTTCGCCCGAATGTATCACCTGCTAGGCACAGGGACAGTGCTCTGAAAGGAGCCTGTCCCTGCAATGCCTGGTGCCGGAAGCCGGGGGTTCTGCGCATGCGCGGTTACGCGCTGACCCCCCCGCGACCGCACTGCCGCTCGTGCCGCAGTGCGATGTTTAGCCATGGGCTATCGCCATATCAGAATGGCGATAGCCCAGTGGTGCGATGCCGGGCTGCCCGATGTTGATACATCGGGCAGCTTTGCATCCCCCATAGAAACCTATGGGGGATGCGGCCGGCGGTGCTGCAGGGGGGGATCGCAGCAGGGATCTGTGATACATTAGGGGGATACTTAATATTTGCGGTTAACCCCCAAAAACTGATGTGTTTTCAGGGATTTAGCCGCAAATATTAGTTGATAAATGGGCCCCATAAATACATTAGAGACTGTACAAAGAGGGGCAACTAAAATGGTGCATGGCCTACATCACAAAACCTACCAGGAAAGACTAAAAGATCTTAATATGTATACTTTGGAGCAGAGAAGGGAAAGGGGGGACATGATAGAAACATTCACATATATCAAGGGCTTTAACAAGGTACAGGTGGGAGACATTCTTCACAGGAAGAGGAGCAGCAGAACACGAGGACATGCACTGACACTAGAGGGAGGAAGGTACAGGTGGGAGCCATTCTTCACAGGAAGAGGAGCAGCAGAACACGAGGACATGCACTGACACTAGAGGGAGGAAGGTACAGGTGGGAGCCATTCTTCACAGAAAGAGGAGCAGCAGAACACGAGGACATGCACTGACACTAGAGGGAGGAAGGTACAGGTGGGAGACATAAGTCACAGGAAGAGGAGCAGCAGAACACGAGGACATGCACTGACACTAGGGGGAGGAAGGTACAGGTGGGAGACATTAGTCACAGGAAGAGGAGCAGCAGAACACGAGGACATGCACTGACACTAGGGGGAGGAAGGTTCAGGTGGGAGACATTAGTCACAGGAAGAGGAGCAGCAGAACAAGAGGACACGCACTGACACTAGAGGCAGGAAGGTACAGGTGGGAGACATTATTTACAGGAAGAGGAGCAGCAGAACATGAGGACACGCACTGACACTAGAGGGAGGAAGGTACAGGTGGGAGACATTCTTCACAGGAAGAGGAGCAGCAGAACACGAGGACATGCACTGACACTAGAGGGAGGAAGGTACAGGTGGGAGACATTAGTCACAGGAAGAGGAGCAGCAGAACACGAGGACATGCACTGACACTAGGGGGAGGAAGGTACAGGTGGGAGACATTAGTCACAGGAAGAGGAGCAGCAGCAAAACACGAGGACATGCACTGACACTAGGGGGAGGAAGATACAGGTGGGAGACATTAGTCACAGGAAGAGGAGCAACAGAACACGAGGACATGCACTGACACTAGAGGGAGGAAGGTACAGGTGGAAGACAGTAGTCACAGGAAGAGGAGCAACAGAACACGTGGACATGCACTTACACTAGAGGGAGGAAGGTACAGGTGGGAGACATTAGTCACAGGAAGAGGAGCAGCAGAACACGAGGACATGCACTGACACTAGAGGGAGGAAGGTACAGGTGGGAGACATTCTTCACAGGAAGAGGAGCAGCAGAACACGAGGACATGCACTTACACTAGAGGGAGGAAGGTACAGGTGGGAGACATTAGTCACAGGAAGAGGAGCAGCAGAACACGAGGACGCGCACTGACACTAGAGGGAGGAATGTACAGGTGGCAGACATTCTTCACAGGAAGAGGAGCAGCAGAACACGAGGACATGCACTGACACTAGAGGGAGGAAGGTACAGGTGGGAGACAGAACATGAGGACATGCACTGACACTGGGGGGGAGGAAGGTA
The DNA here is from genome assembly GCF_055691185.1 of Crinia signifera. Classification (NCBI taxonomy): domain Eukaryota; kingdom Metazoa; phylum Chordata; class Amphibia; order Anura; family Myobatrachidae; genus Crinia; species Crinia signifera. Next base: position 405,783,458 of record NC_139218.1, on the reverse strand, counting down.
CAGGTGGGTGACATTCTTCACAGGAAGAGGAGCAGCAGAACACGAGGACATGCACTGACACTAGAGGGAGGAAGGTACAGGTGGGAGACATTAGTCACAGGAAGAGGAGCAGCAGAACACGAGGACATGCACTGACACTAGGGGGAGGAAGGTACTGGTGGGAGACATTAGTCACAGGAAGAGGAGCAGCAGAACACGAGGACATGCACTGACACTAAAGGGAGGAGGGTACAGGTGGGAGACATTCTTCACAGGAAGAGGAGCAGCAGAACACGAGGACACGCACTGACACTAGAGGGAGGAAGGTACAGGTGGGAGACATTAGTCACAGGAAGAGGAGCAGCAGAACACGAGGACACGCACTGACACTAGGGGGAGGAAGATACAGGTGGGAGACATTAGTCACAGGAAGAGGAGCAGCAGAACACGAGGACATGCACTGACACTAGGGGAGGAAGGTACAGGTGGGAGACATTCTTCACAGGAAGAGGAGCAGCAGAACACGAGGACACGCACTGACACTAGAGGGAGGAAGGTACAGGTGGGAGACATTAGTCACAGGAAGAGGAGCAGCAGAACACGAGGACACGCACTGACACTAGGGGGAGGAAGATACAGGTGGGAGACATTAGTCACAGGAAGAGGAGCAGCAGAACACGAGGACATGCACTGACACTAGGGGAGGAAGGTACAGGTGGGAGACATTCTTCACAGGAAGAGGAGCAGCAGAACACGAGGACACGCACTGACACTAGAGGGAGGAAGGTACAGGTGGGAGACATTAGTCACAGGAAGAGGAGCAGCAGAACACAAGGACACGCACTGACACTAGGGGGAGGAAGATACAGGTGGGAGACATTAGTCACAGGAAGAGGAGCAGCAGAACACGAGGACATGCACTGACACTAGGGGAGGAAGGTACAGGTGGGAGACATTCTTCACAGGAAGAGGAGCAGCAGAACACAAGGACACACACTGACACTAGAGGGAGGAAGGTACAGGTGGGAGACATTCTTCACAGGAAGAGGAGCAGCAGAACACGAGGACACGCACTGACACTAGAGGGAGGAAGGTACAGGTGGGAGACATTAGTCACAGGAAGAGGAGCAGCAGAACACGAGGACACGCACTGACACTAGGGGGAGGAAGATACAGGTGGGAGACGTTAGTCACAGGAAGAGGAGCAGCAGAACACAAGGACATGCACTGACACTAGAGGGAGGAAGATTCAGTGGAAATGTGAGGAAGAATTACTTCACAGAAAGAGTAGTAGATAAGTGGAATAGCCCATACTTGCCTACTTTTGGAAACGCGTTTCAGGGAGATTCTAGATGGTGTGAGAGTTTGCATGGCACGCAGATGAAGGGGCGTGTTGTGTGCAAAGGGATCGAGGCCAAGTTTAACACACACAGGAGCCAGTATTAGCCAGTGGTGCAAGCAGCGTTTATTTCTCAGTGGTACTGGTAGCGCTTTCCTGCAGGCGTGGTCATGTGGCATGAGGAGGTGTGGTTACATGAAACTAGGGGAGTGGCTGCATGACAATAAGACCATGGCCACATTATGCCACACCATAATGCCTGTTAAACATTATGCCACACACCTTAATGTTTATTATACATTACGCTACATACGCTTTAATGCCCATTACACATTATTGTGATAAAACACCTACTGGTTTATTAGCTGCACATATGACAAATGTAGAGTGTCAACCGTGGGGTGGTGTTGTATCTATATATAATAGAAGAGTGAGTGTGTCAAGTATAACAACATTTATTAACCAGTCACAATGTTGGTATTGGCATAAATGTAAAAAAATACAATCAATAGATAAATTACATCAGGATGTACAATATATTTAAAACAATGCACACAATATGGTATGGTGTAGTGAACAACAGATCTGTGAAAATCACTACACCATAAATCTACAAATAAGATAAAGCTGATTATGGTCAAATCATAATAAGATAACAATATTATCAAAAAGAACTTAGTGAGCTTCTAGGAGCCAGCACACTTGCCTCCCCCAGACCCGGCATTGGTGAGGTCAAAAATAAAGTGTATTTGGGAAACTTGTTGAGCCTGCTGATTCCTGAAATTGCAAGGCCCCATATCAAGTCTAGCCCCTCCACTCTCTATAGTTACCCCACTACACTGGGGTCACCTATAGACACATACAGGGAGCAGCCCCAGGGTATAGTGTCCGCCTACACATACACACAAAAGGGGACAGAGCCAGCTTACAATGACACACACACAAAAGGCCAGTTGACACAGACACACAGGAGTCACCTATAAAAACACATTGGGGAGGCGGAGCCACGGCGGCGTGCACGTGAGGTGAGGAGAGTTTTCAGCTCCCCAGCGTCTCTCCCTTACCCGCCTCCCTCCGACCCTGATCCCCCGCCAATGGTGAAAACTTACCGGTAGACTAAGCCCGTGCTGGGAGACTCCAGTAGCCTGTGACAGAAACACGCCAAAAAAGACGCCGTACAGCCTTACCAGAGATGCACCTGCTGATCCGGGTGACGCACTTCCGTGTGTGAGAGACACGTTGGTTCCGGCTGAACCCGCTGACGGGAGTCCTCACCCGGGGGTTACGCATCTGCCAGCGGAGCCCCGGTGACCCCGCTTGATCAGAGACGCGGGCGGCCGGATCAGAGAAACTGGTAACCGGCTCTGTGGCGCGGGCGAACGGCACAGCGACGATACCTTACCCGCAGACCCCCGCTGACTGCATCAGCCTCTTGGCCACAAACTCAGCTGGTAACCGCTGACCCTCGTATCCGCTGGAGATTACAGGCAGGAGTGCAATACCTGAATTAGGTGCTCCCAGAAGCTGCTTGCTGCAAAGACCTATATTTGGAACCAGCCGACTCCAGTGGTGAGAGAAAAAGTCTGGGAAGGAAATTGACCAAAAGCCTGATTCCACACAGCATAGATCCTCTCCCTTAGGAAAAAGGTAGTAGAGGTCTCCTCGTGACAAACTGACAGACATCGGTCGGCTGAAGTGAGGTCCACTGCGGGTAAGAGTGTCTTTTATAGCACAGATGGAAAGCATAAACGTTGTGTAATAAGAGAAACCATTGAGCAGTGGCCCATTGTACTGTTTTGGAGAATATTGGGGACAGTGGCACTCGGTCAATACAGTGACTTAAATTAAATTTAACCCACGTGGAGAAGCGGTGTACATTCCTGGTACAATTTATTGTACTAGCTAAGATGGGGAAAACATCAACTGCGGCAGCGCGGTTAGAAAAATATGCGCGAGCTCAGAACACAAGTAACTCGACTCCCAGTACTCCACACTCTACCCCAGTAAAAGCTGGAGGGACACAGCCACATAATGAAGTAACCTTACAACAAGTGCTAGACGCAGTTAGCACGTGTGAAACTCACCTATCAGGGCAAATTGATAAGTTACAATCGGATCTCACTCTGCTGAGAGACGATGCCCAAAAAATAAGGGATCGGGTACTAGAAGTGGAGAACCGAATCTCATGCCTAGAAGATAGTATGGTACCAATGCAAAAACAGCTAAAAAGTACGTCTAGCAAAGTTACTGAGCTGCAGAATAAAGTTACTGATATGGAGGGGAGACTACGTAGGAGCAACCTACGTGTTATAGGTCTTGAGGAGCGAGCTGAGGGGAAATCCCCGGAAAAATTTATGGAAGAGTGGATACTGCAAGTGTTTGGGAAGGAGTCCCTAACCCCCTTCTTTGCAGTTGAGCGTGCACATCGAGTACCCTCTAAACCCCCCATCCCAGGTGGTCCACCCCGCACTATGCTGTTAAAACTTTTGCATTTCCAAGATCGGGACAATCTGTTAAGACTGGCCAGATACAGCGAGAATATGTGCTTTAACAGACAGAAAATATCATTCTTCCTTGATCTCCCATATACAATCCAGAAAGAGAGATCGCGATTTAAGGAGGTGAAGAGCAGGCTCAGAGATCTGAATTTAAAATATTCTATGATGTACCCCGCTAAACTTCTTGTGATGCATAATGAGGAGTCTAAATTTTTTCTTTCACCTGAAGATGCAGCAGACTGGTTGAATAAAACTTACCCGGGCCGCACCCAGTTGATGGCCAGTGGAGACCCAGCATTGTAAACTGGACAGTAGATAGTACACAGAGTCTAAATCCTGAGTTAAAAAAAAAAAATATATATATATATATATATATATTATGGAATGGTTCAGTGACCCAGGGCGGGGGGGGAGGGGGGAGGGGGAGGTTAACTACAGCGTATATTGAGGGTATGAATTAGTAAATGTAAGTTTTGGAATGTAATATAATACCCTTAAGTATTGAAGGTCTGGGGAGCTGAGTACGCCTTAAAAAAGGTAAACCTTAGTGGCAGAGTGTAATTGCCTCCAAAGGGAGTTATAGTGTAGTTAAGTGTAGAAGAGTGAAGAAGGGGGATATATTAGGTATGCCTAAGGGGATAGGTTATACAGGGTGGGGGGGGGGGGTTATGTGTTTGTTTTGTATTATATGTAAAGTATGTTAATTGTATAACCTGCAACCCCGGGTTGAAAGGAGACCTGGTATCGGAGCTACGGTGCTGTTGTGAAAGGGTGGAAATGGGGGAGAAAACTGGCAATGGTTAGGGTGTTAACATGGAATGTTAGGGGGATAAATGAAAAAATTAAGAGGTCACTTGTGCTGAAGCAATGTAAAACAATGGCCGCAGACATTATATGTCTTCAAGAGACCCATTTATTTGGGGATAAAACCCTAGCGTTAAGAAGACCATGGATTGATAAATCGTACCATTCCCAGTTTTCTCCTTCATCCAGGGGGGTATCGGTGATAGTAAAGAAAAATATTGGATTTGAATGTATAACGAGTAAAATCGATCCGCAGGGGAGATATGTGTTCCTAGATGCCTATATTGCAACATGTAGAATCTGTATAATTGCGGTATATATTCCTCCGCCATTTTCCTATGATGTGCTCAGGAAAGCAGTAGATTTTGTAGCTGAAAGACCTGCAGCACAAATTATATGCCTTGGGGATTTCAATGCGGTTATTAACCCAAAAATAGATAGACTACAGATGAAAATGGTAAAGCTTGTGAAAAATAAAGGACTGGCCGAATTTATTAATCAGTTAGGATGGCGGGATATCTGGAGAGAGAGACATCCTAGTGTTCAGCAATACTCATGCTACTCTGCCCCACATGATTCCTTCTCAAGGATTGATATGATCCTAGTTTCAGCCGAGCTAACCAATTATGTGGCGCAGATAGAATACAAAGCACGAGGTATATCAGACCATTCGCCCGTAATTATGCAATTAGATCTGAACCTCGATAGAGGCTTCTCGTATTGGCGTTTTCATCCAAGCTGGCTGACTAGATTTAAAAGTGGTGAAGTAATGGGAGGGGAAATCAATGGTTTTTTCACACAAAATACTAGCACTGCCAGCAACACAATTGTATGGGAGACATTTAAGGCCTTCCTAAGAGGAATTCTTATGAAGGAAATTGCTGGGGGAAAAAAGAAAGCCCGGGAATTAGCTAATACACTGGAGGTGGAGATGGTCAGGTCGGAAAACCAGTACTTGATTGATAAAAGCGAGATCTCTAAAGTAACATGGTTAAAAGAACAGCAGAAATGGCTGGAGCACCTCCAGGTAATGGCTACCTTCCGAATCCTAAAAAGTTCTCATCAACTATATTTAAATAGCGATAGGGCAGGTAAATACTTATCATATATGGCTAAGACAAATGCACCCCCTACTACTATAACTAAGATTTATTCAGACAGTGGCCTGATAGTTACCTCTACCCCGGATATAGCAGAAGTCTTCGTGAAACACTTTAAGGATGTATATAGGTCCAGATTGGAAATAGAGACGGAAGATCTAAAAAAAAAATTAAGTCAGCCTAGGCTGTCGCTCCTGCCGGAGGAAAGTAGAGAGATGTTGGAAGAACCTTTCTCTCTTGAAGAAGTGGAAGAAGCCATTTGATTGATGCCCCAGGGTAAGGCCCCAGGGGTGGATGGCTTACCGAGTGAGGTATATAAATTTTTTGGGAAGAACATGGCCAAACATATATGGCAGTCATTTAGGGGGATGGAATTGGATGGCAAACTACCTCATTCAATGACGGAGGCTGTAATCAATGTCATCCTAAAAATAGGCAAAGACCCCTTAAAAGTAGATTCATACAGGCCAATTTCTTTGATCTCTACCGACGCAAAGATTTATGTGAAGATTATGGCAGTGAGATTGGGTAAGGTAATCCATTATATGGTGCATCCGGATCAAACCGGTTTTATTTGTAGTAAATCTACTGCCATTAACCTCCGCAGGGTCTTTTCGTATTTGCAATGGGCCGGAGTTATGGATAAAAGTGTTGGGGTAGCGTCATTCGATGCTAATAAGGCATTCGATTCAGTAGAGTGGCCCTTCCTACGGCAGGTGCTGAACAGCTTTAGTTTTGGACCCCGTTTTATTGAGAGTGTTTTTGTTATATCAATCACCTACGGCAAGGGTATTGGTTAATGGGTACGTATCGGAATCCTTCAATTTATATAGGGGAACCAGGCAGGGGTGCCCGTTGTCACCGCAATTATTTGCGCTGGCAATCGAGCCCCTGGCCTGTAAACTTAGAGACACTCTGGAGACCCGAGGGGGCCGAGACGCTTACAATATCATTTCACTATACGCTGATGATTTATTGGTTGGGCTCTCTGACTATCAAAGAGACCTAGATAATGTGCTCGAAGTAATTCAAGCATATGGGAGCTATTCTGGGTTAACAACTAACTTAAGTAAATCGCAACTACTCATTACTGGAGGACAAGGAAATTTGGTAATCCCTTCACCTTAATATCCACCAAGGGTGAACCAGTTTAAATATCTTGGCATTTATGTGGCGGTTGAAATGGGAAGATATGTGCGAAATAATCTGGACCCCATAATTATCGATATGAAAAGTAAATTTAAAAGCTGGTCAAAACTCCCCCTCACTGTAATCGGACGTATTAATCTAGTCAAGATGGTCATCTTGCCCAAGGTATTGTACGTGCTTCAGCATGCACCGATATATATTGAAGATGCTGTATTTAATAAGATTCAAGGGGTTATATCATCTTTTGTATGGTCAAATAAAAAACCTAGGGTGAGGATGGCCTCATTGACTAGATCGCGAAAAAAGGGGGGACTTTCACTGCCCAATTTTAAGTTATATTATTATGCCTCACAATTAGCACAAACAAAGGGATGGATGAATGGGCAGGAACACCCTACTGAGTTGCTTAGGTTACTGGCATCTGTGGTACCTAGGCATACGCCTCTGCAGGTGCTACTGACTAAAGCGAAAACTAAAGCTCAGGCTCCCTTAAATATGCAGGCTAGGAAGATATGGCAGTGGGTTAGTAAGAACCAGAGGATAGTTGGTACGGATCCAGATACATTCCTGTTCTCCCTAAATAGTACTGAAATAATCAGAGATCATCAGGTAGCGCGAATATGGAATCAATATGGAATCACGTCCATTGGCCAAGTCTACAGTAATAACCATCTGAAATCCTTCACTCAGCTGCAGGAAGAGTTCGAACTCCCAAAACAAATGTTTTTTAGATTTTTGCAATTGAGGAGCGCACTCCTGCTGCAGAATAGAGGGGAAGGCTTTGGTCTAATCAAATCCCCAGTTAAATTGCTTATAAGCAAGATAGGAAAGAGCAAAATAATCTCAAGATGTTATCAATTCCTGTTGGAAAATACACAAGATGAAGACCTAGTTGGGCTAAGGGCTAAATGGGAAAAGAAGGTTTCAGGGATTGATATAGAAACATGGAGAATTGCTCTTAATTCTACTACAGTCGCAACTAATTCCACTAGAGCCGAACAAATACAGTTCAATATATTGCACAGAACATATATGACCCCGGAAAAAAGTTGTAAATTTGCGCCCAACTATATTAACAAATGTCCTAAATGTGATGAATTGCAATGTGGTTTCTTTCATTTAATCTGGGAATGTAAAATAGTACGGAAATACTGGCAAGAAATTGAATATATAATGGAACAAACTGGCATTCCGTTGCAAAATGCCTCGCCCCTGGCATATATTCTGGGGGTTTGGCAAAATGACCAACTCACGTCTGGGCAAAGGCAATTGGCTATACACCTGTGCACCATGGCCAAAGTAATTATTGCACGTTCCTGGATGGCTAAGACTGGTCCAGAAGTTAGAACATGGATCAACTTGGTGAATCTAACTAGTGAACATGAGAGATACATTAGCCTTACACGTAAAACCACAAAAAAAATCTTTGACACATAGGAAGGTTGGTTTAGGACTAATACTATAAAAAATAAAAACATGCCCAATTGGGCTCTTATACACGAAAACACTTAAATACAAATAGGTAAATGTTAAAGGAATTAAAATAATATACATTTAATAAAAATATAAAGACAAAATAAAATGTATATAGTATTCACATTTAATTAAAAGGGGGGGGGGGAACACACACCATAAATACTAGAAGTAGGACACATATATATTTGGAGCTACGGTTGCTCACCCTTTTTTTATTTTTTATTTGGTATTAATCAAATCACTGGTAAAAAAAACAGGAAGAATATAGGGCGTGTTGTATGTTTTCTTACCTACAATTTGATAAAACATAGTTTTTATTGTTAGATGTATAAAACAATGCCATAATCTCCTCCAGGTGTTTTATTAGAAGTGTAGGACGCGAGTAGTAGATATGCCGGTATCCATTAGTAAAATGCCTTTAAATAAGATTCTTTGAATTCCCCTTGGTTAAATGTTCTCGTATAAGATTAACCCTTATCTCATCAAGATGTAACAAACTAATAATATAGAGTGATCTGTTATAGAGTTCCAGCGATATGAATACCCACCTTATAGAGTAGAGGCACAGCTCTCTGATACTTATGTTTTCATATTTCTTTACAAAATATGTATTTAAATCCCAAATGCGGAGGAAAGCAGGTTATGTGTATGTTTGTATGTTAGTATTGTATAAGAAGCAAGTAAATGGTTGTAAATGTATTAATTGTATTGTATATCTTTTTCGGTATTACAGGTTGAGTATCCCGTATCCAAAATGCTCGGGACCAGGAGAATTTTGGATAACGGATTATTCCGTATTTCAGAATATTTTAATATTTCAATGATGTATTTTGAAGTATCTTGCATTTATGCTGTATAAACACATAATATACACACAAATATATTTTATTACCACATAAAATACACACAAACATATTTTAATTGTTCAAAAAACAAGGTTTCAAAACGTGAAACAAAATGTGTGTACTATCTCAGCACTGAATTTGAATGCCAAGCAATCATTGTCTTGCACATATATAGTGCCAGTTACATATCATGTCCCCAGTGATGCTGTTACATATGTCCCCAGTGAGTTTTTAGCAAAAAAAAAAAAATTTTCACTTTCTGGAATGTCCGTATTTCGGAATAATTCGGATAACGGATATTCGGATACGGGATACTCGACCTGTACTATGCTTGTTTGTATGAAATGCAAAGGGAGGAAAAATTTAATAAAGATAAAAAAAAAAAAAAAACACATTGGGGTCAGTGCCAAGCTACACACACACACACAGATACCTACACACAGTGCAGCCTACGGAGCTGCTGTGGAAGAACCACATATAATTACTAGCCTGCAGCCCGGGCACTCCTGCTCCTCCCCCAGCATCTCCTCTGAGCTCCCAGCTTACTCTGCTATCAGTCTTCCCTCCAGCAGCTCACCGCACTAGCTCCCCTCCCTCCTCCTCCTGGATGCCTCCAGCGTGCAGCGGGGGTGTGTTTGTAGGAGAAAGAGATCTATCGCTGCTGCAGTGCTGTTGCTGCCACAACCTCTGGTGAGTCAGCTGTGCGGTCAGGTGACTCTGCTGGCCTGGGCGGCTCAGTCTGACGCTGTCTATGTCCCGCGGTGCCTGGCTGGCCTTTTATCGCGCTAAGCTCCGCCCCCATTGCGGCCATACTCGCACATGCGCAGTCCAGATTTTAGGATGGGGCTGGAATATTCCGGGGGATTGAATGGGCTTTGCGGGGCCTGAAACGGGAGGCTCCCGCAGAATGCGGGAGTGTAGGCAAGTATGGAATAGCCTCCCATCAGAGGTGGTAGAGGCAAATACAGTAGTACAATGTAAACATGCTTGGGATAGGCATAGTGATATCCTTACACAGAAAGAGTAGTAGATAAGTGGAATAGCCTCCCATCAGAGGTGGTAGAGGCAAATACAGTAGTACAATGTAAACATGCTTGGGATAGGCATAGTGATATCCTTACAAAGAAATAAGGATCAAATATGGTTTGAGGTAACGTGTTTAATAAAAGGGGCAGACTAGATGGGCCAAGTGGTTCTTATCTGCCGTGAAATTATATGTTTATAGGTTTCAGGGACTTGGAGAACCACAAGTCCCAGCATGTGGGGCAATAAAGTAGTGCCCCAGAAGTACAAACATACCTACTGTCTGGCTGCCCTTTCCGGGAGAGGGCAGCCAGCTCAGGGGGGGGGGGGTGCTGCTGCTGTGGGGAGTGAAAAGGGGCGGGACGGGGGGGAGCCACACGCGTACCTACTTGTTTATGGGCGTGGCCAGAGCACTTGTGCCGTTTTAGCCCTGCCCACCGCCGTGCAATGCCATTTTAAAGGCATTGCACGGCGGTGGGCGGGGCTAAACCGGCGCGATTCGCCGAAGGGGGGTCGTGGGTGCCGGCAAGGGGGGGGGGGTCGCGAGATCCGGGCGGCTTTGCGGGAGGGTTGCCCTTCTTTCTGAGGGGCCGGGAGGGGGACCTGATTTCCGGGACCCTCCAGGCCATTCTGGCAGGGTAGGCAACCCTGAGTACAAATAGTAAAAAAAAAAAAAAAAAACCACACAGACACACTTACAGTATAACCTTATTTCACACGGAGCCCATGCATATCAACTCACCTGCCTTGATAGAAGATCGGTCCTCTTCTCCAGTAGAATCCATAGTCCGGTACCTGTAGAAGCAAATTATACTTACCACACTGATCTTCAGGGCTTCTCTGGACCCTCTGCAATGCTCTCCGGTATCTGTGGGCGGGTTTATTTACATCCGGAGCTCCACCCCCAGATTGGGACTTAGCCCCGCCAGCCAATCATAGTCCGGGAAAACCACCATGCCGGACCATGATTGGCTGGCGGGGGTGGACTAAGTCCCGGTCTGAGGGCGGAGCTCCGGACGGAGTAATATACCACCCATTCCCTGGTACCTAGCCTGCGACCCCACCATCCCTCCTCTGGTACCTGGCAGCTGGTACCCCCACTCCCCTGGTACCTGGCAGGTGGTACCCCCGCTCCCTCCCTCCTCTGGTACCTGGCAGCATGTGGATCCAGGGCTGCTAGTCGGCATGTGCCCGGCTGATGCATGAAAGGAGGAGGCTGCAGCAGGTGCACAGACAGAGCAGTTTGTAGCGGGGCACTGGGGATCCGAGCAGCGTGATCCATGCTCAGGAGGCATCGGGGTCCGTTAGGAGAATGTGAAGTCAGGGGCAGGGTCCCTGCCGAGGATGGAAACTAGCTAGTTCCCATCCTCGGCAGGGACCCCTCCGCTGACTTCACATTCTCCTAATGGACCACCAGTGCGGCGCAGGGTGGAGGGATTAGTTGGCGCTTACCTCTGTACCACATCCTGGACGTGGATGTGGTGTGTGTGCACTGCAGGAGGACAGGGCACGCAGCCAGTGTGTGGTGTGCGGGTGTCACCCCAGCCTGTCACTCCAGGGTGTCACTCCACGGGGGGCAGGGTTGGTGGGCGATGCGGCGGCGGCCACGAAGTTGCCACTCACTGCGAAGATACGGGTTCTTCAATCACTCAGACACCGAGCAGATGAAACCAAAATATGGTTTATTTTTATCACAGCACACACATGTAGATAAAGACAGGAACAAGAGGCAAATGTAGCATATAAACGTTATCGGGTAGCAGTCCAATGGCAGTCCTTGTAGCAGCAGTTCCAAAGCACAAAACTATCACTTCTCCTCACAGCAGTGATAGCAGATAAGTCCACACGATACCTAGACAGAGCATAACCTCTTAGTCCAGGACAGTCCATCAAAATCTCCCCCCTGGCTTGTGTGCAAGTCATTTTAAAAACTTCTCAATTCCCACGGTGCACAAACCAAAAGTGGGCTTGCAGTGGATCTTGATTGGTGGATTCAAGAGTCAGGTATCACCCCCTCCCAGCTACTGCTGCTGCCCACCCCTGCTGGGGTCGGTTCCAGAAAGTCTGCTAGTGACCAGAGATATGCAAGGGAGTATCAATACAATGAACAATAACCAGCTGATTGCGTTATGTGCTGATCACCCCCTGCGGTGCCCGGTCCCACTAAGTCTGGTATTGACACAAAGGAACTGAAGATAGAGACACAAACACAGTCTGATTACATTATGTCCTGATTACCCCCTGTGAACAACCTTCCTGTTGATAGCAGGGGAATTGGATCACCCCCTGTGGACATAACATATGGGTGAATCCATGCAATGTTCTTTCCTGGCTATTTCCTGTCAGACCATATTTGGGCAAGAGCGATCTGATCTGGAAATACACGCAGCTATGGGGAATATAGACATACATAGAGAACAATAGGGCTAAAATGTACATTAATTACTGTGGAGTTCTACAGCCTAATACTATATGATCTGGAAATACACACACATATATGGGGAATAGAACATCTGCAGAGAACAAGAGGGTACAGACTGACTAAAGTGTACATTCATCACTACAAATAATAAAATATCATAATTACAGTCTTACTGTCAGTCTGCTAACCTCACACTCACCTCCATACCATCCAGTGGGGGACACCTGCTCCATCTTCCGCCCTCCAGTGGCCAGCACCCTAGGCAAATGCCCAAAGCTGCATAGTGGTGGCGCCGGCCCTGGGTACAGGATATTAGTGGTATTGTAGTGTTTGCAGGTAGGGGGATAGCAGTGGTAGTGTATTGTTTGCAGGTAGGTGGTACAGGTTATTAGTGGTAATGTAATGAGTGCTGGTAGAGGGATACAGGGTAGCAGTGGTAGTGTAGTGTGTACAGGGTAGTAGTGGGAGTGTAGAATTTGCGGGTAGGGGGGTACAGGGTAGCAGTGGGTAGTGTCATGTTTGCAGGTAGGGGGGGTACATGGTGTTAGTGGTAGTGTAATGTGTGCAGGTAGGGGGGTACTGGGTATTAGTGGTATTGTAGTGTGTGCAGGTAGGGGGGTACAGGGTATTAGTGGTAGTGTAGTGTGTACAGGTAGGGGGATAGCAGTGGTAGTGTATTGTTTGCAGGTAGAGGGGTACAGGGTATTAGTGGTATTGTAGTGTATACAGATAGGGGGATAGCTGTGGTAGTGTATTATTTGCAGGTAGGGGGGTACAGGATATTAGTGGTAGTGTACTGTGTGCAGGTAGGGGGATAGCAGTGGTAGTGTAGTGTTTGCAGGTAGGGGCTAAGGAGTATTAGTGGTAGTGTAGAATTTGCAGGTAGGGGGGTACAGGGTAGCAGTGGGTAGTGTCATGTTTGCAGGTAGGGGGGGTACATGGTGTTAGTGGTAGTGTAATGTGTGCAGGTAGGGGGTACTGGGTATTATTGGTATTGTAGTGTGTACAGGTAGGGGGATAGCAGTGGTAGCGTAGTGTTTGCAGGTAGGGGGGTACAGGATATTAGTGGTAGTGTAATGTGTGCAGGTAGGGGGGTACAGGTTATTAGTGGTAGTGTAGTGTGTACAGGTAGGGGGATAGCAATGGTAGTGTATTGTTTGCAGGTAGAGGGGTACAGGATATTAATGGTATTGTAGTGTATACAGATAGGGGGATAGCTGTGGTAGTGTATTATTTGCAGGTAGGGGGGGTACAGGATATTAGTGGTAGTGTACTGTGTGCAGGTAGGGGGATAGCAGTGGTAGTGTAGTGTTTGCAGGCAGGGCCGGCCTTAGGCATAGGCAAACTAGGCAATTGCCTAGGGCATTTGGAATGCCTAGGGGCATCAGCAGCTTCTGCTGATTAAAATGATATGCAGCATGCCTATATTCTGTGTGTGAGTGAGGCTGTATCTGAATATGACATAGTGTATTCATGGAAATCACTGTAACATAGCATTCCGTATGCAGGTACAGCCACAGTAGCACACAAAATATAGGCATGCTGCATATAATTTTAATCATCAGAAGCTTCTTGTGTGGGCTGGTCATAACAATGCAAATAAGATGAATTTTCAGCAAAAAAGGCACCCAACGTTAGCAGAACTGGCCAGGAGCTGCATGGCCTATTGAGACAAGATGTATGAGGAATCATCTGTATCCAAGCAGAGGCACAGGTCACAGTTTCAGCGGCTGTGCGAGTGTTGTCTGTGGGTGGGTTGGTTGTGCAATAGTGTTCGGCATATGTGTAAGGGGCATTATGTGTTTCATGTATATAAGGGCATTAATAATGTGCAACATATGTGTAATTGGCATTATGTGTGTCATGTGTATAAGGGCATTAATAATGTGCAACATATGTGTAAGGGGCATTATGTGTGTCATTATGTGTATGTAGGGCATTAATAAAGGTTGGCATAATGTGTAAGGGGCATTATGGTTATAAGGACATTAATAATGTGTGTCATGTGTAAGGGGCATTACTGTGTGGTATTATCAGGGGTGCAGAGAGAAAGGGGTAGGGGGTACAATTTACCCAGGCCAAAGTCTGATGGGAGGGCCCAGTGGGGGCCTCGGGCCTCCTCCCCTTAAGTGACAGCAGCAGCTGCAGTTCTACTCCTCTGCCCAGCACACACTGCTTTGTGCTGGGTTGCAGTGTGGCCATGGAGGTGGTTAAAATACAATATTTTCTCAGGATTTTTTTCTAAGGATATAATGTGAATAATGTGCGGAGTAATGTATATAAGGTAAAGTGTGATGTAACATGAATAAGGGACACCATCACATGATATAATGTGAATAAAGTTGCACTACTATGTGGCATAATTTGAATTGGGGTAAAATTGTGTGGCCATGCCCCTTCCCAGCAAGAACACACCCCTGTTTGGGCTGTGTTTCTATTTAAAATATTGCGGAAATGATGACTGCTATGATGAGGGTTGATGGTGCTGGGAAAGGGGGGGGGGGGGGCACCAGCCAAAATCTTGCCTAGGGCGTCATTTAGGCTAAGGCCGGCTCTGTTTGCAGGTAGGGGGCTAAGGGGTATTAGTTGTAGTGTAGAATTTGCAGGTAGGGGGGTACAGGGTAGCAGTGGGTAGTGTCATTTTTGCAGATGGGGGGGTACATGGTATTAGTGGTAGTGTAATGTGTGCAGGTAGGGGGGTACAGGATATTAGTGATAGTGTAGTGTGTGCAGGTCGGGTGATAGCAGTGGTAGTGTAATGTTTGCAGGTAGGGGGGTATAGGGTATAAGTGGTATTGTAGTGTGTGCAGGTAGGGGGATAGCAGTGGTAGTGTAGTGTTTGCAGGTAGGGGGTGTGAGGTTAGCAGACTGACAGTAAGACTGTAATTATGATATTTTATTATTTGTAGTGATGAATGTACACTTTAGTCAGTCTGTACCCTCTCGTACTCTATAGATATGTCTATTCCCCATACATGTGTGTGTGTATTTCCAGATCATATAGTATTAGGCTGGAGAATTCCACCAAAAGACAATCTCCACAGGGGGGTGATCAAGACATAATGCAATCAGACTGTGATTGTGTCTCTATCTTCATTTCCTTTGTGTAACGCTGGTCAATACCAGACTTGGTGGAACCGGGCACCGCAGGGGGTGATCCAACTCCCCTGCTATTTACAGGAAGGTTATGTCCACAGGGGGTAATCAGGACATAAACCAAATTACCTTGTGGTTGTTCCTCCTTATTGACACTCCTTTGCATATCTCTGGACTCTTTGGAACCAGACCCAGCAGGGGGGCAGCAGCAGAGGAACAGCTGCAGCTTGAAGGGGGGGATATACCTGACTCTTGAGTCCACCAATCGAGATCCAGTGCAAGCCCACTGATGGTATGGGCACGCGTGGGAATTTAGAAGGTTTTAAAATGACTTATACACATGCCAGCTCCTCATGTTAGTCGCAATCCTGGCTCAGGGGTCATACCCTCCACTGGATCTTATGGAACACATCGTTTGCCCGGGGGGGGGGGCATCCTACTAAGCTCTGGTGTGGAGCGTCCGTTCTGTGTGGATTTACACAGGTTTCGGCTGTCACTGCTGCGTGGAATAAGTGATAGTTTTGTGATTTGGAACTGCTGCTACAAGGACTGCCATTTTGGACTGCTACCCGATAACGTTTATATGCTACATTTGCCTCTTGCTCCTGTCTTTATCTACTTGTGTGTGCTGTGATAAAAATAAACCATATTTTGTTTTCATCTGCTCGGTGTCTGAGTGATTGAAGAACTCGTATCCTCACATTTGGCGGCAGCGACAGTGGGATCATTCAGACACCAACCATCGAGCACAGAAAGCACAGAGAACAGAGGATCAGACCATATGTAAGGAAACGGAAAATGCAGTAAGGTGAAGTTCAGCAAGTGAGCAGGTGTCATTCCTGTGAAAGGGAAAATGTTTCCAAGGAAAGAAAATTGATGCCTCAAGACCCCTGGAGCAGAGGAGCTCAGGGATGGAGGTTCTTCAGTGTATCGGCAGGCTGGGAAGCCGGATCTGTTATTTATTGTCAGAAAAATGCAGTATATCTGGAAGTACTGGGAAGAAGCTCAGCAGATGATCAGCGGGTGGAGAGTATCCAGCATACAGGACAAGTTGTGTTACCTGGGGGATGCATTCCTGCACTGTAAAGGTGAGGCCACCTCGTGAAATCTGCTGGGGGAGCCAGAGTTTGTAGAATTTACAGAGGAAGTGATTGCTACAGTTACCCAGATGCTACAAAGAGGACAATATTCTGAGGCTGAAGGACAAGTCCAGAATAAATTGATGCCCCAGATAGAACCAGAGGAAAGGTCCAGAAGGGGGCTACTGCAATCTGGGCAGACAACCGAGGGGTCTGCCACAGAATTATTTGTAACCACAAGAGAAGGGTCGTTGTCAGGGGGGCCCCATTGCCCTTGAAGAAATGAGTATGGAGGAGCTGATAGCAGAATGTCAGCTGCGAGGTATACCCGTCCAATCCTGCACGCGCAGGGAAATCATCCAGCAGATCCTTCAAGATCAGGGGGATCCTACAAAAGCATTTACCGATTATCGGGCATGGATCCTCCATTTCGGTGCACAGCTGAGTGTGTGGGAACAATTGGAGTGTCTGGAGGAGTGCTTTATTGTGGCAGAGGAAGAGGCGACTGATCACAGGCTCCTGGACACCCCAGCATGGCGAGACCAGTGTCGCAGGGTGGCTGATGAAAGGCACCGCCTGCAACAGTTTCTCCCACAGCCTAGGGAAGAAGCTGGTCAGTGTTCTATACTGAGGGAGGTTATCCCCAAAGTGAAGGAAGTGGGCCCGTTAGCCAGGCACCCCAGGAGGAGCTGCACTACAGCTTCCCTTTTGCTGAGATGGAAGATGAAGAGCTATTATCCTGCTGCCAGGGGATCTGATATTCGCCAACATCCAGGCCACAAGAATACCAGTCACAGATGACGTCTTGTTTCAGGCTGCCCAGCATATTCAGCTGGGGAAGGAGGTTATCCAGGAGGAAGAGGAGTACGCAGAAGTGGCTGCAGGTGAGCAACTGGCTTTTAAGGGGACAGAGCTGATGCGGCCTGTCCTGCAGCCACCAGAGGAATTGTTCCTGATGGAGGGTCCCTCCTCAGCCCTGGGCATTGAAACCAAATGCTGTACTGAAATTTGCCATGCCACTAGTTTGGGTTGAAGGGAGGAAGGATGTGACAGAGTGGCGGAAGTGCCAGGGCCAGAGCCCTTATATTGGCCTGCTGTTTGGCAGCTGTTCCTTGTGCAAGAGGGGGAGGTGGAAAGTGCTCCCTGCCCCATTATGCCAGAGGCAAAAGTATTCGTACACCCTATAGGTGTACCCAGTGTAAAAGGTTACAATGTTGAAGAGAGGGGGTACCCAGTGTGAAGTTATCAGACTCTCACTGTAAGACTGTAATTATTATATTTTATTAGGTGTAGTGATTAATGTACTTTTTAGTCCGTCTGTACCCTCTTCCTCTCCGTAGATATTTCTATCCCCCAAATCTGTGTATTTCCAGAACCATAGTAGTACACTGTATATCATATAGTATAACACTCTACATCAGATTCTGTTACCCAAATATGGTCGGACAGGAAATACCCAGGAAAGAACAGTGTATGATTTCACCAAAATGTTATGTCCAATTACCATACTATTGTTCCTGCTATTTACAGGAGGGTGATAGCTGAGGGACAATCTTCACAGGGGGTGATCAGCACACAACGTAATCAGCTGGTGTTTGTTCCTTGTATTTACACTCCTCTGTGCCTTTCTGGACTCTAGTAGACTGTTTGGAGCCTGACCCAGCAGGGGGGGGGGGGGCAGCAGCAGTAGCTGGGAGGGGGATAAACCTGACTCTTGAATCCACCAATCCGGACCCAGTGCAAGTCCACTGATAGTTCAGGTACCGTGGGAATTTAGAAGTTTTAAAATGACTTGTACACAGGCCGGCTCCTCCTTTGTGATTTGGAACTGCTGCTACAAGGACTGCCATTTTGGACTACTACCCGATAACGTTTATATGCTACATTTGCCTCTTGCCCCTGTCTTTGTCTACTTGTGTGTGCTGTGATAAAAATAAACCATATTTTGGTTTCATCTGCTCGGTGTCTGAGTGATTGAAGAACTCGTATCTTCACACCCAGCATCTGAAGAAGAGGAATTGCTAAATCCCTTGTTAGTTCAAATGTATAACTTAGATTGTGATATTGCCCTTGCTGATTCTGCAAACCAGCCGCCTTTTACAAGATGGGTTTGGTATGATGTCACACTGGGGGGTGATCAAGACATAATGCAATCAGACTGTGATTGTGTCTCTATCTTCATTTCCTTTGTGTAACGCTGGTCAATACCAGACTTAGTGTAACCGGGCACCGCAGGGGGTGATCCAACTCCCCTGCTATTTACAGGAAGGTTATGTCCACAGGGGGTAATCAGGACATAAACCAAATTACCTTGTGGTTGTTCCTCCTTATTGACACTCCTTTGCATATCTCTGGACTCTTTGGAACCAGACCCAGCAGGGGCGCAGCAGCAGAGGAACAGCTGCAGCTTGAAGGGGGGGATATACCTGACTCTTGAGTCCACCAATCGAGATCCAGTGCAAGCCCACTGATGGTATGGGCACGCGTGGGAATTTAGAAGGTTTTAAAATGACTTATACACATGCCGGCTCCTCATGTTAGTCGCAATCCTGGCTCAGGGGTCAAACCCTCCACTGGATCTTGTGGAACACATCGTTTGCCCGGGGGGGGGGGCATCCTACTAAGCTCTGGTGTGGAGCGTCCGTTCTGTGTGGATTTACACAGGTTTCGGCTATCACTGCTGTGTGGAATAAGTGATAGTTTTGTGATTTGGAACTGCTGCTACAAGGACTGCCATTTTAGACTGCTACCCGATAACGTTTATATGCTACATTTGCCTCTTGCTCCTGTCTTTATCTACATGTGTGTGCTGTGATAAAAATAAACCATATTTTGTTTTCATCTGCTCGGTGTCTGAGTGATTGAAGAACTCGTATCCTCACAGGGGGTTACAGGATATTAGTGTTAGTATAGTGTTTGCAGGTAGGGGGGTATAGGATATAAGTGGTAGTGTAGTGTGTGCAGGTAGAGAGGTACAAGGTATTATTACTAGTGTAGTGTGTGTGCTGGTAGGGGGGGTACAGGGTATTGCTATTGTAGTGTGTGCTGGTAGGGGGTACTTTATAAGTGTCCCTTTTCTATCTACAAACAGAGATGTGGGGCGCTCTTGGATATCAGGATGAAAAAAGTTTTATTTAATACACATAATTTAAAAGGTATACATAATTAATACACATTAATGCATAAAAAACACACAAGAAAATAATATTAAAAAATAAAAAATTAAATATAAAAATCAAAAATAAAGGAATAAAAAGAATTGCAATGGATGGTAATTTAAAGAATAATAAATGCGTATATATTGACTACACAATAGGTATATAGCAGCACATCAGCTCAGCGTATTCCACCAATGTAAATTCTTCTTTGCCCCTTGTTAGGGTCTAGCAGGTGGATATATACGAATATAGGAGTACAGTTCCTTAATTAAGGTTTTAAGTGTCCAGGAGTTGTGACTGAGACCAATTGGTACAAAGTAGCTAGTGTGCACACTAAGTAAAGTTTGCAGATATAGCTTGGCATAAGCGTCAGTATGGTGAAAACGAATGAGGGAACAAGGACTTCTGTTTTAAAAAGCAGCGTGAAAAAAACAGTGTCCGTCCTGTCCCTTTGCAGGTTCTTACCAGTCGTTGTCTGCTGGTTAATCCACAAACTTGCGCTGGAAGGATAAATCAGCACTACAGCGCCCGCTCTCTCTGCTCTCCGCTCGGCTTAAGAGTGAATGTTGCCGGTCAGCCGGTATTTAGTTATAGCGATAGCCGTTTTCCTCCTGCAGTCTCCTCGCTTGGAGGCTCACACGGCGCTCTGCCACAGCGTCCGTGGGTGATGGTATAATTAGCGGCTTGGAGGGAGTGTAGATTGATGGCTCAGCGTCTGGCAGGTTTGTAATGAAGAGAGCGTCCTTCCTTGAATATGCTGGAACGCGTTTCGCCGCGCACTGGGCGGCTTTGTCAACCAGGTGTGAGAGGTAACTTCTCTGGTCTGCTTAAATGCTGGTCTCTATTAGGCTCAGGTGTCTCTCATTACGTGATCACCTGTGTGATCTTTCAAACTGTAATTCTCCCAGCAGGATTCTCCCTCTCAAATGGAGGTTACATAGATACTTGTGTGGTCTCAAGTGAGTTTGCTTCATCGCTGCTGGTGAGTTTGTAGGTGTACCAATACGTGAAAAGTGCAATTTCTTTTAAGAATAATTGATTAATAAAGAAGAAAAAATAATAATGAAGAAAAAATATGAAAAGTTTTTTTAAAAATAAAAAACATACAAATAAACAGCATTAGTCTAAAAATTATATATATGAATACATATATAATAAATATATATAAAAATATATATAGAAACAAATAATTCATCCTTCATGCATAAGCCACTATGTGGGCTTCCTATTCTGTGGCTATTGCGGACAGACTTATGTGGTGTATCTCCTATCCAAATATATGAATATACATACAAGGAGGAATAATTATGATGAGACCCCTCCAAATTGGAGACAAGTTACCTACAAGAAAAATAGGAGAGGGAGCTCAAATAGGTATGACTATCATAATGAACCATATCAACAAAAGCATTTTTTAGAGAGAGGAAGGAGAATGGAGAGACCCCCAGAAACTCATGTCAGTCAGTACTCACACCCCAACCGGTACGAGACCCTAATAAGAACCCCAAAAAGAGCAAGAGACCTAGACCAAGAGGGAAACGGGGAGGAAAAGGGAAACTCAAACAAAAACCAGAGGTTCAAATAGAACCTGCTGGCGTTTTCAACCTCTCTTCCAAACAACTCACAGATATAGAACTGGGAATTCTTTCGAAAGGCATGAAATTTGCCCCTACCTCAACCCCTAATTATTTTGAGTTATTTATAGAACTTAATAGGTTTGTACGAGCTCTGTGCAGAACCAGGTATTTTGCAATCAATAAGAAAAATGCAAATGAAGAAACTGAAACTATACTGGAGGATTCAGATGAGATAGGAATACAAATGCTCAATGAATTACTGCTAGAAAACACTGATCACACATCTGAAGATGTGATGACAGAGACGCAAATTTATAACACAAATAGAAAAATCTTTAAAAGAAAATCCCAGTTCTTCCCTACACAATATAAATCATGTGCCATAGACACATTCTATCAAACAACCCTGGAGGAGTTTAAAAGTTTGTGCGAATTGAGAACCCATCCAGGGCAGTTTAACTTGGGGGCCGAAGAAAGACAGGCTCTAAAAAGGTTATCATGTGACCCCGCCCTTGTCATCAAGCCGGCTGACAAGGGTGGGGGAATCGTGGTCCAAGACTATGAGGAATATCTAAAAGAAGCCAGGCGCCAGCTAGCAGATGAGGCCTTTTACAAAACCCTCCCATATGACCCCACGCCTGTGTTCAAAAATGAGCTGGTCGAAATGTTACAAGGAGCTTTAGAAAATAGTGCTATAAATAAAAACGAATTTGATTTTTTACACTCACCTTATCCTGTCACCCCTATTTTTTATCACCTCCCCAAGATTCATAAAACACTGCATGATCCACCTGGGAGACCTATTATTTCTGGGATTGGGGGTTTAACATCTAATTTATCACAGTTTGTAGATAGTTTTTTACAGCCACACGCCTCTTCTCTGAAATCACATATAAGGGATACCACTGATTTTATCCAGATGGTTGAAGGCCTCCAGTGGGAGCCTGGATATCAGTTTGTCACCTGCGATGTCCAGGCCCTATACACCAACATTCCACACCAAAAAGGTGTGGAGGTGGTCTCGAGCTATTTAGTCACTGATGAGGACATTTCAGGGGAGAGGCGGAAATTTGTCTTGGATTCTATTAAATTTATTTTAACTCACAATTATTTTCTGTTTGATCACAAGTTCTATCTACAGGTCCTCGGTACAGCGATGGGGACCAGGTTCGCGCCTAGCTTCGCAAATTTATTTATGGGTGCGTTCGAACATGAATTGGTTTGGGAAGGAAGCTATGCGTCGAACCTGGTCCTGTATGGTCGCTATATCGACGACCTGTTCTTTATTTGGCACGGTGACACTTTATCTATTACAAATTTTGTTGATTATTTAAACACTAATGATTTTGGTTTATCCTTCACTTGCACGCACCACCCGACACAAATTAATTTTTTGGATATTATGGTGGAGGTGAGAGATGGAAAAGTGACAGTTTCTAGCTACAAAAAACCAGTAGATGTGTGTAGCTTTATTCCCTATTCCAGTAATCATAAAAAAAGCTGGCTTAACAATGTACCGAGAAGCCAGCTTCATAGGATTCGAAGGAATTGCACTTCGAATACCCAATTTAAAGAACAGGCAAACAACCTTCTAGAAGAATTTAAAAGTCGGGGTTATCCACAAAAAATATTGGAGGAAGCCTCTAACTATGCAGAAAATCTGAATAGAGAAGAAATACTCAAGAAAAATAAATCTAAATCTGATAAAAAATCACAGAAAGATAGGTTTGAAAATAAGACCCCCTTCTTTGTGTCTACCCACAACATAGCTGCTGGCAAAATCACATCCATCATCAAACGAAACTACAAACTTCTCAGTACCGACCCAATACTTAAAAATAATCTAGATGCACAACCCCCTATAATTTTCAAAAAGGCCCGCAACCTCAAAAACATTCTAGCCCCAAGTCAGCTCAAAGATAAAAAGATGAATGGGAGAAATCCAATACAAAGGACTTTAATTGGTCCCGAAGTACGAGGGTTCTTCAGGTGTAACCATATGCATCTACAGATGGTAGAGGCATCAACTTCAGGCAAGAAATTTGAGATAGAGACGTTTATCAACTGTGCCACGCAATATGTGATTTATCTTTTAATATGCCCATGCCACATGTATTACGTTGGACGCACAACGCGACAACTTAAAAACAGAGTGACAGAACATCGAAGGAATATTCTGAATAGGTGTACTAATCACAGCATCCCAAGGCACTACTCTGAAGTGCACAATGGTGATCCTAAAGGGATGCTGGTGATAGGATTGGAACACATCAAAACAACAAGCCGAGGCGGGGACCGTTTCAGGACTCTGTGTAAGCAGGAGGCGGCATGGATCCTGAAACTGCAGTCCCTTAAACCCCAAGGCTTGAACGAAAACATAGATTTAGAGTTTATTTAAAGTTAACATTTATTAATGGGTTTATTATTATTATTATTATTATTTTTATTAAAGTCTTGGGCTCCCTCCTTTGAAGCTTATGCCCTGAACTGTTCTTCCCAGTTCAAAAATTCTTTTCTATCCCTACAAATTAACCTTTGTCATCTCACCCTTTCCTCTTTCTATAGACATGTGCGTACACATATATGCGTGTGTATGCTATGCACACGCATGTGTATGTGCGCAACATTTGAGATATCGGATGATCAAATATCTGTACATATCTCTCCAACACATTAAAAATTGGATCCCTGCCCCTATATTCATGTAATGTTAAACCTGAACATAGGTTACTATATCTGTTTTACTTGTCTATGGCTATAATATACGTGAGATTGGTTATATTATTTTATTATTTAACCAGTCTGGTCTTTAATAGATTATTTTGTAATAACTACACCTATTCACTATGTCTGATATTCCCTAATTGGCATTGATCTGTCTCAATCTGAGAATAATGTGGGGATTGTCAGATGCTAAATTATTTGGTTACAGTTGGGGTGCTTTACTTTAGCTAAATACATGATGCTAACAACCAATGACCCGTAATTTGCTGTACAGAGATCGAACAATGTGTATGTATATTCATATATTTGGATAGGAGATACACCACATAAGTCTGTCCGCAATAGCCACAGAATAGGAAGCCCACATAGTGGCTTATGCATGAAGGATGAATTATTTGTTTCTATATATATTTTTATATATATTTATTATATATGTATTCATATATATAATTTTTAGACTAATGCTGTTTATTTGTATGTTTTTTATTTTTAAAAAAACTTTTCATATTTTTTCTTCATTATTATTTTTTCTTCTTTATTAATCAATTATTCTTAAAAGAAATTGCACTTTTCACGTATTGGTACACCTACAAACTCACCAGCAGCGATGAAGCAAACTCACTTGAGACCACACAAGTATCTATGTAACCTCCATTTGAGAGGGAGAATCCTGCTGGGAGAATTACAGTTTGAAAGATCACACAGGTGATCACGTAATGAGAGACACCTGAGCCTAATAGAGACCAGCATTTAAGCAGACCAGAGAAGTTACCTCTCACACCTGGTTGACAAAGCCGCCCAGTGCGCGGCGAAATGCGTTCCAGCATATTCAAGGAAGGACGCTCTCTTCATTACAAACCTGCCAGACGCTGAGCCGACAATCTACACTCCCTCCAAGCCGCTAATTATACCATCACCCACGGACGCTGTGGCAGAGCGCCATGTGAGCCTCCAAGCGAGGAGACTGCAGGAGGAAAACGGCTATCGCTATAACTAAATACCGGCTGACCGGCAACATTCACTCTTAAGCCGAGCGGAGAGCAGAGAGAGCGGGCGCTGTAGTGCTGATTTATCCTTCCAGCGCAAGTTTGTGGATTAACCAGCAGACAACGACTGGTAAGAACCTGCAAAGGGACAGGACGGACACTGTTTTTTTCACGCTGCTTTTTAAAACAGAAGTCCTTGTTCCCTCATTCGTTTTCACCATACTGACGCTTATGCCAAGCTATATCTGCAAACTTTACTTAGTGTGCACACTAGCTACTTTGTACCAATTGGTCTCAGTCACAACTCCTGGACACTTAAAACCTTAATTAAGGAACTGTACTCCTATATTCGTATATATCCACCTGCTAGACCCTAACAAGGGGCAAAGAAGAATTTACATTGGTGGAATACGCTGAGCTGATGTGCTGCTATATACCTATTGTGTAGTCAATATATACGCATTTATTATTCTTTAAATTACCATCCATTGCAATTCTTTTTATTCCTTTATTTTTGATTTTTATATTTAATTTTTTATTTTTTAATATTATTTTCTTGTGTGTTTTTTATGCATTAATGTGTATTAATTATGTATACCTTTTAAATTATGTGTATTAAATAAAACTTTTTTCATCCTGATATCCAAGAGCGCCCCACATCTCTGTTTGTATTTTTGTAATTTTGGAGGTTGGCAACCCTCTTACGTGGTGGCTGCTGGGTATTCAGTTACACCCCAGTCATCTCCAGCGCCTAAGGCACATTCTCTCCTGCATAATCCCTTTTCTATCTCCTCCTCCTCTATAATGTGTGATGATCTTGTTCTCTTCCAGGCATCCCTGGAGTGGCCGCTGATGTTACATGGCCATAGTTCTGTGCTGCTGCCAGAGGATGGGGGCCTGCTGCTGCTGGGAGGAGGAGGAACCTGCTTCTCTTTTGGAACACATCTAAATTTGCAGCCTTGTGTTCTAGAGCTCCCATTTTTGCTGTGACACATTATTAAACCACACTGCCCATTACACCACACTGCTCAATACACCGCACTGCTCAGTACCCCACACTGCTCATTATACCACACTGCTCAATACACCACAATGTTCATTAAACCACACTGCTCAATACACCGCACTGCTCATTACACCACACTGCTCATTACGCCACACTGCCCATTACACCACACTGCTCAATACACCGCACTGCTCAGTACCCCACACTGCTCAGTACCCCACACTGCTCATTACACCACACTGCTCAGTACCCCACACTGCTCAGTACCCCACACTGCTCAATACACCGCACTGCTCATTACACCACACTGCTCATTACACCACACTGCTCATTATACCACACTGCTCAACACACCACAATGTTCATAAAACCACACTGCTCATTACACCGCACTGCTCAGTACCCCACACTGCTCAATACACCGCACTGCTCATTACACCATACTGCTCAGTACCCCACACTGCTCATTAAACCACACTGCTCAATACACTGCACTGCTCAGTACCCCACACTGCTCAGTACCCCACACTGCTCATTACCCCACACTGCTCATTACACCACACTGCTCATTACATCACACTGCTCATTACATCACACTGCTCAGTACCCCACACTGCTCATTACACCGCACTGCTCATTACACCGCACTGCTCATTACACCGCACTGCTCAGTACCCCACACTGCTCAATACACCGCACTGCTCATTATACCACACTGCTCAGTACCCCACACTGCTCATTACACCTCACTGCTCAGTACCCCACACTGCTCATTACACCGCACTGCTCAATACACCGCACTGCTCATTACACCACACTGCCCATTACACCACACTGCTCAATACACCGCACTGCTCAGTACCCCACACTGCTCAGTACCCCACACTGCTCATTACACCACACGGCTCATTACACCACACTGCTCATTACACCACACTGCTCAATACACCACACTGCCCATTACACCACACTGCTCAATACACCGCACTGCTCATTACACCACACTGCCCATTACACCACACTGCTCAATACACCGCACTGCTCAGTACCCCACACTGCTCATTATACCACACTGCTCAATACACCGCACTGCTCAGTACCCCACACTGCTCAGTACCCCACACTGCTCATTACACCACACGGCTCATTACACCACACTGCTCATTACACCACACTGCTCAATACACCACACTGCCCATTACACCACACTGCTCAATACACCGCACTGCTCATTACACCACACTGCCCATTACACCACACTGCTCATTATACCACACTGCTCAACACACCACAATGTTCATAAAACCACACTGCTCATTACACCACACTGCTCATTACACCGCACTGCTCAGTACCCCACACTGCTCAATACACCGCACTGCTCATTACACCATACTGCTCAGTACCCCACACTGCTCATTAAACCACACTGCTCAATACACCGCACTGCTCAGTACCCCACACTGCTCAGTACCCCACACTGCTCAGTACCCCACACTGCTCATTACCCCACACTGCTCATTACACCACAGTGCTCATTACATCACACTGCTCATTACATCACACTGCTCATTACATCACACTGCTCAGTACCCCACACTGCTCATTACATCACACTGCTCATTACATCACACTGCTCAGTACCCCACACTGCTCATTACACCACACTGCTCCTTACACCACACTGCTCATTACACCGCACTGCTTATTACACCGCACTGCTCAGTACCCCACACTGCTCAGTACCCCACACTGCTCAGTACACCGCACTGCTCATTATACCACACTGCTCAGTACCCCACACTGCTCATTACACCTCACTGCTCATTACACCACACTGCTCATTACACCACACTGCTCATTACACCACACTGCTCATTACACCTCACTGCTCATTACATCACACTGCTCATTACATCACACTGCTCATTACATCACACTGCTCATTACACCACACTGCTCATTACACCACAGTGCTCATTACACCACAGTGCTCATTACACCACAGTGCTCATTACACCACAGTGCTCATTACACCACACTGCTCATTACACCACACTGCTCATTACACCACACTGCTCATTACACCACACTGCTCAGTACCCCACACTGCTCAGTACCCCACACTGCTCAGTACCCCACACTGCTCAGTACCCCACACTGCTCATTAAACCGCACTGCTCAATACACCGCACTGCTCATTATACCACACTGCTCATTACACCACACTGCTCATTACACCACACTTCTCATTACACCACACTGCTCATTACACCTCACTGCTCAGTACCCCACACTGCTCAGTACCCCACACTGCTCATTAAACCGCACTGCTCAATACACCGCACTGCTCATTACGCCACACTGCTCATTACACCACACTGCTCAGTACCCCACACTGCTCATTACACCACACTGCTCATTACACCACACTGCTCATTACACCACACTGCTCAGTACCCCACACTGCTCATTACACCACACTGCTCATTACACCACACTGCTCAATACCCCACACTGTCCATCACACCACACTGCCCATTACACCGCACTGCTCAGTACCCCACACTGCTCATTACACCACACTGCTTATTACACCACACTGCTCATTACACCACACTGCTTATTACCCCGCACTGCTCATTACACCACACTGCTCAGTACCCCACACTGCTCATTACACCGCACTGCTCAGTACCCCACACTGCTCATTACACCACACTGCTCATTACCCCGCACTGCTCATTACACCACACTGCTCAGTACCCCACACTGCTCATTACACCACACTGCTCATTACACCACACTGCTTATTACACCATGTTTATTTATGTTCTTCAAAACAAATTGGAAAAACTCTTAACATTAAAAAACTGTAATTTCAAAAAAAAAAATCATGACTCTTTGCTTCATACACAAAAGTAACCTGGCTTGTAAGGGTCCTGTCCTTTCTGCTATCTGCATTAGGTTCCAAGTCAGGCCATATAGTCCAAGCCGCACTGAGAATACTGTATTAAGGGTTGTTTCCCAATTAGCTCTCTAGTGAATCCAGCAAGTTATGCAGTCCCCAAGGTGTAACAAAGCAATGGCCAGTATCAGCTGGCATGGACAGTCCCCAAGGTGTAACAAAGCAATGACCAGTACCAGCTGGCATGGACAGTCCCCAAGGTGTAACAAAGCAATGACCAGTACCAGCTGGCATGGACAGTCCCCAAGGTGTAACAAAGCAATGGCCAGTATCAGCTGGCATGGACAGTCCCCAAGGTGTAACAAAGCAATGACCAGTACCAGCTGGCATGGACAGTCCCCAAGGTGTAACACAGCAATGACCAGTACCAGCTGGCATGGACAGTCCCCAAGGTGTAACACAGCAATGACCAGTATCAGCTGGCATGGACAGTCCCCAAGGTGTAACAAAGCAATGACCAGTACCAGCTGGCATGGACAGTCCCCAAGGTGTAACAAAGCAATGACCAGTACCAGCTGGCATGGACAGTCCCCAAGGTGTAACAAAGCAATGGCCAGTATCAGCTGGCATGGACAGTCCCCAAGGTGTAACAAAGCAATGACCAGTACCAGCTGGCATGGACAGTCCCCAAGGTGTAACAAAGCAATGACCAGTACCAGCTGGCATGGACAGTCCCCAAGGTGTAACAAAGCAATGACCAGTATCAGCTGGCATTGACAGTTCAAAAGGTGTAACAAAGCAATGACCAGTATCAGCTGGCATGGACAGTCCCCAAGGTAAAATACAGCAGTAACCAGTACCAGCTTGCATGGACAGTACCCAAGGTGTAACACAGCAATTACCATTATTAGCTGGTATGGACAGTCCACAAGGTGTAACACAGCTATGACCAGTATCTGCTGGCATGGACAGTCCACATGGTGTAACAAATCTATGACCAGTATCAGCTGGCATGGACAATCCCCAGTGTGTAACAAAGCAATGACCAGTATCAGCTGGCTTGGACAGTCCCCAAGGTCTAACAAAGCAATGACCAGTATCAGCTGGCATGGACAGTTCCCAAGGTGCAGCTACTGACACATCATAGCTAAAATGCTAATACAAATCAGGTGTTTTAGGTGACTGCCTCATCTTTTAAAGCCATAAGGTGGTTGGCAGGTGTGCTTTAAATAAAGAAAAAACGTGTTCATTTTAGCTATGATGTGTCAGTAGTTGCCAGGTTCTTGAGAGACCAGTTGTTAGTGTAGGCCTTGCAGTGAAATGGGGTTAGGGTGAAACTTAAAAGGGTACTTGTGTACTAGCACGGCGCCTCGATAATTAGTCACCCGATTTTTTTATTTCATCGCATGCCATACACCAGATGGCATGCGATGCGATTTTAACGCATATACAATATTAAATTGTATAAGCACCCTAATGGGTGCTTACAATGCCTAAATGCACCCCCACGCCACCCCCAAGTATAAACGTGAACCCGAAGCGTGGCAAGCGCAGCGAGTCCTACGACCTTTTCATACCCCCACTATCCACGTCGGCGTGGAGTTGATCTTATAAAGTGTGGCGAGCTACCGAGCCCGAAGCGTGGCAAGCGCACGCGGATACCTGTGAAGTCCGCGAGGGGACGCGGATACCTGTGAATGTATCCGCGTCTCCTCGCGGGGCTCGCTGCGCTCACCACGCTTTGGGCTCGGTGGCTCGCTGCACTCGCCACACTTTATAAAATCAACTCCACGCCGACGTGGAAAGTGGGGGTATGAAAAGGTCGTAGGACGCGTACCGCCGCCCCTCGCGGGCTCGCTGCGCTCGCCACGCTTCGGGTTCACGTTTATACTCGGGGGGTGTCGTGGTGGTGCACGATACAATTTTAAAATTTTATGCCATTGTAGAACATTGGCCGATATCGCGTTGCATCTCATCGCATGCGATATGGTCTGCGATGCGATGGGTGCCGTGATAGTACACAAGTACCCTTAAATGCATTGATCAACTCATGATCTAAAATTCCATTATTTATTGAATTGATTATTTGTATGTTAAGGTGAGTTAGTTTGTTGTGGTGAGTGCTGGGCCCTGTATTTGTATTTACTATAGTGTGTGGTCACAGGCCACTGCACCCCAACCTGGGAGGTGTGGATGCTGTTTGCACCCCATTCTTGTGAATGGCGAGTGCGGTGGTACATCTGTATCTATATATATATATATATATCTATCCACGGATAATGAGCTGCACTCGGAGACTTTGTAAATCTGTGAACCCATGTCGACCTCGCAACCTGTTGACTGTTTCACCTGTACATTCTATATGTCGGTATTTTGACCTTGTCAGGATTTTAAATGTTGGGATTTTGTCCTTGTCGGGATTTTGTACTTGTCTGTATTTTGACCCATTCTGGATTTTGACTGCATCCCATTGCCATACATTAGGGGTATTTTTACTCTACACAGACCTATTAGTATATAACTAAATAAGTATGGCATATAATATCTATCCTTCGACTCTTAACAAAAACCATTTTACTTTAAATACTAAGCTTCACTGACATCTATCTATCTATGCCTAGTTATACATGGAGACGAAATTTAAAGGACTGGGTAGTAAAAACAGATGTTACCCATTTGGGCAAGCCTGAGGTAAGAGGAGACAAAGCATGTATCAAGCATGTCTTGACATGCGACACACAATACGTAGTGTACGCTATTATTTGCCCCTGTGGGCTTTATTACATTGGGATGACTTCTAGGAAGTTTAAAGAGAGAATGGCCATGCACAGGTCATCAATTAAATTTGCCCTGGCTGGCAAGAAAGCGGACCAACCTTTTGCAGTGCACTTTAGAGATCTCTGCCACCCTCAGGAGTCGTTACGGTATCTAATCATAGATCATGTACCACCGTCCAATCGTGGTGGTAATCATATGAAAAGGCTACTCAAGTTAGAGGCCACTTGGATCTATCGCTTAGATACTGTGGCTCCTAACGGTCTCAATGAAAGGATCGTTTGGAGCTCATTCATGTGAATTTATGCAGTGCGGTATCGTATTTCCAGAGATTTATTGTCTTGTTCATTCCAGCTTCTTTTTTGTATGTGATTCATTTGTTTGCTATGTATGTTTTTTCTATCTGACATGGTGGGGTGGCCGACCTGCTAGGGTGTCACTGGTGTGAGCAGTTGCACTCTGGTCAGTGTCCGCTTACCCCGCACTGTCACTATATATTTATCTGACATGTCAACTTCCCCGGGGGTGAGAGAACCGTGGGAAGCTTCTGATATTGTTTTATTCATTAAATAATTTGTATAATATTGTGGTTGTAAGGGTGAATCCCTGTAGCAATGTCTGCTGCCCCAGAGCTCCATGATTGCAAGCGTCGGTCATTGGTTGCCATAGTGACGTATCCGTGGGTGAGAGCCGCTGGAGGCGTCATCATGGGCACCGACTGATGACACGGCACGTGTGAGCGACGCATCTGCACCTAGACACACGTTGTGTTTTCCGGCTACCATGGTGACTGATCTACGGGTGAGAGCCGTGGACGTCATCAGAGGGCACCGGTGACACAGGTGCGTGAGCTGAGAGTGCTTGAGCGGAGGGGAGGAGACGGCGCCAATTTACCTGCCCTATTTAAGGTATGTGAAATGTAAATGTTGTATCTGTATCCCTCTTGAGAAAGGGGTAGTGACCCCGAAACGAGCCGTTGAGGCTGATGATACAATAAAGACATGAACCCTGTTTACCACAGTGCCGTGTCGACTCCCGGTTTTCTGGGGATCCTGCATGCTGTTTATCATACAAAGGCACGTGGACTGTTTGTACCTTCATGGTGAGTGCCGAACCAATACATATATATAT
The DNA here is from genome assembly GCF_055691185.1 of Crinia signifera. Lineage (NCBI taxonomy): Eukaryota > Metazoa > Chordata > Amphibia > Anura > Myobatrachidae > Crinia > Crinia signifera. The sequence goes on along the minus strand of NC_139218.1, from coordinate 405,750,383 downwards.
ATATATATATACTGGGGGTACGAGCCGGCACTCACTCCTTATGATAAATCAACTGCCTCTGGGTGCCCTCCGCATAGAGTAAACAGGTAGTAGATAGAAGGCGGCGTCACTCCAAAAGGACTTGAGTAAAGGTATTTATTTGAGCATCACATCAATGGACACAACGCTATGTGTCGACGTTTCAATGGCTATGCATTTTTCTCAAGACAGCGTGTGGCCAAACAAACATGAATAGATATGCATACAGATATTTATACTCACAATACCACGTGGAGGTCCGTCCGGCCGGACAGACCTGCAAAACAAAATACAACAGGAGGTTACTTAGGCATATGTAACAACAATAAACAACAGTTATATAACGATGCAATTACAGGCACAGTAAACTGGCAGTGTCACAGAGCACGTATGACGGGGAGGAATTACAAGAACACATCCCAATTTAGCCGCTCATTCAGACCTTGCGGCTTGGAGGTACCTAACTTGTAAATCCATTTGGATTCAAGTTTTAGTAATAGTCCATCCCTGTCACCCCCACGTTTAAGGGGGGGCACATGGTCTATCAGAATGAAGCGCATATCGCTGACAGTGTGAACGGCCTCCAACCAGTGCCTAGCAACAGGCTGGTCGGCCGTTTTTGTCCGCAGAGCTGCATTAATGGATGAACGGTGCATGGCCATTCGTTCACGTATGGTCCGCACCGTTTTGCCAACGTAGTGTAATTTACATGGGCAGGACATAAGGTACACAACGTGAGTGGTTAAACAAGTGAGTACATGCTTGATATGTATAACAGATGAATTGGCCGGGTTCTGGAAGTTCCGGCAGACTATCATATTCTTGCATGTTATACAATTAAGGCACCGGTAACAGCCGGGTGCCCTCTGTAGAAATGTGGTCGAGGTCGATCTGAGTTGGGCATCAATGCCGGTGATATCGGTGTGTACCACCCGGTCTTTGATGTTCCTTCCTCGAGTATAACAGGCCATCGGTCTGACATTTCTGAAGCAGGGTAATGTACTGTCAGTTTTGACTATGGGCCATAAGGCCTTTGTGGCTCTCTGTACCACAGGGCTGGATGTAGAAAATTCCTGCTTCAGGGTAGAATCTCTGTGTTGGAGTGCGGTTTAGGGACCAAGAGCGATTGTCTAGGCAGAGCTAAGGTCTCCATTTGCTGCTTTTTAAGTTGGGCTAGATCGTACCCCCTGGTGGCAAAGCGGGTGACCACTTGATTGGTACTTGCAAGGGCTGCTTCCTCAGTGCTGGATATGCGTGCCACCCGTAGCAGTTGGGACTTAGGGAGCCCTCTCTTGAGGGGCTTGGGGTGGTGACTTGAGGCCAACAGCAGGGTGTTTCGATCCGTCGGTTTCGAAAACACCGATGTCGATATATGGCCCTGTTTGATGGAGACTAATACATCAAGATAATTGATGTGTTCACTCTGGATGTTCATGGTGTATTTAATAGGAGAATCGCTCAAATTGATGGAATTGACATGCTGTTCCAAAAGATGTATCGGTCCAGACCACAAGCAAAACAGGTCATCTATGAAGTGGACGTACAGTAGAGCATACTGTTGGAAAATGGGATGATTGAGAAAACTTGTTGATTCTTCCGCGAACATATAAATGTTCGCGAAGCTGGGGGCCACCGGGCTCCCCATTGCACACCCACTAGTTTGTACATAATATGCTCCATTATACAAAAAATAATTCCGCTCCAATGTGAGGGACAGCAGTTTTAAGAACAAAGATTGGTCCATGTCACTGATGTTATTCTTGTGCATGAATCTAGCCACAGCCTCCACCCCAGCTTTTTGTGGGTTGGAGGTGTAAAGACTGCTCACGTCCAGTGTGACTAGAACAGTATTCTCTGGAATATTAGTGAGATCTTGTAACCGCATCAGGAATGCAGACGTATCTTTTATGAATGTTGGTTGTCTTTGTATGTAAGGTTGGAGAATAATATCCAAGTATTTTGAAACAGGCTGGTACAATGAATTGTTGGCACTAATAATTGGACGGCCCGGCGGGTGCTCAACCGACTTGTGGATTTTCGGAACCGTGTAAATGATGGGGGTAACCGGATGTTTTTGAAATAGTGCTTGTGCCAAGTCCATGTCAATGACATGGTTTTGTACTGCCTCCTGGAGAATACCTTCCAATTCCTTTTGATACTGACGGGTAGGATCCGTCGCAAGAAGATGGTAAGTCGAAGTATTGCTCAATTGAGTTTCCAACTCACGTTTGTAGTCGTGCAGGTCTTGTATCACGATTGCTCCGCCCTTATCCGCCGGGCGGATAATAATGTGGCGATAGTTAGACAAAGTAGATAACGCATTTTGTTCAGCTCGGGACAAATTATGATGGATGGAGGGCTTTGCTGCATTGTACTTAGTAACAGATTCTGCCACCAGACGTGTGAATGTGGGTACGGACTTATTGGTCGAAGGAGGGTCAAAAGTAGATTTGATACGTGACCTAATAAAGTCCTGTGTGACCGAGTTGTGTAAGGGCTCAGGTTGATGTTGAAAGTACTCCCGCAGACGCAGGTTACGATGAAACCTGTGTTGGTCGATCTGCCATTGCACATCATTATGGGGATTAGTTGGGACGAATGTAAGTCCTTTGTTCAATACAGATAATTCCGGGTCGGTGAGGGTATGAGATGACAAATTATAAATCAGGTTCTGAGGGCTTTCAGCTCGCGTGATCCTTTTGTTTTGGCCCCCCCTGTGGGTGGACGTCCTCTTGCTCTGCCTTTTTTGGGCTGAGCGGCCGGATCCTGCCCTAAAGGGGGGTAACCCCGATGTCTGTGGATCATCAGAATCCTGGACTCGAAAGTCGCTATCCGAGTTTGAGGTGGGGGTTTCGCAACTGCGGTTTTCCCGTCTCCGCCGGTAATCGTTTAAACCGCTTCTTTGATAGTTCATTGGTTTAGAGTCGCCTTGGTCCCTAAACCACGCTCCAACACAGGGATTCTACCCTGGAAGCAGGAATTTTCTACATCCAGCCCTGTGGTACAGAGAGCCACAAAGGCCTTATGGCCTATAGTCAAAACTGACAGTACATTACCCTGCTTCAGAAATGTCAGACCGATGGCCTGTTATACTCGAGGAAGGAACATCAAAGACCGGGTGGTACACACCGATATCACCGGCTTTGATGCCCAACTCAGATCGACCTCGACCACATTTCTACAGAGGGCACCCGGCTGTTACCGGTGCCTTAATTGTATAACATGCAAGAATATGATAGTCTGCCGGAACTTCCAGAACCCGGCCAATTCATCTGTTATACATATCAAGCATGTACTCACTTGTTTAACCACTCACGTTGTGTACCTTATGTCCTGCCCATGTAAATTACACTACGTTGGCAAAACGGTGCGGACCATACGTGAACGAATGGCCATGCACCGTTCATCCATTAATGCAGCTCTGCGGACAAAAACGGCCGACCAGCCTGTTGCTAGGCACTGGTTGGAGGCCGTTCACACTGTCAGCGATATGCGCTTCATTCTGATAGACCATGTGCCCCCCCTTAAACGTGGGACAGCAGAGTGCCGGGACGCACATCGTTTATATATATATATATATAACGGAAGAAAGGATGGCACTCCAGGGTCTTTGATCAAACGTGCTGTATTTCAAAGCAAATTAGCCAACGTTTCGAGGGTGGTCCCCCTTTGTCAAGGCGTGTGGGTGATATTTTCGAACTCAATCACTTATTTTGGAAGAAAGGTTTGTAGAAAGAGGGTATAACCCCAAGAACATCCAAGAAGCACAGACTAAGGCATGGGTCTTCAAACTGTGGCCCTCCAGATGTTGTGGAACTACATGTCCCAGCATGCCCTGACAGTTTTGGCATGCTCTTATAGGAAAAAATGTGGCAATGCATGCTGGGACATGTAGTTTCACAACATCTGGAGGGCCGCAGTTTGAAGACCCATGGACTAAGGCCGTTGAGAAGAATAGAAACGAACTCCTATCTGGCAATGGTAAGAAGGAAAGAAGAGAAAACAATTAGGCCATTCATCATGCAGTTCAATCGAGAAAATCATTTAGTCAGGAAAACGTTGGAGAAGCACTGGGGTATACTATTGAAAGAACCAATTTTATTTGAAAGAGAAAGAATGTCACTGGGGTGGTGCACTTCAGGAGAAGGGGGTATTCTTAAAAAGTAACTTTTAATTGAAGTAGCTAAAAAAGTTGCGAAATATAGACTAAACACAAACATATAAGACACGGACAGTGTAGTTAAAAAGGACACTAAGTCCTCACACAGTGTTCCCCACTGTCTAGCCGTCCCCTTATAGATTAATGTAGCAGTGGTTGCGCGTCACCGTTAACACATAAATTGGTTAACCCAGTTATGTCACTTATTACCCTACACTTTAATATATGTCAGGGAACTAATATTGTGTCCCGTAGGTAGAAGTGATAGTTCAGGTTGTGTGTATGGGGGGTGACAGGTGCTTTACATACATTTGGCAAGGGATACAGCTCCGAGCCTGTGCTGTGAGGCTACGAGCATATATTCCCCTGACGCTGGCCGGGTGATACCGAGGCAGTCACATCCACGCGCTGGCGGCTAAGTCAGCGCTAGAGTGTGAGACTGGCCGGGGAGACCCGCCGTTGTCTGTTAGCCGTGGTTCAGATGTCGGGTTTGCGCCGGAGTGTCAAACAGTAACACTGCCGGTCAGTCACCACCCCGTCTGGAGCTGCGGTGAGTGGCGCCACCACACCGCTTCTGAGGCTCCACGGACTCACTGGAGAGTGAAGTCCGGTTTCGGTAACGTCGCAGCGTTTAAGCTAGACATATACAAAATACATTTCAAGGGGGGAAGGGAGGCAGGGGGATATGCACTGCGGGAGCAGTCGGTCTGCGTACGCTTCGCAATGGAGCTTCGTTAGGACCAACCTGACAATTGTACGGAAGCCTATTTATACCATATGAGGGGGTGTCTGTGGGCGTGTGACGATTTCAAAACGCCCATGTGCAATAAAATAATGGTCATTGTGCCGTATGAGACATACGGGATTCATTCATCAATGGTGAACAGTATAATATGCAGAATTAAGACAGACATCTGTGTCAGTCCTTATGATTCTTATTGTATGTTTCATATGTGATTTTACCACAGTAAATTTTATTCCGTGATATCGCATGGTGTGGACAGGATTTGGTCCTGTTATAGACACAGGTCCTAGTTACATGCATTTGGTTGGGAAGGAGTTATGCGGGTATGTAGTGCAATGAAATCCATTGAATTTAGGAGTTTTGTACAGTGGGAGGATATAGGTATAATCCACATAAGGTATTAAAAAAATGCAGGCATAAATATATTTCCAAGGGCTTATTATAAATTGGTAAGTTTCTTGTGATATCGTGTGGTGTGGATGAGATAATAATAGTGAAACGGAGAAAGATGCTGGTTTGAGGTACATTAATATAATCTAGTGTCATATTGTACGGAGTTTGAAACAGACATCCGTATCAGTCCAAGTAATTCTCCTTCCAAGTTTCAATAATGATTTTACCACCAGTCGTGTTTCATAACTTGGTACAATATAGATGGGATTAGGTCCTAATATAGACGCAGATCCTATTCTCAGACATTAGGTTGTGCGTGGACGGGGTCAGAAAAGGAATATTATGAATAGGGTTATTGTGTAGTGAGAAGGTATATCGTGTAATATGGATGAGATAATAATAGTGAAGCGGAGAAAAGTGCTGGTTTGAGGTACATTATTATAATCAAGTGTCATAATATACGGAGTTTGAAGTAGACATCCGTACCAGTCCAAGTAATTTTCCTTCTATATCTCATTAAGGATGTTACCGCCGATCGTGTTTCATGACTTGGTACAGTGTAGACGGGATTTAGTCCTAATATAGACGCAGATCCTTTTCTCAGATTTAGGGTTATGCGGACAACTAGTCCTGTAATCTCCATTGGATTTAGACGTTTATATAAAGTAGGAGGATGTTAGTGTAAGTCACATATTAAATGGGGAGGATGCAGACATGAGTGTCTTGCAAGGGTTTACTATAGATAAATAGCAGAGAAACTTTCTTGTAGCGTCGTATGGTGTGGACGGGGTCATAATGGTGAAACGGGAAAGAAATGTTGGTTTAAAGTATATGGAAGGATTTGATATATATTCCGATATTATATATCAGGTCTCGCCCAACATTAACAGATAGAAAAATATATATTTTCATTCAAAAAACGATCTATAGGGCTATGTGAAAGAAGGGAAAACCTCTTTTGTCCATCTGTCATGCTGGTTTGATGACAGATGTTAATGGGAGCACAGATATGATGAGTCTTATATAGGTGCTCCAGACGTTGATGCTGCAGTTTTAATTATGCAGCAGTAATGGGTTTGCGTGGGATATTGTTTTGGAAGAAATCTTATCCATATTTCTATATTTTAGGTGTCGTGTAAGGAGGGCGCACCCCACCAACACGACAAAGCACAGACCCCAGCGCCAGCCGCGGAGGAGTCGGGAAACGAGGTGAGTATTGCAGGGTGTATAGAAAGGGATTTTGGACGCATCCATATCATAGAATGATTGCATGGGTGCTCGTGTTATAGTACGTCCATAAGTGATGTACACTGATTAATAGTAGTGATGACAGTGAGCATAAGTGCTGCCAGCAAAATGGGGATATGTGGGAAATAGTGGATTCAATTGTGGAGTGAGAGGGTAGGTTAATTTAGTGCGGTCACTATATTCGGTGGACCAGTAATCAAATGACTGGGCTCCATCCTTAGTTAAGAGATAAGAGAAGTGAGTGGACATGAGTGTTATGACATATATGAATCATCTGGTGCAAATATATACTTTATGGTTAAAGTGATAAGGGAGGAAAAAACAAGTGGGAAAACTCATCAAACACTGTGTGGTGAAGTCAAACAATACAAAACTAAACCGGTGAGGGAAGGGGGTTGGTTGTCAAAAGTGGATGTGGTGTAACATGATGTCTGAATGGTACTTCCCTTCCATGGGAATACCCATATCAGAGTGATACAGGGTGATGTCTGTATGGTACTTCCCTTCTTGGGAATACCCATATCATAATTCGAACACGGTTGAGGTTGTCTGAAATACTAGATAAATTCCTTATTGAGTGGAATATCATTATATAAAAACCGTGTAGTTGTTCTCTTCGTTCAAACCTCCAGGAGACACAGTACCCATCAGGAAAATCAAGCGGGTTTCTTGTCTAAGAAGTTCCCGGTCCCAGTCTCCCCTCCGTATTCCCATTTCCACATTCTTCATTCCGAACACTTTTAACCCAGATGGATTACCCCCATGATACTTAAGGAAGTGCCTAGCCACTGGTGTTAAGGCTTTAAATTTTTCTTTGTCTTTGGCTGCATTCCTGATGCTCAGATGGTGTTCAGCAAATCGTTTTTTGAGGGGTCTGCGGGTCTTACCAATATAATGTTTGCCGCAGGGGCACTCCAGATTATAGATAACCCCCGCGGTTTCGCAGTTGATGTATTGGTTAATTTTCCAAACTTTGTCATATTTGTCAATGTAATTTTGTCTGGGAGTCATGTGAGGGCACATTTTACATGTCCCACATTTGTATGAGCCTTTTTTAGTTATTTTGGCTCTGGTGTCCTTGTCCAAATGGCTATGGACTAGAATGTCCCTCAAGTTACTACTCCTCCTCCAGCTGATTTCTGTTCTGTCCCCCAAGATTTCCACCAAATCTTGGTCCGTCTTGAGGACATGTAGATGTTTATTAAGTGCTTCTTGTACTCCACGCCATTCCTGGCAAAAAGTACCAATGAATCTCACTTTTTTTGGTTGGTCTATGCTTTTAGCCTTAGGGACAAGTAGAGATTCTCTATTATATTGGCATGCTTCTTTTCTGGCCCTTCGTATGGCTCTTTTACTGTAGCCACGATGTCTGAGTCTGGTATCGAGTTGATTGGCTCTTTCTTCGTACACATTCGGTTGGGAGCAATTGCGCTTGGTCCTTAGAAATTCTCCCTTGGGAAGACCCCTGATAACCGGAGGGAAGTGTGCACTGCTGTTATGTAACAGCGAGTTTGTGGCCGTCTTTTTACGAAAAATGTCGGTAGATATAGACCCATCTGTTTCTATGGTAATGCGGAGATCCAGGTATTCGACCTCTTTCTGACTGGTGTGGAAGGTGAGTTTGAGATTCAGGTTGTTGTTGTTTAACTCTGAGATAAATTCATTGAACAAATTTATATCCCCTTCCCACACTATAAGCAGGTCGTCGATATACCTGAGCCAAAGAAGAATATGCTCAGTATATCTTTCATGTTTGTCGGTGAACACACACTCGCGTTCCCACCACCCCAGGTACAGGTTGGCATACGTGGGGGCACAAGTGCTCCCCATCGCAGTCCCCTGCACCTGGAGGTAGAAATTATCTTCGCACACAAAGTAATTCTTTGTCAAGACAAATCTCAGTAATTTGATGATGAATTCGTTCAGGGGTGTGGCCAGGTCCATACTCATGAAGTATTTGGAAGCCTGTATACCATGCGTGTGTATAATGCTGGTATACAGGCTCTCTACGTCACAAGTGATTAACCAGGATTCAGAGTTAAGAGTAATGTCTTGTATTTTATTCAATACATCCATGGTATCACGTACGTAGGATGGTAGTGTGGGGACAAATTTTCTCAAATGATGGTCCACAAACTGTGAGGCCCTCTCTGTAAGACCCCCCATCCCGGACACAATTGGTCTGCCCGGTGGGTTCTCCTCACACTTGTGGACCTTTGGCAAAAGGTATAGTGTGGGGATCTTAACTTCTTTTACCAGGAGAAAGTCATGCTGGGTTTTGGTTATGACACCTTCCCTATAGGCTGAGTCTAACATCCTCTTATATCCCTCCAGATAGTCATTGGTGGGGTTGAAGAGGAGTCGTTTATAGCATGAAGTGTCCCCCAATTGACGTGCCAATTCTTTGCGGTACTTATCTATGGCCCAGAGTACCACATTACCCCCTTTATCCGAGGGTTTTATGATGGTATCCTTCCACCCCAGGATTTCCCTGAGGGCTTCTCTTTCTTGTGGACTGAGGTTGTCTTGAAAATCATGTAAATTCTTACTGATTTCAATGTTGTCTAGATCTCTACTGACCAACTCCACATACACTTTTACTTGGGGACATAGGGAGAAGTCAGGGGAGAATGTGGACTTCTTTTTCAGTTTGGTGTTGTGGGTATCTGGATTCGCTGTTAATGAGTCTATTGTGGTTCCTGATTCACTGTCCTCATAGAGTTCACCCAACGTTTCTAGTATATTTAAATCCTGAGTGTCAAAGAATTGGTCTATACATGGTTGGGAGATTTCTCTGTCAGACACATCATTGACCAGTGTTTCTCTGAGAGCGTTATCCAGTCTTTTTTTGAAGAATTTCTTCAAAAGGAGTTTTCTTCCATACAGATTGAGATCTTTTTCAAATTCGAATCGATCTAAGGATTTGGAGGGCGAGAAACTGAGACCCTTGTTAAGTAAGGAAATCTGATCGTCACTAAGGATGTGGTCAGTAAGGTTGATGATCCTCAAGGAGTCATCTGGGACTACCTCCTGTGTCTCCTGATGTCCTGACGGTCCTCCCTCCACTCTCTTGGTCCTCTTTTTGGTCTTCTTTTTTCCCCTCCTCGTCCTCCTAAATCTCGCCCCAGGTTTTCCCTTAGGTCCCTGGGACTGACCCCTAAAAAATCACGTCTAGTTCTAATATTGGGGTTTTGATCTGATTCATAGTCGGAGGAGTCCACTTCTGAGGTGGTATATCCCCCATTGCTGCTATGTATGGGTGCTCTCCTATTGTTGAGATTCCACCTGTACACCTTGTTGGTCTGAAAATCGTTCTGGTCCCTGAGTAATTTACTCTTTTTCCTGCTAACAGTTTCCTTTTCTATATTATCAAGGTCTAGTTTGATTTTCTGGTACGTTCTCTGGAATTTATCCAGAGATTCGAAATTCTTCAGTTTCTCGCTAATGACAGTGATCTCTTGTGCATATTTGTTAAGCATGATTTCATCATGCTTCACCAATATATTAATGAGACTGAGCGAACAGGTGGTAAGTGTTCTCTCCCATTCAACTTTAAGTGACTCATGGGCCAGTTCAAACGATGGAAAAACTTTGGGTCTGAGACCCCTGGGAGTTATTTGTTGTTTAATGTATGTCTCAAAAGTGGCTTTGTTCCAGAAAGTACGCGTTTGTTTAGCCAGGGCTGTTTCTAGGGCATATATATTGTTTAGCCAATCTTCTTGGGTGGTGTTAATCTGTGATATGTCCCTTTCAAGCATAGTTTCTAGGCTTTTTTTGAAATTCATTTGCCTATTATTGAGCTCCTGGCTCAGACTAAAAGTCGGCATCGTGGGTGTGGTATCGGGGAGTAGCGACATAACGCTGTTAATGGTCACACAGTTTCTCGTTTCAATTGTCAGGTTTTAATTCATATGAACACAATATAACAATAAAGACACAATTAGTGCCGTGCTGACCGGTGCAGGAGGGTGAATTAATTCACCATATAATTGGAGCAAAAGGAGAAAGGGTTTGCACCAGTCGCACAGGAAAAATATTTGTAAATATAGATAGGAACCCCTTGTTATTAGATCACATTACTTAATTCTTAGCGAGATCTTGATAATGACAAAGTATAAGGGGGTGCTACCACTGGACATGGAAAGAGACAATTTTATTTGAAAGAGAAAGAATGTCACTGGTACTTTTTGCCAGGAATGGCGTGGAGTACAAGAAGCACTTAATAAACATCTACATGTCCTCAAGACGGACCAAGATTTGGTGGAAATCTTGGGGGACAGAACAGAAATCAGCTGGAGGAGGAGTAGTAACTTGAGGGACATTCTAGTCCATAGCCATTTGGACAAGGACACCAGAGCCAAAATAACTAAAAAAGGCTCATACAAATGTGGGACATGTAAAATGTGCCCTCACATGACTCCCAGACAAAATTACATTGACAAATATGACAAAGTTTGGAAAATTAACCAATACATCAACTGCGAAACCGCGGGGGTTATCTATAATCTGGAGTGCCCCTGCGGCAAACATTATATTGGTAAGACCCGCAGACCCCTCAAAAAACGATTTGCTGAACACCATCTGAGCATCAGGAATGCAGCCAAAGACAAAGAAAAATTTAAAGCCTTAACACCAGTGGCTAGGCACTTCCTTAAGTATCATGGGGGTAATCCATCTGGGTTAAAAGTGTTCGGAATGAAGAAAGTGGAAATGGGAATACGGAGGGGAGACTGGGACCGGGAACTTCTTAGACAAGAAACCCGCTTGATTTTCCTGATGGGTACTGTGTCTCCTGGAGGTTTGAACGAAGAGAACAACTACACGGTTTTTATATAATGATATTCCACTCAATAAGGAATTTATCTAGTATTTCAGACAACCTCAACCGTGTTCGAATTATGATATGGGTATTCCCAAGAAGGGAAGTACCATACAGACATCACCCTGTATCACTCTGATATGGGTATTCCCATGGAAGGGAAGTACCATTCAGACATCATGTTACACCACATCCACTTGTGACAACCAACCCCCTTCCCTCACCGGTTTAGTTTTGTATTGTTTGACTTCACCACACAGTGTTTGATGAGTTTTCCCACTTGTTTTTTCCTCCCTTATCACTTTAACCATAAAGTATATATTTGCACCAGATGATTCATATATGTCATAACACTCATGTCCACTCACTTCTCTTATCTCTTAACTAAGGATGGAGCCCAGTCATTTGATTACTGGTCCACCGAATATAGTGACCGCACTAAATTAACCTACCCTCTCACTCCACAATTGAATCCACTATTTCCCACATATCCCCATTTTGCTGGCAGCACTTATGCTCACTGTCATCACTACTATTAATCAGTGTACATCACTTATGGACGTACTATAACACGAGCACCCATGCAATCATTCTATGATATGGATGCGTCCAAAATCCCTTTCTATACACCCTGCAATACTCACCTCGTTTCCCGACTCCTCCGCGGCTGGCGCTGGGGTCTGTGCTTTGTCGTGTTGGTGGGGTGCGCCCTCCTTACACGACACCTAAAATATAGAAATATGGATAAGATTTCTTCCAAAACAATATCCCACGCAAACCCATTACTGCTGCATAATTAAAACTGCAGCATCAACGTCTGGAGCACCTATATAAGACTCATCATATCTGTGCTCCCATTAACATCTGTCATCAAACCAGCATGACAGATGGACAAAAGAGGTTTTCCCTTCTTTCACATAGCCCTATAGATCGTTTTTTGAATGAAAATATATATTTTTCTATCTGTTAATGTTGGGCGAGACCTGATATATAATATCGGAATATATATCAAATCCTTCCATATACTTTAAACCAACATTTCTTTCCCGTTTCACCATTATGACCCCGTCCACACCATACGACGCTACAAGAAAGTTTCTCTGCTATTTATCTATAGTAAACCCTTGCAAGACACTCATGTCTGCATCCTCCCCATTTAATATGTGACTTACACTAACATCCTCCTACTTTATATAAACGTCTAAATCCAATGGAGATTACAGGACTAGTTGTCCGCATAACCCTAAATCTGAGAAAAGGATCTGCGTCTATATTAGGACTAAATCCCGTCTACACTGTACCAAGTCATGAAACACGATCGGCGGTAACATCCTTAATGAGATATAGAAGGAAAATTACTTGGACTGGTACGGATGTCTACTTCAAACTCCGTATATTATGACACTTGATTATAATAATGTACCTCAAACCAGCACTTTTCTCCGCTTCACTATTATTATCTCATCCATATTACACGATATACCTTCTCACTACACAATAACCCTATTCATAATATTCCTTTTCTGACCCCGTCCACGCACAACCTAATGTCTGAGAATAGGATCTGCGTCTATATTAGGACCTAATCCCATCTATATTGTACCAAGTTATGAAACACGACTGGTGGTAAAATCATTATTGAAACTTGGAAGGAGAATTACTTGGACTGATACGGATGTCTGTTTCAAACTCCGTACAATATGACACTAGATTATATTAATGTACCTCAAACCAGCATCTTTCTCCGTTTCACTATTATTATCTCATCCACACCACACGATATCACAAGAAACTTACCAATTTATAATAAGCCCTTGAAAATATATATATATGCCTGCATTTTTTTAATACCTTATGTGGATTATACCTATATCCTCCCACTGTACAAAACTCCTAAATTCAATGGATTTCATTGCACTACATACCCGCATAACTCCTTCCCAACCAAATGCATGTAACTAGGACCTGTGTCTATAACAGGACCAAATCCTGTCCACACCATGCGATATCACGGAATAAAATTTACTGTGGTAAAATCACATATGAAACATACAATAAGAATCATAAGGACTGACACAGATGTCTGTCTTAATTCTGCATATTATACTGTTCACCATTGATGAATGAATCCCGTATGTCTCATACGGCACAATGACCATTATTTTATTGCACATGGGCGTTTTGAAATCGTCACACGCCCACAGACACCCCCTCATATGGTATAAATAGGCTTCCGTACAATTGTCAGGTTGGTCCTAACGAAGCTCCATTGCGAAGCGTACGCAGACCGACTGCTCCCGCAGTGCATATCCCCCTGCCTCCCTTCCCCCCTTGAAATGTATTTTGTATATGTCTAGCTTAAACGCTGCGACGTTACCGAAACAGGACTTCACTCTCCAGTGAGTCCGTGGAGCCTCAGAAGCGGTGTGGTGGCGCCACTCACCGCAGCTCCAGACGGGGTGGTGACTGACCGGCAGTGTTACTGTTTGACACTCCGGCGCACACCCGACATCTGAACCACGGCTAACAGACAACGGCGGGTCTCCCCGGCCAGTCTCACACTCTAGCGCTGACTTAGCCGCCAGCGCGTGGATGTGACTGCCTCGGTATCACCCGGCCAGCGTCAGGGGAATATATGCTCGTAGCCTCACAGCACAGGCTCGGAGCTGTATCCCTTGCCAAATGTATGTAAAGCACCTGTCACCCCCCATACACACAACCTGAACTATCACTTCTACCTACGGGACACAATATTAGTTCCCTGACATATATTAAAGTGTAGGGTAATAAGTGACATAACTGGGTTAACCAATTTATGTGTTAACGGTGACGCGCAACCACTGCTACATTAATCTATAAGGGGACGGCTAGACAGTGGGGAACACTGTGTGAGGACTTAGTGTCCTTTTTAACTACACTGTCCGTGTCTTATATGTTTGTGTTTAGTCTATATTTCGCAACTTTTTTAGCTACTTCAATTAAAAGTTACTTTTTAAGAATACCCCCTTCTCCTGAAGTGCACCACCCCAGTGACATTCTTTCTCTTTCAAATAAAATTGTCTCTTTCCATGTCCAGTGGTAGCACCCCCTTATACTTTGTCATTATCAAGATCTCGCTAAGAATTAAGTAATGTGATCTAATAACAAGGGGTTCCTATATATATTTACAAATATTTTTCCTGTGCGACTGGTGCAAACCCTTTCTCCTTTTGCTATTGAAAGAACCAGTTTTAGGACCAAACCTGCCAGAGAAACCTTTTATCGTCTTTCGGAGATCCAATAATCTAAAAAGTATACTGGCCCAAGCAAATTGAAACATTTGAGCCAAGAACATCGAGATAGAAATGTATTTCTGAGTACAGCGAACGGGTGTAAACCCTGCAATAGATGTATAGGATGTAAATTCATGGACAGGACATTTTTTTTACATACCACATCAGAACATCGAACATTTAAACTTAACACTGCCTGCACATGCATGACTAACTTTGTTATCTATAGGATAAAATGCAGTTGCGGACTCACGTATGTGGGAAAGACAATGTGACTATTAAAAATCCGAATCCAAGAGCACATGCGTAATATAAAAAATAAATTACTACTGCATAGTCTCTCAAGACACTACTCGGAGAACCATGACGCCAAAGTGGAAAAAGATAACTTCTCATTCACAGTGATAGAATATATCAAATGGGACCCCAGAGAGGGAGACAGAGAACTAAAATTATCCCAAAGAGAAAGCTTTTTGATCTACACTCTAAATACTTTAATACCAAAAGGATTGAATGAGAATATGGATATCGTCTCCTTCCTTTAATTCAGTGACCAAATGACCCTTAGAAAGCTTGGGACCCACGCCTCTTTAATCTATTAATAATATCATACCTGACTACGAACCACCTTTATCTATCCATATAGGATGATTAGTTATCATGATAACTTGATTTCTGACTATCCTAGTTTCTGATGATTGATATCATGTTTATTATCATCTTTATTCCATTTCTTCTATAATCATAGGTTCTAATTATTTTAATATTTAGATTATGTGACCCACTAATTGGAGATATCAATCTATTTCCTGAGATATTGTCACCTATTGATATGAAGCCACATATCTACTAAGATTATTTATCACTCTTTATACTTGACGATATTAATTGTCACATTGTACGTCACTCTAAACGGTCCATCATTAAGGTTTATATATATGAATTGTAAGTCACTGTAAAACGTTTTATTATTAAGGGTCTATATATAAATCAATTTATCACTGTAAATGTTTTAGCATTAAGGTTTATATGAATTGTACGTCACTGCTAACGTTCTATTATTAAGGTTTATGTATGTGAATCAATTTATCACTGTAAATCTTCTCTCACACACTTATATGTACATACTAATCTAATTATGCCACTGTAAATATGTGTTCATTATATTGTATATAATTGGACAGAGGGGGTTGCGGGTTCTGCACTCAAATAGTTCGATTTCTGCCCTGTATTGTCGGGCTCTAACCGCTATTTTAATTTTGTGTAGCGGGGGTGCTATCCTGACCAACTGAGGGTCAGTAATCAAAAAAGGGGGGGGGGGAGGTTGGGAAGAAAAGCAGTTGTTTATGGATGCACTCCTGATCCTCAAGGATCAATAATTTGTTTACAATGGATTTTTCTTTTCAGATAAAACCGTGGGGGTTCCTGTTGTCTTTATTGAATCTGTGTTTGACAAGGAATTACCCACACATTTGCGAAAATAAGAAGTTAAAAATATCCCAACATACAAACATACTCAAAGTGAAGAAGAATAAAGATTGGTGTTGGAAAGAATTTTAAAACGTGTAGGCAGATTCTAATAGGATGATATTAATTTATAATATTTGGGTGGTATTCCCTTATGATGTGTGTGTTGTGTTATTCTATGTCACACCGTTTATATCGATAGGGTCACTTTTGTACTTGCCCTAAATTAGATTTAGGAGATATGTGGGTTTTTCGAATAATTGTGTTGGTATTGGTCTTGTAATTTTATTCATACAGTTTTCATGAATAGATCACTCATATATATTGGCCAGAATTTTCAAGGCTCTATGTCACAATCTATTATGCGTATATGCTCTCTCCTGTGGATTATGTGATTTGGCCGCAGGTTCAGCTCTATGTCACACTTATATTTCAATGTGTATATTTGGTTCTCCACAGAATACTATTGATAATCTTGTGTGTGGTTTGGCCACGAGTTTGGCTCTATGTCACACTTATTCACAAGATTTTTGGGAAGTTCTATCACATATATATATTTTGTTGTTACATCAAACTTAGGTGATGGGTTGGGTGTTTGATATGGCCTTGAATTTGGCTCTGTCACACTGAGTTTTGACTCTATACGGTGATTTTGGCCGCAAGTACAGCTCTATGTCACACTTGTTTTGAAGGTATATGTTTGGTTCCCCAAGGAATGCTATTAATATTCCTGTGTGTGATTTGGCCACGAATTTGGCTCTATGTCACACTTATTTTACAAGATACTCGTGAAGTTCCCTCATATATACACATTTGGCTGTTTTTTCAGCTTTAGATGGTAGATTTAGGCGTGTGAAATGGCCTTGAATTTGGCTCTATGTCACACTGAGTTTATTAACTGAGGGTATTAATGGGACATGTCAAACCGTAAGATTTTTTGTCTTTGGAATTTCATAGCTTTTTTCAAATATTTTTTTTTTATTCTGAAATGTAAAATTTCACTGTAAGAATAACCATTGGATTTTTAAAAATGTTTAACAATAACACACCCTTGGCAACGAACATTACCACTGGCTACAAGCATTAAAAAACCCTGGTACCCAGGGAGCAAGTTATATGCCTTTTCAGATCTGAAAGAAAAGTATAATTTATCACACTCACAGTTCTATATGTACCTACAAGTGAGACATTTTGTGCAGATGTAGCCCAGAGCAATGCAGGGACAAACAGAAACAGACCCGATAAACACTCTCCTCACAATTACTCGCACCTCTACCTATAGGCTTAAGCTATACTATTGTCACCTAATAAATACCGAAAGGGACAAGATATGAAGGAGGTCTCTATCTAATTGGAAGGTGGACATTCCCGGTATTCAAGAGGTTAAGGATATTATGGTTCACCCTCTCCTGACATATATATATCTGTTTTCAGCATCTCTGAAAGAAGTATCCCTTAAGATTATGTCAAGAGCCTATATAGTGCCGGTTCAAAGAACACACATGGTACCTGATGCTTTGGATAGGTGCATGAAGTGCAACAGAACCAAGGCAACTCTGTTCCATAATCTTTGGGAATGTGGTAGGGTGGCAGTTTTCTGGAATAAGGTGACTAACTTTATTAACTCTGTATTTAGCATTAAGGTCTCAAAGTCACCACTGGCCTGTCTACTGCTGAATTTTGGGGGATGGGATTTGGGAACCAAAAAGAAATTGATCATCCCTACATTATCTGTTGTGTTATGCTCGGCTAGTAGGCTGATACTTAATCATTGGATAAAAAGATCTGCACGTTTGATTACAGAACTTAATTAAGAGTGTCATTCTAAAAACAATCACATGGAAAGAAGAGCAGCGCTTCCAGATGTGGAGAGCGGCGTTGTTCGCTTTTACAAGAAATGGGGTATTTATATCGAACAACTGAATGAGTGTACTAAGGAACATATTTTCAAACTATTCGATAATACCACCCCCACACCTGCAACTCCACCACCCGCAAAACAACTGTACCCACCCCTCCCACACCCACAGCACCCCTCACACCCTCCCCTACCTGCGGCAACCCCGCATCTGCCACTCCCTCATCCACCCACCCGACCTTCCTCTACCCGCAGTATCCATGCAGCCAGCTGCGGCAACAGCACACCCGCCCATCACCCACACGCACTACCCACGCACCCCTCTCGGTGCACAACCACACATAACCAACCCACGCGGCCCACCCCGCACTTACAACTGGCCCACCCTTGCACCTTTCCATGCGCATAGCACCCTTGCACCCAACCCTCACACACCCACCACACCCCTACCTACGACTTCACCACCCGCAACACCCCGATATCCACGTGCCCAAACAATGCACCTGTCCATCTCCATCACGCAGTTCCCCCCCAACAACTAATCACTCTTCATACCAACAAAACAACCTACACCCCCTTCACAATCAAACGCCCTTTTCAGCTTCAACATTTAATTTATAACTAAAATACCAATACAGGTCATCCTCCATTTAATAAAAAACACATTTTACACACTAAAGTCGTTCACATGTTAATTGGCCAGAGCCCCTTACGACAGTGTGAAGAGCGCCCGTAGGGCACGATAAATCACCTAGTTTACACATATATACACACACACACACACACATATATATATATATATATATATATATATATATATATATACAGTATATATATATACACACTATAAATCCTGTATTCATCTCCCCCTTACCATAAACACTGTCTGTTACACCTACGGCCCGATTCAGACCCTCACCCTGGGCTGCACATGTCCGCAGATCAACGAGCAGGTAGCCACTGCCCACTGCCTTATAAGGGTACACATCCATTCATAAGCGCCACAATCAGTTCATGTTTACTTACCATTGAATGATTGGGGCGGGCGCCAACATCATGTGCCCGCCCCTAGCTGTTATAACCACACCTGCATTTGCTGGGCAGTCCCAGTGTTTGATTGGGTTTGCCATGGATCCACCTGACACGTCCATCACCTGTCACTCAGGCCCTGCACATGCGCATTGTGGAAAATGCAAAGTCCGCAAACCATAGGATGGCAGAATTTACACCTGGAATTGGACCCTAATTCTCCAATATTCTCCCTTTCCTCCGCCCGCAGCAGCAGTGGACCACAGTGCAGCAGGATAGCTGCTTCGGGCTGCTAATGATCAGCTTACACCACACAGCGGCGGCCTGTACCCCAGTAACAACAATACACAGTTCTGCTGAAATATTTATTTTGCAAATGCTGGTTACAATGTATGAAGGATAATTCACTAGAATATAATTGGCTAATATCAGATTGATTGCAACGTCTTCTGACTGATCATATGTAATAGAATTCTTACTAAGGTTAATCAGTTATTCCGGCAAGCTGATGATTCTTTATAACAATCTTTTAATCATTAAATCTGTTTTGGTATATTGTTTAATGCAGAGATAACGTCAGATAAAATCACCATCATCTCTGCGCCATTCTGTCGCCATAGTCTAATAACCATTATAGGAACTGTAGCTATACCCTATGTCATAGCATGAAAGATACAGATCCCTATTCTTAACGCACTCAGGGTATGGTGTAATGCAGTCGTCTGCTCTATGCCCTACGTATGGGACATCCGAGGGATAATCCGAAGGTTGGATAGATATTTGGTCACCAAATACGCAGAATGCCCTGTAACAAGATAAAACGAAGAACAGCGTCAGTGGGATTTTATATCTTTAAGAGATGGATTATGCCAGACATACTTGGCTAGGTTGTCAGATATCTATGTATATAAGCATAGCTGGCACTACCCACTCAGCTAAGGGTGGCACCAGGCTGGAGAGGCGCTCTTCCTGCTCTGCGCCACTCCTGTCACTGCACCTTTCACACTGTATAACAGGCAGCTGGAAGCCCTTTCCACCCCCCTGAGACAGCATCATTAGCCTACACAAGGTGCGATGGTCGGATTCATTTTGAACTTTTAAGTTCAAAGCGCATCGCATGCAGTTCACATTGTAGCTACCGCGCATCACATATCGCAAGGCAAGAAAGTATGTGCAGCCCATACTGTATATTCTGTACTAGTTCAAATCACACACTGTTGTAGTGCCTCTCATGCCATACTGTGTGTGGGCACCTTTAGAAAAGGGGGCTAGGCTACACTGCGTGATGGGCAGAGCTACATGGCCAAGGGATGCAGAGAAGAGGATGAGCTGCTACAGATCCAGCAGCCACTTGTAGGTAAGTGGAGGGAAAGCGAGTGAATCAATGTGTGTGTGTGTGTGTGTGTGTGTGTAAACAGCAATATTGGGGGCATTATGTATATGGGGCAGAGGTTAGGGTTACCACCTGTCCGGGATTACTCCCAACAATCCGGTAATTAAGCCCGGTGTCCGGAGTCCGGACGGGTGACGTTTCCGGAATATCCAATGTCCGGGAACAGGCAGGGGGGGGTGATGTTCTAACATCTGCACCCCAGCTCCGCCCCTTATCGCCGCCCATCGCATTCATAATTATCACATATGCGCTACCTGGCTGCTGCTGCTGCGGGGGGGGCTGGCTTTCCTCCTTCCTGCACCCGGAAGAGGATCAGTGCAGGGTCCAGGCAGCACAGCTCTGTGCTGCCCGGACACAGGAAAGGGGGGGCAATGCGGGGCGGCGGGGGTCAGTGCGGGACAGAGGTGGGTCGGTGCGGGGCGACGCATTAGAAGCCCATAGGCGGGAGATGCTTAGTGCGTCCCAAAATGCGGTAAAAACTCGATAATGGGGTTTTTACCGCATTTTTAG
Organism: Crinia signifera; assembly: GCF_055691185.1. NCBI lineage: Eukaryota > Metazoa > Chordata > Amphibia > Anura > Myobatrachidae > Crinia > Crinia signifera. The sequence continues at coordinate 405,729,472 of NC_139218.1, read as the reverse complement.
CTTAGAGAATCTCCCCCTACAGTATATATCCTTAACAATAGAGGCCCTTAAAAAGTCAGTAGCTGCTAGGCAGCTGGGTTTATATTATTGTATGTGTATGTTGTATAAGATATATATATATATATACATATGAGTAGAATTCAGCCCGGCACTCCTCCTAAGGATCTTAAGCTGCCATGGTGCCTTCTTGTAACAATAGTATAAATCGTTTGGATGGACAAAAGAAGGCACTCTGGAGGTCTTTGTATAGAAACAAATTTTAGTGAAGCAATACCAACGTTTCGGGGTCTGCTAACCCCTTTGTCAAGGTGCATAAAATAAAACAAGTCAAACATACCTTATGTCAGTGCTGAGGTGTGTGCGGGAGCTCCCGCTGCTGGGGAGGGCGGTGTCTGATGTCACTACTGGTGTGATGCATCACATGGGGGAAACTCTCCCAGAGTCTCAGACAAAGGGGTAGGGTCATAGGGAATATAGAGTGTAAACATCACTGATGTGACTGATACGCTCTCTGTAATGTGTGTGTACATGTGATAGGGAATATAGAGTGTAAGCAGCACTGGGGCAGGGGCTGATGTGACTGATACGCTCTCTGTAATGTGTGTGTACATGTGATAGGGAATATAGAGTGTAAGCACCATTGAGGCAGGGGCTGATGTGACTGATACGCTCTCTGTAATGTGTGTACATGTGATGGGGAATATACAGTGTAAGCAGCACTGGGGCAGGGGCTGATGTGACTGATACGCTCTCTGTAATGTGTGTACATGTGATAGGGAATATACAGTGTAAGCAGCACTGGGGCAGGGGCTGATGTGACTGATACGCTCTCTGTAATGTGTGTACATGTGATAGGGAATATAGAGTGTAAGCACCACTGGGGCAGGGACTGATGTGACTGATACGCTCTCTGTAATGTGTGTACATGTGATAGGAAATATAGAGTGTAAGCACCACTGGGGCAGGGGCTGATGTGACTGATACGCTCTCTGTAATGTGTGTGTACATGTGATAGGGAATATACAGTGTAAGCAGCACTGGGGCAGGGGCTGATGTGACTGATACGCTCTCTGTAATGTGTGTGTACATGTGATAGGGAATATAGAGTGTAAGCACCACTGGGGCAGGGGCTGATGTGACTGATACGCTCTCTGTAATGTGTGTACATGTGATAGGGAATAAAGAGTGTAAGCACCACTGGGGCAGGGGCTGATGTGACTGATACGCTCTCTGTAATGTGTGTACATGTGATAGGGAATATAGAGTGTAAGTGTGAGGTTATCAGATTCACTGTAAATCTGTAATTACTATATTTTATTAGGTGTAGTAATTAATGTACTATTTTAGTCCGTCGGTACCCTCTTGTTCTCCATATATGTCTATATACTCCCTATATGTGTGTGTAGTTCCAGATCAGATCGCTCTCGCCCTAATATGGTCTGCCAGGAAATACCCAGGAAATAAGTCACCAAAAGGTTATGTCCCATTACCATACTTTTGTTCCTGCTATCACAGGAGGGTGGAAGCTGAGGGGCAATCTCCACAGGGGGGTTTACAATTCTTTGCAAACCTCTGGGCTCTAGCAGACTTTGTGGAACCGGCCACCACAGGGGGTGATCAGCCCATAATGTAATCAGCCGATTATTGTTCCTGCTGTTTACATGAGGGGGATAGCTGAAGGACAATCACCACAGGGGGTGATCAAATTCCCCTACTATCAACAGGAGGGTTGTCCACAGGGGGTGACCACCACATAATGTAATCAGACTGTGTTTTATATCTTGTGTTGACTCTGCTATGCATATCTTGGCTACTTCCAGACTTTCTGGAACCGACCCCAGCAGGGGGCAGAAGCAGATGGGCAGCAGCAGTACCTGGGAGGGGGGATAAACCTGACTTGAATCCACCAATAGGGATTGAGTGCAAGCCCACTGATGGTATGGAGAAGCGTGGGAAATTGGAAGTTTTTAAAATGACTTGTACACCTGCCAGCTCAGTATGTTAGTCGCAATCCGGTCTCAGGGGTCCTACCCTTCACTGGATCTTGTGGAACACATCGTTTGCCCGGGAAGGGGGCATCCTACCAAGCTCTGGTGTGGAGCGTCTGTGTTGTGTGGATTTACACAAGGTATCGTGTGGACTTATATGCTATCACTGCTGTGTGGGCTAAGTGATAGTTTGCCCTGTGGAACTGATCTGGGACTGTGACTATACAAGGACTGTCTGTTTGGGCCTGCTACCTGAATATCTTTCTACTCTGCAATTTACATTTGCCACTGTTTATTGTCTATTTGTGCGTGCTGTGGAAAATAAACCATTCTTCTGGTTTCATCTGCTCGGTGTCTGAGTGATTGAGGAACTCGTACCCTCACATTTGGCGGCAGCGACAGTGGGATCATTCAGACACCAACCGTCGAGCACAGAAAGCACAGAGAACAGAGGATCAGACCATATGTAAGGAAACGGAAAATGCAATAAGGTGATGTTCAGCAAGTGAGCAGGTGTCAGTCCTGTGAAAGGGAAAATGTTTCCAAGGAAAGAAAATCGATGCCTCAAGACCCCTGTAGCAGAGGAGCTCAGGGATGGAGGTTCTTCAGTGTATCGGCAGGCTGGGAAGCCGGATCTGTTATTTATTGTCAGGAAAATGCAGTATATCTGGAAGTACTGGGAAGACGCTCAGCAGATGGTCAGCGGGTGGAGAGTATCCAGCATACAGGACAAAGTGTGTTACCTGGGGGATGCATTCCTGCACTGTAAAGGTGAGGCCACTTCTTGGAATCTGCTAGGAGAGCCAGAGTTTGTAGAATTTACAGAGGAAGTGATTGCTACAGTTACCCAGATGCTACAAAGAGGACAATATTCTGAGGCTGAAGGACAAGTCCAGAATAAATTGATGCCCCAGATAGAACCAGAGGAAAGGTCTAGAAGGGGGCTACTGCAATCTGGGCAGACAACCGAGGGGTCTGCCACAGAATTAATTGTTACCGCAAGAGAAGGGTCGTTGTCAGGGGGGCCCCTAACTGCCCTTGAAGAAATGAGTATGGAGGAGCTGATAGCAGAAGGTCAGCTGCGAGGTATACCCATCCAATCCTGCACTCGCGGGGAAATCCTTCAGCAGATCCTTCACGATCAGGGAGATCCTACAAATGCATTTGCTGATTATCGAGCCTGGATCCTCCATTTCGGTGCCCAGTTGAGTGTGTGGGAACAATTGCAGTGTCTGGAGGAGTGCTTCGTGGTGGCAGAGGAAGAGGCGATTGATCGGGGGCTCCTGGATACCCCAGCATGGCAAGATCAGTGTCGCAGGGGGCGTGATGAAAGGCACCGTTTGCAATTGCTTCTCCCCCATCCTAGGGAGGAGCTGCACTACTGCTTCCCTTTTGCTGAGGTGGGAGATGCAGAGCTATTATCCTGCTGCCAGGGGATCTATGAGGACTGCGTCCAAGAAGAGACCGCCGTGGTTAGAGGAGTATCCGACAACATCCAGGCCACCAGCCCACCAGTCACAGATGACGTCGTGTTTCGGGCTGCCCAGCATACTCAGCTGGGGAAGGAGGCTATCGCGGAGAAGGAGGTGTGCGCAGAAGTAGCTGCAGGTGAGCATCTGGCTTTTAAGGGGACAGAGCTGACACAGCCTGTCCTGCAGCCACCAGCGGAATTGTTTGTGATGGAGGGTCCCTCCTCAGCCCTGGACATTGAGACCAAATGCTGGACTGAAATGTGCCATGCCCCTAGTTTGGGTTTGGGGGAGGAAGGACATGACGGGGTGGTGGAAGTGCCAGGGCCAGAGCCCCTATATTGGCCTGCTGTTTGGCCCCTGTTCCTTGGGCAAGAGGGGGAGGTGGAAAGTGGTCCCTGCCCCATTGTGCCCGAGGCAAAAGTATTAGTAGGTTACAATGTTGCAGAGGGGGGGTACCCAGAATCCGAAGAAGAGGAATTGCTACAGCCCTTGTTAGTTCCAATGTATGACTTAGACTGTAATCATGCCCTTGCTGGTTCTGCAAACCAGCCGCCTTTTACAAGATGGGTTTGGTATGATGTCACCCTGTGGGACTCAGGTGGTATATCCAAACCCCAGATTCTCGGCTCTGCATCCCGCTATTCCAGGTTGTTATTGGTTCCTGAACAGCTGGGTACCGGGACTACAATAGTAGGGGAAGGAATGTGAGGTTATCAGATTCACTGTAAATCTGTAATTACTATATTTTATTAGGTGTAGTAATTAATGTACTATTTTAGTCCGTCGGTACCCTCTTGTTCTCCATATATGTCTATATACTCCCTATATGTGTGTGTAGTTCCAGATCAGATCGCTCTCGCCCTAATATGGTCTGCCAGGAAATACCCAGGAAATAAGTCACCAAAAGGTTATGTCCCATTACCATACTTTTGTTCCTGCTATCACAGGAGGGTGGAAGCTGAGGGGCAATCTCCACAGGGGGGTTTACAATTCTTTGCAAACCTCTGGGCTCTAGCAGACTTTGTGGAACCGGCCACCACAGGGGGTGATCAGCCCATAATGTAATCAGCCGATTATTGTTCCTGCTGTTTACATGAGGGGGATAGCTGAAGGACAATCACCACAGGGGGTGATCAAATTCCCCTACTATCAACAGGAGGGTTGTCCACAGGGGGTGACCACCACATAATGTAATCAGACTGTGTTTTATATCTTGTGTTGACTCTGCTATGCATATCTTGGCTACTTCCAGACTTTCTGGAACCGACCCCAGCAGGGGGCAGAAGCAGATGGGCAGCAGCAGTACCTGGGAGGGGGGATAAACCTGACTTGAATCCACCAATAGGGATTGAGTGCAAGCCCACTGATGGTATGGAGAAGCGTGGGAAATTGGAAGTTTTTAAAATGACTTGTACACCTGCCAGCTCAGTATGTTAGTCGCAATCCGGTCTCAGGGGTCCTACCCTTCACTGGATCTTGTGGAACACATCGTTTGCCCGGGAAGGGGGCATCCTACCAAGCTCTGGTGTGGAGCGTCTGTGTTGTGTGGATTTACACAAGGTATCGTGTGGACTTATATGCTATCACTGCTGTGTGGGCTAAGTGATAGTTTGCCCTGTGGAACTGATCTGGGACTGTGACTATACAAGGACTGTCTGTTTGGGCCTGCTACCTGAATATCTTTCTACTCTGCAATTTACATTTGCCACTGTTTATTGTCTATTTGTGCGTGCTGTGGAAAATAAACCATTCTTCTGGTTTCATCTGCTCGGTGTCTGAGTGATTGAGGAACTCGTACCCTCACAGTAAGCACCACTGGGGCAGGGGCTGATGTGACTGATACGCTCTCTGTAATGTGTGTACATGTAATAGGGAATATAGAGTGTAAGCAGCACAGGGGCAGGTGCTGATGTGACTGATACGCTCTCTGTAATGTGTATGTACATGTGATAGGGAATATAGAGTGTAAGCAGCACTGGGGCAGGGGCTGATGTGACTGATGCGCTCTCTGTAATGTGTGTACATGTGATAGGGAATATAGAGTGTAAGCAGCACTGGGGCAGGGTCTGATGTGACTGATGCGCTCTCTGTAATGTGTGTACATGTGATAGGGAATATAGAGAGTAAGCAGCACTGGGGCAGGGGCTGATGTGACTGGTACTCTCTCTGTAATATGTGTGTACATGTGATAGGGAATATAGAGTGTAAGCAGCACTGGGGCAGGGTCTGATGTGACTGATGCGCTCTCTGTAATGTGTGTACATGTGATAGGGAATATAGAGTGTAAGCACCACTGGGGCAGGGACTGATGTGACTGATACGCTCTCTGTAATGTGTGTACATGTGATAGGAAATATAGAGTGTAAGCACCACTGGGACAGGGGCTGATGTGACTGATACGCCCTCTGTAATGTGTGCGTACATGTGATAGGGAATATAGAGTGGAAGCAGCACTGGGGCAGGGGCTGATGTGACTGATAGGCTCTCTGTAATGTGTGTACATGTGATAGGGAATATACAGAGTAAGTACCACTGGCGCAGGGGCTGATGTGACTGATACGTTCTCTAATGTGTGTGTACATGTGATAGGGAATATACAGTGTAAGCACCACTGGCGCAGGGGCTGATGTGACTGATACGCTCTCTGTAATGTGTGTGTGTGTACATGTGATACGGAATATAGAGCGTAAGCAGCACTGGGGCAGGGACTGATGTGACTGATACGCTCTCTGTAATGTGTGTACATGCGATAGGGAATATAGAGTGTAAGCCCCACTGGGGCAGGGGCTGATGTGACTGATACACTCTCTGTAATGTGTGTGTACATGTGATAGGGAATATAGAGTGTAAGCAGCACTGGGGCAGGGACTGATGTGACTGATACGCTCTCTGTAATGTGTGTGTACATGTGATAGGGAATATAGAGTGTAAGCAGCACTGGGGCAGGGGCTGATGTGACTGATACGCTCTCTGTAATATGTGTGTACATGTGATAGGGAATATAGAGTGTAAGCAGCACTGGGGCAGGGGCTGATGTGACTGATACGCTCTCTGTAATGTGTGTACATGTGATAGGGAATATAGAGTGTAAGCACCACTGGGGCAGGGGCTGATGTGACTGATACGCTCTCTGTAATGTGTGAAAATGTGATAGGGAATATAGAGTGTAAGCAGCACTGGGGCAGGGGCTGATGTGACTGATACGCTCTCTGTAATGTGTGTGTACATGTGATAGGGAATATAGAGGGTAAGCAGCACTGGGGCAGGGACTGATGTGACTGATACGCTCTCTGTAATGTGTGTACATGTGATAGGGAATATAGAGTGTAAGCAGCACTGGGGCAGGGACTGATGTGACTGATACGCTCTCTGTAATGTGTGTGTACATGTGATAGGGAATATAGAGTGTAAGCAGCACTGGGGCAGCGGCTGATGTGACTGAAACACTCTCTGTAATGTGTGTACATGTGATAGGGAATATATAGTGTAAGCAGCACTGGGGCAGGGGCTGATGTGACTGATATGCTCTCTGTAATGTATGTACATGTGATAGGGAATATAGAGTGTAAGCAGCACTGGGGCAGGGGCTGATGTGACTGATACGCTCTCTGTAATGTGTGTACATTTGATAGGGAATATAGAGTGTAAGCAGCACTGGGGCAGGGACTGATGTGACTGATACGCTCTCTGTAATGTATGTACATGTGATAGGGAATATAGAGTGTAAGCAGCACTGGGGCCGGGGCTGATGTGACTGATACACTCTCTGTAATGTATGTACATGTGATAGGGAATATAGAGTGTAAGCAGCACTGGGGCAGGGACTGATGTGACTGATACGCTCTCTGTAATATGTGTGTACATGTGATAGGGAATATAGAGTGTAAGCAGCACTGGGGCAGGGGCTGATGTGACTGATACGCTCTCTGTAATGTGTGTACATGTGATAGGGAATATAGAGTGTAAGCACCACTGGGGCAGGGGCTGATGTGACTGATACGCTCTCTGTAATGTGTGAAAATGTGATAGGGAATATAGAGTGTAAGCAGCACTGGGGCAGGGGCTGATGTGACTGATACGCTCTCTGTAATGTGTGTGTACATGTGATAGGGAATATAGAGGGTAAGCAGCACTGGGGCAGGGGCTGATGTGACTGATACACTCTCTGTAATTTGTGACTCTGAATGCGCTGCGGTGTATGTGTGCGCTTTATAAATAACTCACAATAATTAAAAGTATACATATTTGTATCACTGTATTTTGTGCATGATTATAGTGAATTATATGACTGTCCCTCTATGATGTGTGTGTGTGTGTGTGTGTGTGTGTGTGTGTGTGTGTGTGTGTGTGTGTGTGTGTGTGTGTGTGTGTGTGTGTGTGTGTGTGTGTGTGTGTGTGTGTGTGTGTGTGTGTGTGTGTGTGGCTGAATGGATTTAGTATCATTGGATCACATTACATTATACAGGCTGGTGATGGATTATTTATGCATATCCCGGGTGTCTGTTACATATAATGGGGAAATGATGGCATTACACTGATATACTTACTTTTCGACGAATGCATGGTGAAATGCAAATGTGGGGTCGTTGCAGGAAGTAGGAACTTGGCCCATGGTACCGCCTATTGCAACATGAACAGCGTTGTGATTGGTAGTTGCTGATTGGTTAAAACGATTTATGTTACCTGTGAGAATATAAGGAGACAGATATAATATTACACAACTGTGGGCACTATTACACCAGATTCCCCTCACTAGTCACCTGCAGATCACTCCCCAGTAACCACAAAGGGAGAAGACGGCCAGGTCAGTTGGGACAAATAAAAATGCAAGTGGTCTTGACCTGGGAACCTGTGCCCAAAGGGTACTTGTTTCCTAGAACGGCCACAATCGCGGGTAATTTATAATGGCATGCGCGATGCCCGCGATTTTACATAGGAAATAATGTTAAATTAGAATGACCGCGATGGCCGCGATTTTACATGTTAAATGGATAATTGAACTCAATTTAAATAGGGAACAATGTTGAAGGCACCCTGAAGTGTGAAATGGACCCCCCAATTGTTAACGCCACCCCACGATCAACGTGAACCCAAAGCATGGCGAGCGCAGCGAGCCCGCAAGGGGCTGCGGTATGCGTCCTCCGACCTTTTCATACCCCCACTATCCACGTCGGCGTCGAGTTGAGAATAGAAAGTGTGGCGAGCGCAGCGAGGGGACGTGGATACCTGTGAAGCCCGCGAAGGTACGCGGATACCTGTGAAGGTATCCGCGTCCCCTCGCGGCGCTCGCCACGCTTCGGGTTCACGTTCATCGTGGGGTGGCGTTAACAATTGGGGGGGGGGGCATTTCACACTTCAGGGTGCCTTTAACATTGTTCCCTATGTAAATTGGGTTCAATTGCCCATTTAACATTCTTCCCTATTTAAATTGAGTTCAATTATCCATTTAACATTATTCCCTATGTAAAATCGCGGGCATCGCGTCGGTCGCATCGCATGCGTTTTTAGCTGCATGCGATGCGATCGATGCGATTTTTTTTTTATTCGCGATCTAAATCGCTGTGGCCGTTCTAGGATACAAGTACCGCCCAAAGCTCAGTTTGTGGCTCTCTGACAGTGTTTCCCAGTACCCAGTGGCGGATTCAGGGGGGGGGACACCCGGGCACGTGCCCCCCCTGTCATTTAATTTGTAGATGAGGACTAGAGCTTTCCAACGAGCCCAGCCCCGTGTCTCTAGCCCCCCGGGAACCGGAGATATCGCCTGGCAAAGCTGTAACATTTTTTCCCCATAGGATAATATGGGACCCGTCAATTCCGACCCCCACCCAGTTTAGACGGCTGCAAGTTCCCCCCCCTGGCATCACAGGAGCTTGTGGTTGATGTCATTCAAATCGCTGGGCCTTCAATATGATACCAGGATGGTCCATATCGGTCAATCGGTTCCAGAGATATAGCGTGTAAATCGATTTTTTTTCTCTTTTTGAAATGTAATTTCATGGCTGTTCATGTTCTTTGAGGGCAGATTACTCTGGAACCAAACGTTCCAGTTTCACTGGACCAAAATCATTCAAAGCCCACTCAAAAGTTCTTCAATATCATACTTGTTTCATGTAAATGGGTCAGTTAGTTCCAAAAATATAGCCGGTTAAATGAGATAACTGGTTAAAGGGGGGGGGGGGGAGGGGGGGTGTTCTCTCCCCCTCACACCAGAAAATGCAGGGACTAGGCTGGTGTAAAAGGGGCCAACCTGGGAATGCATTTTCTGGTGTGAAATGGGTATTATTTCAAATAGCTGGGACCTGCAGTGCTCTGAATACAGCCAGGCTCTGCCACTATCATTGGCTATCACTTCTGCCTGGCGGCTGTCCCCCATTTACCACGAGCATGTATTCCCCGTTGGCAATGAGCATGTAATCCCACATGGCAAGACATGGATTTCTTCTCTCTCTCTCCCTTTTTTCCTTTCTCTGTCCATAGGAGGAGACCAAGAATCCAATAATCTCTCTACCTTTTTGCTTTAGAGGCAAAAGTATCCTACAAGTAGAGAACTACTCATATTTCGCTAAGTTTTACAAGAATTATTCATTGTGAAAATTAGTATACTTAAGAACATTATTGCTAATACTATGATAACAATTCTGCTCAAAAGTATTGCTAGTATCACCACTTTTTACTGACTTTCTAACGAATTGTCTCAGGAGCAGATTGGGTGCTTTAATTGTGTATGTACACATTGTCTGTTACTACTTCCAGTGTTACTACTGTATATAACTAAACGTATATACTGAATTGACCTGATCCTAGACTGGGGAAACGGTAACAGTGACATCTTTCACAGACATCCATGTACTGTATGTTTCAAAATACAATTGGTTTCTTTTTGCTAGCATCCTTCCCTCCCTCAAATGGATCTGTTTGTGTGATTGTTCCCAGTGTGTAGGGACTATATATTCATAACTGTCAGAGAGGGTGTACCCCCCGAACTGGATTGGAGGGACTCTATCCCATAGATATTCACAATTTTTGGGGGGCAATAAGTATACAATTTCTTTTTCACAATTTATTTATGCTATTTGTTTTGTGTGTCCATGTCTAGTGCTTATTTTAAAGATATTCTAATTAAAAGCTAAATTTTATTCAAATTTTCACTTCTCTTCTGGCTAAAATCCCAGAACACACCACAAACGTATTACTAGTATTTATAACCTTTGCATATGTGATAACCTTCGTGTCACCCCAAATAACTGTTCTACAAACATTATCTTTGAATCTTACAAACTATTTAATTAATGAGTGCCCCAACAAAAAGAGAGTCTTTTCCTTCTTTTTTTGAGATACATTTTAGGCGTCAGAAGATGACTGTCGGCCAGCAGACCCAGATACAAGGCCAGCAAGCCCAGGTCCATGCGATACATGTTAGGCGTCAGAAGATGACTGTCGGCCAGCAGACCCAGATACAAGGCCAGCAACCCCAGGTCCATGCGATACATGTTAGGCGTCAGAAGATGACTGCCGGTCAGCAGACTCGGATACAAGGCCAGCAAGCCGAGGTCCAGGCGATACATGTTAGGCGTCAGAAGATGACTGCCGGTCAGCAGACCCAGATACAAGGCCAGCAAGCCCAGGTCCAGGCGATACATGTTAGGCGTCAGAAGATGACTGCCGGTCAGCAGACCCAGATACAAGGCCAGCACGCCCAGGTCCATGCGATACATGTTAGGCGTCAGAAGATGACTGCCGGTCAGCAGACCCAGATACAAGGCCAGCAAGCCCAGGTCCAGGCGATACATGTTAGACGTCAGAAGATGACTGCCGGTCAGCAGACCCAGATACAAGGCCAGCAAGCCCAGGTCCAGGCGATACATGTTAGGCGTCAGAAGATGACTGCCGGTCAGCAGATCCAGATACAAGGCCAGCAACCCCAGGTCCATGCGATACATGTTAGACGTCAGAAGATGATTGCCGGTCAGCAGACTCAGATACAAGGCCAGCAAGCCCAGGTCCAGGCGATACATGTTAGACGTCAGAAGATGACTGCCGGTCAGCAGACTCAGATACAAGGCCAGCAAGCCCAGGTCCAGGCGATACATGTTAGGCGTCAGAAGATGACTGTCGGCCAGCAGACTCAGATACAAGGCCAGCAAGCCCAGGTCCAGGCGATACATGTTAGGCGTCAGAAGATGACTGCCGGTCAGCAGACTCAGATACAAGGCCAGCAAGCCCAGGTCCAGGCGATACATGTTAGGCATCAGAAGATGACTGCCGGTCAGCAGACTCAGATACAAGGCCAGCAAGCCCAGGTCCAGGCGACACATGTTAGGCATCAGAAGATGACTGCCGGTCAGCAGACTCCGATACAAGGCCAGCAAGCCCAGGTCCAGGCGACACATGTTAGGCGTCAGAAGATGACTGCCGGTCAGCAGACTCAGATACAAGGCCAGCAAGCCCAGGTCCAGGAGATACATGTTAGGCGTCAGAAGATGACTGCCGGTCAGCAGACTCAGATACAAGGCCAGCAAGCCCAGGTCCAGGCGATACATGTTAGGCGTCAGAAGATGACTGCCGGTCAGCAGACTCCGATACAAGGCCAGCAAGCCCAGGTCCAGGCGATACATGTTAGGCGTCAGAAGATGACTGCCGGTCAGCAGACCCAGATACAAGGCCAGCAAACCAAGGTCCAGGAGATACATGTTAGGCGTCAGAAGATGACTGCCGGCCAGCAGACCCAGATACAAGGCCAGCAAGTCCAGGTCCAGGCGATACATGTTAGGCGTCAGAAGATGACTGCCGGTCAGCAGACCCAAATACAAGGCCAGCAAGCCCAGGTCCATGCGATACATGTTAGACGTCAGAAGATGATTGCCGGTCAGCAGACTCAGATACAAGGCCAGCAAGCCCAGGTCCAGGCGATACATGCCGGTCAGCAGACCCAGATACAAGGCCAGCAAGCCCAGGTCCATGCGATACATGTTAGACGTCAGAAGATGATTGCCGGTCAGCAGACTCAGATACAAGGCCAGCAAGCCCAGGTCCAGGCGATACATGTTAGACGTCAGAAGATGATTGCCGGTCAGCAGACTCAGATACAAGGCCAGCAAGCCCAGGTCCAGGCGATACATGTTAGGCATCAGAAGATGACTGCCGGTCAGCAGACCCAGATACAAGGCCAGCAAGCCCAGGTCCATGCGATACATGTTAGACGTCAGAAGATGATTGCCGGTCAGCAGACTCAGATACAAGGCCAGCAAGCCCAGGTCCAGGCGATACATGTTAGGCATCAGAAGATGATTGCCGGTCAGCAGACTCAGATACAAGGCCAGCAAGCCCAGGTCCAGGCGATACATGTTAGGCGTCAGAAGATGACTGCCGGTCAGCAGACTCAGATACAAGGCCAGCAAGTCCAGGTCCAGGCGATACATGTTAGGCGTCAGAAGATGACTGCCGGCCAGCAGACCCAGATACAAGGCCAGCAAGTCCAATTCCAGGCGATACATGTTAGGCATCAGAAGATGACTGCCGGTCAGCAGACTCAGATACAAGGCCAGCAAGTCCAGGTCCAGGCGATACATGTTAGGCGTCAGAAGATGACTGCCGGTCAGCAGACCCAAATACAAGGCCAGCAAGCCCAGGTCCATGCGATACATGTTAGACGTCAGAAGATGATTGCCGGTCAGCAGACTCAGATACAAGGCCAGCAAGCCCAGGTCCAGGCGATACATGCCGGTCAGCAGACCCAGATACAAGGCCAGCAAGCCCAGGTCCATGCGATACATGTTAGACGTCAGAAGATGATTGCCGGTCAGCAGACTCAGATACAAGGCCAGCAAGCCCAGGTCCAGGCGATACATGTTAGACGTCAGAAGATGATTGCCGGTCAGCAGACTCAGATACAAGGCCAGCAAGCCCAGGTCCAGGCGATACATGTTAGGCATCAGAAGATGACTGCCGGTCAGCAGACCCAGATACAAGGCCAGCAAGCCCAGGTCCATGCGATACATGTTAGACGTCAGAAGATGATTGCCGGTCAGCAGACTCAGATACAAGGCCAGCAAGCCCAGGTCCAGGCGATACATGTTAGGCATCAGAAGATGATTGCCGGTCAGCAGACTCAGATACAAGGCCAGCAAGCCCAGGTCCAGGCGATACATGTTAGGCGTCAGAAGATGACTGCCGGTCAGCAGACTCAGATACAAGGCCAGCAAGTCCAGGTCCAGGCGATACATGTTAGGCGTCAGAAGATGACTGCCGGCCAGCAGACCCAGATACAAGGCCAGCAAGTCCAGGTCCAGGCGATACATGTTAGGCATCAGAAGATGACTGCCGGTCAGCAGACTCAGATACAAGGCCAGCAAGTCCAGGTCCAGGCGATACATGTTAGGCGTCAGAAGATGACTGCCGGTCAGCAGACTCAGATACAAGGCCAGCAAGTCCAGGTCCAGGCGATACATGTTAGGCGTCAGAAGATGACTGCCGGTCAGCAGACTCAGATACAAGGCCAGCAAGCCCAGGTCCAGGCGATACATGTTAGGCGTCAGAAGATGACTGCCGGTCAGCAGACTCAGATACAAGGCCAGCAAGTCCAGGTCCAGGCGATACATGTTAGGCGTCAGAAGATGACTGCCGGCCAGCAGACCCAGATACAAGGCCAGCAAGTCCAGGTCCAGGCGATACATGTTAGGCATCAGAAGATGACTGCCGGTCAGCAGACTCAGATACAAGGCCAGCAAGTCCAGGTCCAGGCGATACATGTTAGGCGTCAGAAGATGACTGCCGGTCAGCAGACTCAGATACAAGGCCAGCAAGTCCAGGTCCAGGCGATACATGTTAGGCGTCAGAAGATGACTGCCGGTCAGCAGACTCAGATACAAGGCCAGCAAGTCCAGGTCCAGGCGATACATGTTAGGCTTCAGAAGATGACTGCCGGTCAGCAGACTCAGATACAAGTTTTGCATGAGGAGTTAAAGGCAGTGAGGAAAAGTGAGCTAGAGTGGGAGAGACTACCGAAACTCACCCCAGCTGATGACATATGGGCATTCCTTTGCATGTTTGAGCGCACAGCCACTAGTTTTGGATGGCCTGCAGCGGAATGGTCTGACAGGCTGGCTCCCCGTTTAACAGGGGAGGCACAGCGAGCATACAATATGTGGATAGGACTGTGGCGGAGGCATGCTCCTATCCTAGCCTAAAAAAGACTATATTTGACAGGATTGGAGTGACGGGGCCTAGCAAAGCCCAGAAGTTCCATGACTGGAGGCTGAAGGGCTCTGAGCCACCCAGAATTCAGCTGGCCAAACTAGCCTGGCTGGCAGGCGCCTGTTTGCAGCCAAATAAAAGCTTTACAGTGAGGATTGTGGAGATAGTCATCACTGGAGCAGGTCATTGTGGGTGTTAAGGCCCCCATTCATTATGCGACTTGGGCCCGATTTCTCCCGATTTGGATGAATCGGGCAGGGAAATCGTCCCAAATCGCATGTTTTGACACCCTGTCCATCCCGATGCGTGGTCCCGTGCGCATTGGATCGGAGTCGGGCAGTCGTACCGGCTGCACATAAGATTTCCTAAATCTTATGTGCAGTCTCCAGGCAGGGTCAGCGGGCGGGTGACCTGACAAATAGTCAGCAGGTGGGGGACGCCGGGCATGGGGAGAGGCTGGCAGGGGCAGCTGACACAGGCAGCGGGCGGGGGGACGCCAGTGAAGGTGAACCGGTGAGGGGGACAGCTCACGTGCTGGGCAGGAGGACCAGGCAGCCGCAGCTTCAATACAAACGAATGGGGAGGCAGTGATTGGCTGAGAGCTCTCTCAGCCAATCACTGGCTCCCCATTCTTTGTATTGGGTTTTTCTTTCTTCCTCGCAGCTGTGGCTGCCTGGTCCGAGTCCTGCCCAGCACGTGAGCTGTTCCCCTCGCCGGTTCACCAGCGTCCCCCCGCCCGCTGCCTATGTGTTAGCTTCCCCTGCCAGCCTCTCCCCATGACCGGATCACCAGTGTCCCCCGACTGCTGTCAGCTCACCCTGCCCAGCTGTTCCCTGCAGCTCCCCAACGTCCCCCACCCGGCTCTCCCCTGCAGCTCCCCGGGGACTGCATATGATAAATCCATCAGATTTATCATATGCTAAATTTGGCACATCAAGTGCCTAATCGTGTGTCCCCTTCCCGGGGAGCTGCAGGGGAAATCAAGCCTTACTTGTCTCTAGGAAGTCGGACTAATGTATGGGGGCCTTTAGACCGCTCGGTGCAGCAGTGAGCCCTTCAGGCTGAACCCCAGATATTTGAGGAGCTGGCAGTGGTGATTGAGTGGCACCTAATTCTGGGAAAGCTGAATAAAGCTTTTTCCCCCTTCTCCAACCTTACTCCCTACTCTCACGGGTGCACCTCCACATCAGGGAATCTGGATATGGCTGTCACTGCACATTGCTCTCAGTGCTGCAGGTACACCCGGGTTCCCTGTATGTCAGTAACTGCACGTTGCTCTCAGTGCTGCAGGCACACCCGGGTTCCCTGTATGTCAGTAACTGCACGTTGCTCTCAGTGCTGCAGACACAACCGGGTTCTCTGTATGTCAATCACTGCACATTGCTCTCTGCAGTGGCGTAACCACAGCACCTCAGCCCCCGCGGTGCGGACGCTGGGGGGCTGCGGTGCTATTGTAATGCCCCTTCCCCCGCAGCGTTACCTATATTCGCTGCGGTGGTCCCGGCTCCCCTGGCTTCATTCTGATGCTATTGCGACGGGCTACCATAAAATGTCCGCCCCCATATAGCAGCCATTTCTCTGAAACTGTCTGCTGTACGGGGGTGGCCATTTTGTGATGGTCCGTGTTTCATAGCATCAGAATAAAGCCAGGATGGGAGCCAGGACCAGTGCAGCGAATACAGGTAAATATGCGGGGGATGGGGGGCATGGGCGTCTGGAGTGGTGGTGGGGGGGCGCCAAAACAATAGTTACGCCGCTGGCTCTCTGGGCTGCAGCCACTCCAGGGTTCCCTGTATGTCAATCACTGCACGTTGCTCTCAGTGTAGCAGTCATTCCCGGGTTCCCTGTATGTCAGTCACTGCACATTGCTCTCAGTGTAGCAGTCAGTCCCGGGTTCCCTGTATGTCAGTCACTGCACATTGCTCTCAGTGTGGCAGTCATTCCTGGGTTCCCTGTATGTCAGTCACTGCACATTGCTCTCAGTGTGGCAGTCATTTCCGGGTTCCCTGTATGTCAGTCACTGCACATTGCTCTCAGTGTGGCAGTCATTTCCGGGTTCCCTGTATGTCAGTCACTGCACATTGCTCTCAGTGTAGCAGTCATTCCCGGGTTCCCTGTATGTCAGTCACTGCACATTGCTCTCAGTGTAGCAGTCATTTCCGGGTTCCCTGTATGTCAGTCACTGCACATTGCTCTCAGTGTAGCAGTCATTCCGGGGTTCCCTGTATGTCAGTAACTGCACATTGCTCTCAGTGTGGCAATCAGTCCCGGGTTCCCTGTATGTCAATCACTGCACATTGCTCTCTGCAGTGGCGTAACTACAGCACCTCAGCCCCCGCGGTGCGGGCGCCGGGTGGCTGCTGTGCTATTGTAATGCCCCTTCCCCCGCAGCGTTACCTATATTCGCTGCGGTGGTCCCGGCTCCCCTGGCTTCATTCTGATGCTATTGCGACGGGCTACCATAAAATGTCCGCCCCCATATAGCAGCCAGTTCTCTAAAACTGTCTGCTGTACGGGGGCGGCCATTTTATGATGGTCCGTGTTTCATAGCATCAGAATGAAGCCAGGATGGGAGCCAGGACCAGTGCAGCGAATACAGGTAAATATGCGGGGGATGGGGGCATGGGCGTCTGGAGTGGGGGGGCGTGTTTTATTATCGACGGGGGGGGGGGGGGCGCCGAAATAATAGTTACGCCGCTGGCTCTTTGGGCTGCAGCCACTCCAGGGTTCCCTGTATGTCAATCACTGCACGTTGCTCTTAGTGTAGCAGTCATTCCCGGGTTCCCTGTATGTCAATCACTGCACATTGCTCTAAGCGTGACAGTCATTCCCGGGTTCCCTGTATGTCAGTCACTGCACATTACTCTCAGTGCTGCAGCCACACCAGGGTTCTCTGTATGTCAGTCACTGCACGTTGCTCTCAGTGTAGCAGTCATTCCCGGGTTCCCTGTATGTCAATCACTGCACATTGCTCTAAGCGTGACAGTCATTCCCGGGTTTCCTGTATGTCAGTAACTGCACATTGCTCTCAGTGTGGCAGTCATTCCCGGGTTCCCTGTATGTCAGTAACTGCACATTGCTCTCAGTGTGGCAGTCATTCCCGGGTTCCCTGTATGTCAATCACTGCACATTGCTCTCAGTGTGGCAGTCATTCCCGGGTTCCCTGTATGTCAGTCACTGCACATTGCTCTCAGTGTGGCAATCATTCCCGGGTTCCCTGTATGTCAGTCACTGCACATTGCTCTCAGTGTGGCAGTCATTCCCGGGTTCCCTGTATGTCAGTCACTGCACATTGCTCTCAGTGCTGCAGCCACACCCGGCTTCCCTGTATGTCAGTCACTGCACATTGCTCTCAGTGTGGCAGTCATTCCCGGGTTCCCTGTATGTCAGTCACTGCACATTGCTCTCAGTGTGGCAGTCATTCCCGGGTTCCCTGTATGTCAGTCACTGCACATTGCTCTCAGTGTAGCAGTCATTCCCGGGTTCCCTGTATGTCAGTCACTGCACATTGCTCTCAGTGTGGCAGTCATTCCCGGGTTCCCTGTATGTCAGTCACTGCACATTGCTCTCAGTGTGGCAGTCATTCCCGGGTTCCCTGTATGTCAGTCACTGCACATTGCTCCCAGTGTAGCAGTCATTCCCGGGTTCCCTGTATGTCAGTCACTGCACATTGCTCTCAGTGTAGCAGTCATTCCCGGGTTCCCTGTATGTCAGTCACTGCACATTGCTCTCAGTGTGGCAGTCATTCCCAGGTTCCCTGTATGTCAGTCACTGCACATTGCTCTCAGTGTAGCAGTCATTCCCGGGTTCCCTGTATGTCAGTCACTGCACATTGCTCTCAGTGTAGCAGTCATTCCCGGGTTCCCTGTATGTCAGTCACTGCACATTGCTCTCAGTGCTGCAGCCACACCCGGGTTCCCTGTATGTCAGTCACTGCACATTGCTCTCAGTGTGGCAGTCATTCCGGGGTTCCCTTTATGTCAGTCACTGCACATTGCTCTCAGTGTGGCAGTCATTCCGGGGTTCCCTTTATGTCAGTCACTGCACATTGCTCTCAGTGTGGCAGTCAGTCCCGGGTTCCCTGTATGTCAGTCACTGCACATTGCTCTCAGTGTAGCAGTCATTCCCGGGTTCCCTGTATGTCAGTCACTGCACATTGCTCTCAGTGCTGCAGCCACACCCGGGTTCCCTGTATGTCAGTCACTGCACATTGCTCTCAGTGTGGCAGTCATTCCCAGGTTCCCTGTATGTCAGTAACTGCACATTGCTCTCAGTGTGGCAATCAGTCCCGGGTTTCCTGTATGTCAGTCACTGCACATTGCTCTCAGTGTGGCAAGTATTCCTGGGTTCCCTGTATGTCAGTCACTGGACATTGCTCTCAGTGTAGCAGTCATTCCCGGGTTCCGTGTATGTCAGTCACTACACATTGCTCTCAGTGTGGCAGTCATTCCCGGGTTCCCTGTATGTCAGTCACTGCACATTGCTCTCAGTGTGGCAAGTATTCCCGGGTTCCCTGTATGTCAGTCACTGGACATTGCTCTCAGTGTAGCAGTCATTCCCGGGTTCCGTGTATGTCAGTCACTACACATTGCTCTCAGTGTGGCAGTCATTCCCAGGTTCCCTGTATGTCAGTCACTGCACATTGCTCTCAGTGTGGCAGTCATTCCCGGGTTCCCTGTATGTCAGTCACTGTATGTTGCTCTCAGTGCGGCAGTCATTCCCGGGTTCCCTGTATGTCAGTCACTGTATGTTGCTCTCAGTGCGGCAGTCATTCCCGGGTTCCCTGTATGTCAGTCACTGCACATTGCTCTCAGTGTGGCTAGTCATTCCAGGGTTCCCTGTATGTCAGTCACTGCACATTGCTCTCAGTGTAGCAGTCATTCCCGGGTTCCCTGTATGTCAGTCACTGCACATTGCTCTCAGTGTAGCAGTCATTCCCGGGTTCCCTGTATGTCAGTCACTGCACATTGCTCTCAGTGTGGCAGTCATTCCCAGGTTCCCTGTATGTCAGTCACTGCACATTGCTCTCAGTGTAGCAGTCATTCCCGGGTTCCCTGTATGTCAGTCACTGCACATTGCTCTCAGTGTAGCAGTCATTCCCGGGTTCCCTGTATGTCAGTCACTGCACATTGCTCTCAGTGCTGCAGCCACACCCGGGTTCCCTGTATGTCAGTCACTGCACATTGCTCTCAGTGTGGCAAGTATTCCCGGGTTCCCTGTATGTCAGTCACTGCACATTGCTCTCAGTGTGGCAGTCATTCCGGGGTTCCCTTTATGTCAGTCACTGCACATTGCTCTCAGTGTGGCAGTCAGTCCCGGGTTCCCTGTATGTCAGTCACTGCACATTGCTCTCAGTGTAGCAGTCATTCCCGGGTTCCGTGTATGTCAGTCACTACACATTGCTCTCAGTGTGGCAGTCATTCCCGGGTTCCCTGTATGTCAGTCACTGGACATTGCTCTCAGTGTAGCAGTCATTCCCGGGTTCCGTGTATGTCAGTCACTACACATTGCTCTCAGTGTGGCAGTCATTCCCAGGTTCCCTGTATGTCAGTCACTGCACATTGCTCTCAGTGTGGCAGTCATTCCCGGGTTCCCTGTATGTCAGTCACTGTATGTTGCTCTCAGTGCGGCAGTCATTCCCGGGTTCCCTGTATGTCAGTCACTGCACATTGCTCTCAGTGTGGCAAGTATTCCCGGGTTCCCTGTATGTCAGTCACTGCATGTTGCTCTCAGTGTGGCAGTCATTCCCAGGTTCCCTGTATGTCAGTCACTGCACATTGCTCTCAGTGTAGCAGTCATTCCCGGGTTCCCTGTATGTCAGTCACTGCACATTGCTCTCAGTGTAGCAGTCATTCCCGGGTTCCCTGTATGTCAGTCACTGCACATTGCTCTCAGTGTGGCAGTCATTCCCAGGTTCCCTGTATGTCAGTCACTGCACATTGCTCTCAGTGTGGCAGTCATTCCCGGGTTCCCTGTATGTCAGGCACTGTATGTTGCTCTCAGTGCTGCAGCCATAATCAGGTTCCCTGTATGTCAGTCACTGCACATTGCTCTCAGTGTGGCAAGTATTCCCGGGTTCCCTGTATGTCAGTCACTGCACATTGCTCTCAGTGTGGCAAGTATTCCCGGGTTCCCTGTATGTCAGTCAGTGCATGTTGCTCTGTGTGGCAGTCAGTCCCGGGTTCCCTGTATGTCAGTCACTGCACATTGCTCTCAGTGTGGCAAGTATTCCCGGGTTCCCTGTATGTCAGTAACTGCACATTGCTCTCAGTGTGGCAATCAGTCCCGGGTTCCCTGTATGTCAGTCACTGCACATTGCTCTCAGTGTGGCAATCAGTCCCGGGTTCCCTGTATGTCAGTCACTGCACATTGCTCTCAGTGTAGCAGTCATTCCCGGGTTCCCTGTATGTCAGTCACTGCACATTGCTCTCAGTGTGGCAGTCATTCCCGGGTTCCCTGTATGTCAGTCACTGCACATTGCTCTCAGTGTGGCAGTCTGTCCCGGGTTCCCTGTATGTCAGTCACTGCACATTGCTCTCAGTGTGGCAGTCATTCCCGGGTTCCCTGTATGTCAGTCACTGCACATTGCTCTCAGTGTGGCAGTCTGTCCCGGGTTCCCTGTATGTCAGTCACTGCACATTGCTCTCAGTGTGGCAGTCATTCCCGGGTTCCCTGTATGTCAGTCACTGCATGTTACAGCAGCTGCTGTATTTCTTACCTTCCAGACAGTTGCGGAATGATATTGAATTCCAGTTGTATGGTGGTGCATCCAGTACTAAGGAGAAGCAGTAGAATAGGTCCTGTCTTGTTGGTATCGCCATTCCTGTGTGATTCACTCTGCGTACAATCCTCGGACGTTCACATTCACAGTCCTCCATTAAACAAGAGGTTTGACCAAAATCAAAACCTGCACAAATCTCCTGAAAAGAAAAATATCTAGATTCAGCACCCACCATATGGAATGCCCTTCCATGCACATTAAGACTCTTCCCTAGTCTCCAAGCGTTCCCTGAGAACATACCTCTTTAGGCAGCCTATAATATTCAGGACCCCCACACAACCTCCAGTAGCATTCATAGCTATTTGCATCCCATCAGGACTGTCTTGTAATCTAGTGGGACTGCTAGGCTATGGAATCCTATCCTTATGTATCCCCCCTATTATCCCTATATACTGTAAGCCTGTGAGCAGGGCCCTTCTACCTCTATATGAGATGGTTTCTGCATCCCATCAGGACTGTCCTGTAATCTGATGGGACTGCCAAGCTATGGAATCCTATCCTTATGTATCCCTACTATTATCCCTATAGACTGTAAGCTTGTGAGCAGGGCCCTCCTACCTCTATATGAGATGGTGTCTGCATCCCATCAGGACTGTCCTGTAATCTGATGGGACTGCCATGCTATGGAATCCTATCCTTATGTATCCCTACTATTATCCCTATAGACTGTAAGCTTGTGAGCAGGGCCCTCCTACCTCTATATGAGATGGTTTCTGCATCCCATCAGGACTGTCCTGTAATCTGGTGGGACTGCAATGCTATGGAATCCTATCCTTATGTATCCCTCCTATTATCCCTATAGACTGTAAGCCTGTGAGCAGGGCCCTCCTACCTCTATATGAGATGGTTTCTGCTTCCCATCAGGACTGTCCTGTAATCTGGTGGGACTGCCATGCTATGGAATCCTATCCTTATGTATCCCTCCTATTATCCCTATAGACTGTAAGCCTGTGAGCAGGGCCCTCCTACCTCTATATGAGATGGTTTCTGCATCCCATCAGGACTGTCCTGTAATCTAGTGGGACTGTCATGCTATGGAATCCTATCCTTATGTATCCCTCCTATTATCCTTATAGACTGTAAGCCTGTGAGCAGGGCCCTCCTACCTCTATATGAGATGGTTTCTGCATCCCATCTGGACTGTCCTGTAATCTGGTGGGACTGCCATGCTATGGAATCCTATCCTTATGTATCCCTCCTATTATCCCTATAGACTGTAAGCCTGTGAGCAGGGCCCTCCTACCTCTATATGAGATGGTTTCTGCATCCCATCAGGACTGTCCTGTAATCTGGTGGGACTGCCATGCTATGGAATCCTATCCTTATGTATCCCTCCTATTATCCCTATAGACTGTAAGCCTGCGAGCAGGGCCCTCCTACCTCTATATGAGATGGTTTCTGCATCCCATCAGGACTGTCCTGTAATCTGGTGGGACTGCCATGCTATGGAATCCTATCCTTATGTATCCCTCCTATTATCCCTATAGACTGTAAGCCTGTGAGCAGGGCCCTCCTACCTCTATATGAGATGGTTTCTGCATCCCATCAGGACTGTCCTGTAATCTGGTGGGACTGCCATGCTATGGAATCCTATCCTTATGTATCCCTCCTATTATCCCTATAGACTGTAAGCCTGTGAGCAGGGCCCTCCTACCTCTATATGAGATGGTTTCTGCATCCCATCAGGACTGTCCTGTAATCTGGTGGGACTGCCATGCTATGGAATCCTATCCTTATCTATCCCTACTATTATCCCTATAGACTGTAAGCCTGTGAGCAGGGCCCTCCTACCTCTATATGAGATGGTTTCTGCATCCCATCAGGACTGTCTGTAATCTGGTGGGACTGCCATGCTATGGAATCCTATCCTTATGTATCCCTCCTATTATCCCTATAGACTGTAAGCCTGTGAGCAGGGCCCTCCTACCTCTATATGAGATGGTTTCTGCATCCCATCAGGACTGTCCTGTAATCTGGTGGGACTGCCATGCTATGGAATCCTATCCTTATCTATCCCTACTATTATCCCTATAGACTGTAAGCCTGTGAGCAGGGCCCTCCTACCTCTATATGAGATGGTTTCTGCATCCCATCAGGACTGTCCTGTAATCTGGTGGGACTGCCATGCTATGGAATCCTATCCTTATCTATCCCTCCTATTATCCCTATAGACTGTAAGCCTGCGAGCAGGGCCCTCCTACCTCTATATGAAATGGTTTCTGCATCCCATCAGGACTCCCGTAATCTGGTGGGACTGCCATGCTATGGAATCCTATCCTTATGTATCCCTACTATTATCCCTATAGACTGTAAGATTGTGAGCAGGGCCCTCCTTCCTCTATATGAGAGGGTTTATGCAGCCCATCAGGACTGTCCTGTAATCTGGTGTGACTGCCATGCTATGGAATCCTATCCTTATGTATCTCTCCTATTATCCCTATAGTGTACGCCTGTGAGCAGGGCCCTCCTACCTCTATATGAGATGGTTTCTGTATCCCATCAGGACTCTCCTGTAATCTGGTGGGACTGCCATGATATGTAATCCTATCCTTATGTAACCCTCCTATTATCCCTATAGGCTGTAAGCCTGTGAGCAGGGCCCTCCTACCTCTATATGAGATGGTTTCTGCATCCCTTCAGGACTGTGCTGTAATCTGGTGGGACTGCCATGCTATGGAATCCTATCCTTATGTATCCCTCCTATTATCCCTATAGACTGTAAGCTTGTGAGCAGGGCCCTCCTACCTCTATATGAGATGGTTTCTGCATCCCATCAGGACTGTCCTGTAATCTGGTGGGACTGCCATGCTATGGAATCCTATCCTTATGTATCCCTCCTATTATCCCTATAGACTGTAATCCTGTGAGCAGGGCCCTCCTTCCTCTATATGAGATGGTTTCTGCATCCCATCAGGACTCTCCTGTAATCTGGTGGGACTGCCATGCTATGGAATCCTATCCTTATATATCCATCCTATTATCCCTATAGACTGTAAGCCTGCGAGCAGGGCCCTCCTACCTCTATATGAGATGGTTTCTGCATCCCATCAGGACTGTCCTGTAATCTGGTGGGACTGCCATGCTATGGAATCCTATCCTTATGTATCCCTCCTATTATCCCTATAGACTGTAAGCCTGTGAGCAGGGCCCTCCTTCCTCTATATGAGATGGTTTCTGCATCCCATCAGGACTGTCCTGTAATCTGGTGGGACTGCCATGCTATGGAATCCTATCCTTATGTATCCCTCCTATTATCCCTATAGACTGTAAGCCTGTGAGCAGGGCCCTCCTACCTCTATATGAGATGGTTTCTGCATCCCATCAGGACTGTCCTGTAATCTGGTGGGACTGCCATACTATGGAATCCTATCCTTATGTATCCCTCCTATTATCCCTATAGACTGTAAGCCTGTGAGCAGGGCCCTCCTACCTCTATATGAGATGGTTTCTGCATCCCATCAGGACTGTCCTGTAATCTGGTGGGACTGCCATGCTATGGAATCCTATCCTTATGTATCCCTCCTTTTATCCTTATAGACTGTAAACCTGTGAGCAGGGCCCTCCTACCTCTATATGAGATGGTTTCTGCATCCCATCAGGACTGTCCTGTAATCTGGTGGGACTGCCATGCTATGGAATCCTATCCTTATGTATCCCTCCTATTATCCCTATATATTGTAAGCCTTTGAGCAGGGCCCTCCTACCTCTATATGAGATGGTTTCTGAATCCCATCAGTACTGTCCTGTAATCTGGTGGGACTGCCATGCTATGGAATCCTATCCTTATGTATCCCTCCTATTATCCCTATAGACTGTAAGCCTGTGAGCAGGGCCCTCCTACCTCTATATGAGATGGTTTCTGCATCCCATCAGGACTGTCCTGTAATCTGGTGGGACTGCCATGCTATGGAATCCTATCCTTATGTATCCCTCCTATTATCCCTATAGACTGTAAGCCTGTGAGCAGGGCCCTCCTACCTCTATATGAGATGGTTTCTGTATCCCATCAGGACTGTCCTGTAATCTGGTGGGACTGCCATGCTATGGAATCCTATCCTTATCTATCCCTCCTATTATCCCTATAGACTGTAAGCCTGTGAGCAGGGCCCTCCTACCTCTATATGAGATGGTTTCTGCATCCCATCAGGACTGTCCTGTAGTCTGGTGGGACTGCCATGCTATGGAATCCTATCCTTATGTATCCCTCCTAATATCCCTATAGACTGTAAGCCTGCGAGCAGGGCCCTCCTACCTCTATATGAGATGGTTTTTGCATCCCATCAGGACTGTCCTGTAATCTGGTGGGACTGCCATGCTATGGAATCCTATCCTTATGTATCCCTCCTATTATCCCTAGACTGTAAGCCTGTGAGCAGGGCCCTCCTACCTCTATATGAGATGGTTTCTGCATCCCATCAGGACTGTCCTGTAACCTGAGGAAGACCTACGAAGCGTACGCCGGCCGACCCAGCCGTGCGCACGTTCCTCCTGCAATACCCCATCCCTCTTTTTTGTGTTTATGCGAATGTATTTATCAGTCCTTTTTAGGACTCTAATGTACTAGCAGCCGCTCGCCTACAGTCACCCTAAGACCACCCCAGCAGCAGCACGAGCTGGTAGTGGCACAGGGTTGGACTGTCAGACGTAAGGCACCTTCACTGCGGCACTTGTCCCTGGACAGGGAGTGTACGCTGATAGCTGCACTCCGACGGAGCAGACACGGTCTCCCCGCTAGCTGTTAACGACCGGCGTCCTAGGTCTACAGCACGGGGGCACACTGACCACCTCTGACAGCTTCACGCTGTCACACTGCCCTTCCTGGGGAATTATATGCCCACTATAGAGGGCACCTAAAGCCACGTCTGTCTCAGTATCCCCCTGCGACCGCTAACATACTTATACGGCACAGAGAGGGACCACAGACTTATTAGCTGAAAATATAGCACAACGCGTGTGGTGTTGTCCACACTCCTATTCTAATCAATATATCAGTAATACTTTGAGAGGTGATTACTCACCCACCCAACCCATTCTGCAGCACTCACCATAGGTAGTGACTCCAGACGGAATCCATAAGTGACAACACCCAGTTACTGAGACCTCAATGTAACACAATTGTATCCAATATAAGTTATACATTAAGCTGTAAAAGACAGATATCCTGCTAATTGAGCTTTAGTCCGTTGCAAGCTAACCAGTACATACTATCGCATCCAGGTAGCTGTCACTTAGGCTGCTTAGAGAAATAAAGTACGCATTAAAACACAAAAACTATTCTAAAATTGACACATATTATTCCTCGATTATTTTTGTAAAAACCTGAAGGAGAAAATATTAAGTGTCATTGAATTAATAAATATAGAGGGAATTGCTTCTGGAACTCGCACGTGCTTTTTAAAAAAACACACTGTTCTCACTTGTGTCTGTTATATGTTGTATGTCATATTTCGTGTTCTTCATTTTAAATAAAAATTAATAAAAGGTATATTTTATGACTCCATTCTCTATAAATGGTGCACCACCATAAGACAACCCGTTTTCTTTCTTCCCATTACTGTCCTGTAATCTGGTGGGACTGCCATGCTATGGAATCCTATCCTTAT
The DNA here is from genome assembly GCF_055691185.1 of Crinia signifera. Lineage (NCBI taxonomy): Eukaryota > Metazoa > Chordata > Amphibia > Anura > Myobatrachidae > Crinia > Crinia signifera. The sequence goes on along the minus strand of NC_139218.1, from coordinate 405,702,435 downwards.
GTATCCCTCCTATAATCCCTATAGATTGTATGTCATTTGTATCTACCCAGATTGTTAATATAACTGTTGTCTCCAATTTTAAAGCCTAATGGAATATGCTGCACTATATAAGAAATAATAAATAAATAAATAAATACAATTTATATTACTATATAAATTCCCAGCATGCAGAGCACAGCGGTAACTGGCCTGAAGCATGGCGAGTGCAGCGGTAATGGGCCTGAAGCATGGCGAGTGCAGCGGTAATGGGCCTGAAGCATGGCGAGTGCAGCGGTAATGGGCCTGAAGCATGGCGAGTGCAGCGGTAATGGGCCTGAAGCATGGCGAGTGCAGCGGTAATGGGCCTCAAGCATGGCGAGTGCAGCGGTAATGGGCCTGAAGCATGGCGAGTGCAGCGGTAATGGGCCCTGAAGCATGGCGAGTGCAGCGGTAATGGGCCTGAAGCATGGCGAGTGCAGCGGTAATGGGCCTGAAGCATGGCGAGTGCAGCGGTAATGGGCCTGAAGCATGGCGAGTGCAGCGGTAATGGGCCTGAAACATGGCGAGCAGGGCCGTCTTTTCGTATGTGCTTATTGGGCACTTGCCCAGGGGGCCCAGGTGTATAAGGGCTCTCTGCTGATAGCTGAGGATCCCCTTTTTCCAGGGATACCAGAATTTTGAAAATCGGCCCTGGGGAACTGGAGATATCCAACTTCAAAGCAGCAGTCCACATCCGACCTGATAATTACCCTTCCCATTCATATTTCTCGGGTTCTCTCTGACTAAGGAGGAAAGTTACTAAGATGTCATGTGGCTATGAGCAACCTATCAGATCCTGAGGGTGCTAAATAAATAGGAAGTAGCCTCTGATTGGTTGCCCACAGCAACATCACATGTGAAGTAGAATAAACACAGGGTTGCCTACCCTCACGGAATCAAGGAAATCGGGACACCCTCCTGGCCCCCCGGAAAGGTGGCCAACCCTCCCGGATTCTGGGGGACACCCCCCCCCCCCATTGTGGCTCCCCCCCCCCCCTGACCGTGACGTTTATACTACCTTATGTCTGCAGATCTCCAGGGAGGGGGCTAAAGCGGCATAATCGCATCATTTAGCCCCCCCCCTCCCCGGAGATAGGCAAATTGAATAACTTTCCTTCGTGGGGGCGGGGCTTAATGATGTCACGTTCAAGCCCCGCCCCCGAGCTCCTGCTGAAAGTCTCCTCTCCGGGCTTTTCCCGGAGAGGAGCTTTTAAAAGTCGGCAATCCTGAATAAACATCTTAGTAAATTTCCCCCTTAGCGTTTTTCTGAGAGTATATTCCAAAAGCTGGGACTCTCGCCTTTCTGTCGACACTAGCGGCTTGTCTCTATCATACCCAGAACCAGAGATATCAGCCTTCCAGCAGCCGGTCCCTGCTCCAGCTCCAAACATCTGGTGTAGTTTTATATTTTTGTCAATGGATTGCTCTGGCTCCTGATCTCTGATCCCCATGTTCCCAGCACCTCCTGAAAGTTGGGACTCTAGGTTTTTATACTATTGAAGGCTAAGAAATCTATTTCCAGTTAATGGAGATATCTGCAGACAAACAAGCTGCCCTTCCACCGGAAAATGACGAATATTAAGCCCACTCCATTATCCAACGCTCCCCTGCATATAAAACACCCCCTACCTCCCTGGAAGTAATTTACAAAGGACCCTTAATTCAGCTTAGTGCCCCCTTTCACACGTTAGTGTTCTCCCTCCCACCCAGTGGTGTAGCTAGGTGCCACAGCACCCGGAGCAAGTTTCGCGCCCCCTAAATTTGTAGTAGGTGAGGCTCATGAGCAGTGAAAATTGGGCACGGCTCAACATTATACCACACACCGTAATGCCCATTGCACATGTTAGCGAACTTTGTAATACCAATTACACATAAAGCCACATGCCATAATGCCAATTACACATAAGGTCACACATGATCCTCATCGCATACTATATAATGCACCGTAATGCCCATCGCATACTATATAACACACCGTAATGCCCATTACATACTATATAACACACCGTAATGCCCATCACATACTATATAACACACCGTAATGCCCATCGCATACTATATAACACACCGTAATGCCCATTACATACTATATAACACACCGTAATGCCCATTACATACTATATAACACACCGTAATGCCCATCGCATACTATATAACACACCGTAATGCCCATTACATACTATATAACACACCATAATGCCCATTACATGCTATATAACACACCGTAATGCCCATTACATACTATATAACACACAGTAATGCCCATCGCATACTATATAACACACCGTAGGGCCCATCACATACTATATAACACACCGTAATGCCCATTACACACTATATAACACACCGTAATGCCCATTACATACTATATTACACACCGTAATGCCCATGACATACTATATAACACACAGTAATGCCCATCACATACTATATAACACACCGTAATGCCCATTACACACTATATAACACACCGTAATGCCCATTACATACTATATAACACACCGTAATGCCCATTACATACTATATAACACACAGTAATGCACATTACATACTATATAACACACTGTAATGCACATTACATACTATAGAACACACCGTAATGCCCATTACATACTATATAACACACCGTAATGCCCATTACATACTATATAACACACCGTAATGCCCATTACATACTATATAACACACCGTAATGCCCATTACATACTATATAGCACACCGTAATGCCCATTCCATACTATATAACACACCGTAATGCCCATTACATACTATATAACACAATGTAATGCCCATTACATACTATATAGCACACTGTAATGCCCATTACATACTATATAACACACCGTAATGCCCATTACATACTATATAACACTGTAATGCCCATTACATACTATATAACACCGTAATGCCCTTACATACTATATAACACACCGTAATGCCCATTACATACTATATAACACACCGTAATTCCCATTACATACTATATAGCACACCGTAATGCCCATCACATACTATATAAGACACCGTAATGCCCATTACATACTATATAACACCGTAATGCCCATTACATACTATATAACACACCGTAATGCCCATGACATACTATATAACACACCGTAATGCCCATGACATACTATATAACACACCGTAATGCCCATTACATACTATATAACACACCGTAATGCCCATTACATGCTATATAACACACCGTAATGCCCATTATATGCTATATAACACACCGTGATGCCCATTACATGCTATATAACACACCATAATGCCCATTACATACTATATAACACACCGTGATGCCCATTACATACTATATAACACACAGTAATGCCCATTACATACTATATAACATACCGTAATCCCCATTACATACTATAAAACACACCGTAATGCCCATGACATACTATATAACACACCGTAATGCCCATGACATACTATATAACACACCGTAATGCCCATTACATACTATATAACACACCGTAATGCCCATTACATACTATATAACACTCCGCAATGCCCATGACATACTATATAACACACTGTAATGCCCATTACATACTATATAACATACCGTAATGCCCATTACATACTATATAACACACCGTAATGCCCATTACATACTATATAACACACCGTAATGCCCATTACATACTATATAACACACCGTAATGCCCATTACATACTATATAACACACCGTAATGCCCATTACATACTATATAACACAGCGCAATGCCCATTACATACTATATAACACACCGCAATGCCCATTACATACTATATAACACACCGCAATGCCCATTACATACTATATAACACACCGCAATGCACATTACATACTATATAACACACCGCAATGCCCATTACATACTATATAACACACCGTAATGCCCATTACATACTATATAACACCGTAATGCCCATTACATACTATATAACACACCGTAATGCCCATGACATACTATATAACACACCGTAATGCCCATTACATACTATATAACACACCGTAATGCCCATTACATACTATATAACACACCGTAATGCCCATTACATACTATATAACACACCGTAATGCCCATGACATACTATATAACACACCGTAATGCCCATTACATGCTATATAACACACCGTAATGCCCATGACATACTATATAACACACCGTAATGCCCATTACATACTATATAACACACTGTAATGCCCATTACATACTATATAACACCGTAATGCCCATTACATAATATATAACACACCGTAATGCCCAGTACATACTATATAACACACCGTAATGCCCATTACATACTATATAACACACCGTAATGCCCATTACATACTATATAACACACCGTAATGTCTATTACATACTATATAACACACAGTAATGCCCATGACATACTATATAACACACCGTAATGCCCATTACATACTATATAACACACCGTAATGCCCATGACATACTATATAACACTCCGTAATGCCCATGACATACTATATAACACTCCGCAATGCCCATGACATACTATATAACACACCGTAATGCCCATGACACACTATATAACACACCGCAATGCCCATGACATACTATATAACACTCCGCAATGCCCATGACACACTATATAACACACCGTAATGCCCATGACATACTATATAACACACCGTAATGCCCATTACATACTATATAACACACCGTAATGCCCATGACATACTATATAACACACCGTAATGCCCATTACATACTATATAACACACCGTAATGCCCATGACATACTATATAACACACCGTAATGCCCATGACATACTATATAACACTCCGCAATGCCCATGACATACTATATAACACACCGCAATGCCCATGACATACTATATAACACTCCGCAATGCCCATGACACACTATATAACACACCGCAATGCCCATGACATACTATATAACACACCGTAATGCCCATTACATACTATATAACACACCGTAATGCCCATCACATGCTATATAACACACCGTAATGCCCATCACATACTATATAACACACCGTAATGCCCATCACATACTATATAACACACCGTAATGCCCATCACACACTATATAACACACCGTAATGCCCATTACATACTATATAACACACCGTAATGCCCATTACATACTATATAACACACCGTAATGCCCATTACATACTATATAACACACCGTAATGCCCATTACATACTATATAACACACAGTAATGCCCATTACATACTATATAGCACACCGTAATTCTCATTACATACTATATAGCACACCGTAATGCCCATTACATACTATATAGCACACCGTAATGCCCATTACATACTATATAACACACCGTAATGCCCATGACATACTATATAACACCGTAATGCCCATTACATACTATATAACACACCGTAATGCCCATGACATACTATATAACACACCGTAATGCCCATTACATACTATATAACACACCGCAATGCCCATTACATACTATATAACACAGCGTAATGCCCATTACATACTATATAACACACCGTAATGCCCATCACATGCTATATAACACACCGTAATGCCCATCACATGCTATATAACACACCGTTATGCCCATCACATACTATATAACACACCGTAATGCCCATTACATGCTATATAACACACCGTAATGCCCATTACATGCTATATAACACACCGTAATGCCCATGACATGCTATATAACACACCGTAATGCCCATCACATGCTATATAACACACCGTAATGCCCATCACATACTATATAACACACCGTAATGCCCATTACACACTATATAACACACCGTAATGCCCATTACACACTATATAACACACCGTAATGCCCATTACATACTATATAACACACCGTAATGCCCATTACATACTATATAACACACAGTAATGCCCATTACATACTATATAACACAACGTAATGCCCATGACATACTATATAACCCACCGTAATGCCCATTACATACTATATAACACGCCGTAATGCCCATTACATACTATATAACACACCGTAATGCCCATTACATACTATATAACACCGTAATGCCCATTACATACTATATAACACACCGTAATGCCCATTACATACTATATAACACTCCGTAATGCCCATTACATACTATATAACACACCGTAATGCCCATTACATACTATATAACACACCGTAATGCCCATTACATACTATATAACACACCGTAATCCCCATTACATACTATATAACACACCGTAATGCCCATGACATACTATATAACACACCGTAATGCCCATGACATACTATATAACACACCGTAATGCCCATGACATACTATATAACACACTGTGATACCCATTACATACTATATAACACACCGTGATGCCCATTACATACTATATAACACACCGTAATGCCCATTACATACTATATGACACACCGTAATGCCCATTACATACTATATAGCACACCGTAATGCCCATTACATACTATATAACACACCGTAATGCCCATGACATACTATATAACACCGTAATGCCCATTACATACTATATAACACACCGTGATGCCCATTACATACTATATAACACACCGTAATGCCCATTACATACTATATAACACAACGTAATGCCCATTACATACTATATAACACTCCGTAGTGCCCATTACATACTATATAACACACCATAATGCCCATTACATACTATATAACACACCGTAATGCCCATTACATACTATATAACACACCGTAATGCCCATTACATACTATATAACACACCGTAATGCCCATTACATACTATATAACACACCGTAATGCCCATTACATACTATATAACACTGTAATGCCCATGACATACTATATAACACACCGTAATGCCCATTACATGCTATATAGCACACCGTAATGCCCATTACATACTAGAGTGTTCATTCTAGCACCCGCCATATTTGAAAACCCATGCAGTTCCTCTTCCCTGCCTGGGGTGTCGCTGTCTGCTGTGGTATTTTTAGCACAGGCCTGGTTTGCTTATCAGTGCTGATCTATAGACCACACTGTGCTAAAACCTCTACAGCAGACAGTGACACCCCAGGCAGGGAAGAGGAACTGCATGGGATTTCACATATAGCGCGTGCTAGAATGAAAACTATACTATATAACACCGTAATGCCCAATACAGTACATACTATATAACACACCGTAATGCCCAATACATACTATATAACACACAGTAATGCCCATTACATACTATATAAAACACTGTAATGCCCATTACATACTATATAACACACTGTAATGCCCATTACATACTATATAACACCGTAATGCCCAACACATACTATATAACACGCCGTAATGCCCAACACATACTATATAACACGCCGTAAAGCCCATTATATACTATATAACACGCCGTAATGCCCATTACATACTATATAACACGCCGTAATGCTCATTACATACTATATAACACGCCGTAATGCCCATTACATACTATATAACACGCCGTAATGCCCATTACATACTATATAACACACCGTAATGCCCATTACATACTATATAACACACCGTAATGCCCATTACATACTATATAACACACCGTAATGCCCATTACATACTATATAACACCCCGTAATGCCCATTACATACTATATAACACACCGTAATGCCCATTACATACTATATAACACACTGTAATGCCCATTACATACTATATAACACCCTGTAATGCCCATTACATACTATATAACACACCGTAATGTCCATTACATACTATATAACACACCGTAATGCCCATTACATACTATATAACATACCGTAATGCCCATCACATACTATATAACACACTGTAATGCCCATTACATACTATATAACACACCGTAATGCCCATTACATACTATATAACACACCGTAATGCCCAATACATACTATATAACACACCGTAATCCCCATTACATACTATATAACACACCGTAACGCCCAATACATACTATATAACACACCGTAATCCCCATTACATACTATATAACACACCGTAATGCCCATTACATACTATATAACACACCGTAATGCCCATTACATACTATATAACACACCGTAATGCCCATTACATACTATATAACACACCGTAATGCCCATTACATACTATATAACACACCCTAGTGCCCATTACATACTATATAACACGCCGTAATGCCCATTACATACTTTATAACACACCGTAATGCCCATAACATACTATATAACACACCGTAATGCCCATTACATACTATATATCACACCGTAATGCCCATTACATACTATATAACACTCTGCAATGCCCATGACATACTATATAACACACCGTAATGCCCATTACATACTATATAACACACCGTAATGCCCATGACATACTATATAACACTCTGCAATGCCCATGACATACTATATAACACACCGTAATGCCCATTACATACTATATAACACTCCGCAATGCCCATTACATACTATATAACACACAGTAATGCCCATTACATACTATATAACACACAGTAATGCCCATCACATACTATATAACACACAGTAATGCCCATTACATACTATATAACACACCGTAATGCCCATTACATACTATATAACATACCGTAATGCCCATTACATACTATATAACACTCCGCAATGCCCATTACATACTATATAACACACAGTAATGCCCATTACATACTATATAACACACAGTAATGCCCATCACATACTATATAACACACAGTAATGCCCATTACATACTATATAACACACCGTAATGCCCATTACATACTATATAACATACCGTAATGCCCATTACATACTATATAACATGCCGTAATGCCCATTACATACTATAAAACACGCCGTAATGCCCATTACATACTATAAAACACGCCGTAATGCCCATTACATACTATATAACACACCGTAATGCAGGGCCGTCTTAACAGCAGTGTGGGCCCCTGGGGAAATCAATGCACTCAGGCCCTTACATATTCTCCCCTCCTAGGGGTGGGGGGTGCTATCAGCAGCAGCTTTGATGTCCCACGGGTGGCAGGGGGTGCTCTATCTGCCACTTAACATGTAGGACCTGGAGCAGTAACTTCTGCTAATTACTCCTTTACTGCACATGTGGTGGGAGGTAGAACACTAACGTGTGGAAGGGGGCACTAAGCTGAATGAAGGGTCCCTTGTAAATGACTTCCAGGGAGGTAGGGGGTGTTTTATACGCAGGGGAGGGTTGGATAATGGAGTGGGCTTAATATTCGTCATTTTCCGGTGGAAGGGCAGCTTGTTTGACTGCAGATTTCGCCATTATATGGAAATAGATTTCTTAGCCTTCAATAGTATAAAAACCTAGAGTCCCAACTTTCAGGAGGTGCTGGGGACTTGGGGATTCAAGATCAGGAGCCAGAGAGATCCATTGACAAAAATATAAAACTGTACACCAGATGTTTGGAGCTGGAGCAGAGACCGGCTGCTGGAAGGCTGGTATCTCTGGTTCTGGTTAGGAAAAAAACATTTTGTATCCCAATTGCACACTGAGTGAAAAATAACTACATAATAATCAGATAATACAGAGATCTTGGTTGCATATATCTCCCCCCCCCCCCCCCAGTGACAGAGATGCCTTGACGTACGGCCTGGGGGCTTAGCCCTATATCTGCAGATATATGCAACCAAGATCTCTGTATTATCTGATTATTATGTAGTTATTTTTCACTCAGTGTGCAATTGGGATACAAAATGTTTTTTCCTAACCAGAATTACCCCTCCCTTTTGACACCTGAGTGACACACCTCTGATTGAACAGATTACCAACAAAAGTGTTGTGCAAAAAAAAAAAAAAATCTCTGGTTCTGGGCATGATAGTGTCGACAGAAAGGGGAGAGTCTCAGCTTTTGTAATTTTCTCTCAGAAAAACTCTAAGTCAGAGAGAACCTGGGAAATATGACTGGGAATTGCAATTAACAGGTCAGATGTGGACTGCTGCTTTGAAGTTAGATATCTCCAGTTCCCCAGGGCCAATTTTCTAAATTCTCTTATCCCTGGAAAAAAGGGGAACCTCAGCGATCAGCATTGGGCCCTTATACACCTAGGGACCCTGGGCAAGTGCCCATTAAGCCCATACGAAAAGACGCCCCTGATCCTGTGGCATGAAGCTGTGCAATTTCCTAAGGGATAAAAAAGATTTCACCAATGGAAACATTTTCAGATGGACCACTAAGACCCGGTACCAAAACCGGAATCAAAACCGTAGATACGTCCACAACTACAGTTCATCTGAAACAGATATATCAAAAGGGATGAACCTTCACCAGCCCAACAAAGATCACAGGTTCCTTTTTAGAAGAAGGCCCCAGTGGCTGGGGACACTGTCAAAATCAGGGAAAAGGAAGATCCGGAGAGGACAGAAGAAGAGGAAGGGACTGGCAGACTTGGGACCCACCACAACCTCAATGCCAATCAACCAGGACAAGGAAACCAAACTTATGGAGGATACCAAATTAACAATTAACCTCTCTAAATGAGAGCTGTCCCCGACACATCTCAAACTCCTTGAAAAAGGTCTCTCCTTTTCTCCCAACATATCTTTGAATCGATTCACCTGGGAAAAGGACCTACGTCTGTTTAGCAGAAAGTTACTGCTCAAAAAATACTTTTCCAATAAAGACAACACAACTACCCACTGCCCTGAGGACACCATGAACAAGATCTACAGATGATAGAGATTCTGGAAGAACTACAAGATCCCACCAATCTCCAAGAGAGAGGCCGGGGGCGACCTATCCTAAAGAAAAAGAGCAGCTTCATGCCACAAGATAACCTGAGCCCAGAGATAAAAATCTTCCTGGACACGGTATCCAGAGACATGAATCATCTCACAATCCATTTGGACCAAAGGAAAAACTACAACACTAACCTCACACAAGAAGAACGGCATACCTCAGAGACATTGACTCATGGGATGAACTCATAATAAAACCCTCTGACAAAGGGGGCAATGTTGTACTATGGCCGAAAGAGCTTTACATCCAAGTGCTATCAACAGATGACATTCAACCCCACCAATAATTTCAAAATTACCTATGACAGACTCATAAACCAAGCGCTAATTGACGGTGTCATTCTGAAAAGCGATCACACATTCCTTTCAACAGAACACCCAAGGACACCGACCTTAAATATGCTCCTCAAGGTGCACAAAAGCTTAGCTAATCCCCCAGGAAGACCCATTGTGTAAAGGATTCAAGGACTATCGGAAAAGGCTAGTATCTTTTTGGATAAACACCTCAGACATCTTGTTCTCACTGTCACGGTTTTTGACTCGGATGGGTGAATGCCAGACCGGGAGTTGGCTTGACCTGACTCAAGGGTGCAGAGTTTACCGTACCGGTGGTTTTCGCCAATGACCCCTCCATGTGGGATTTGGGCTTCGCTGCACTCAGTACGCCGGTCGCGGTCCCCTGGTCAGGTTTCCCACATGGTGCTGGTAAACACTGGGTGTAAGGCAGGGTAAGCTCTGGAATACTCATGGTCAGACTAGCCGGGTCAGGAACTTGTAGACAGATACAGGTACTATAGGAGTAGGCTTGAGCAAGAGTCCAAGTACTAGCCGGGTCATACACTGGGAGTCACAGGATGCAGTACACAGGGAGCGGGCAGTAGAATAGCCGGAATCATACACTGGTAACACTGGATTTCAGACCAAGCACTGGGAACACTGGAGCAGGTTGTGAGCCTATACTCTGGCAGCCTCTGTCTGCCACAGAATGCCTTTTTATAGGAAGCACAGGGAGCTAATTACTCACAGGTGCCTTAATCAATGAGGGCTGAGCATGGTCAGTTTACACAGAACTTCCTTGCAGGAGAGATTCACCAGGTGTTGTAACTAATTAGCAGAGCTCAGATCACACAGACTTTCCTACAGCATGGAGTGGACCAGAAGCTGTAATCAGCATGCAATGTTCAAACATACAGAGCTGTCAGCAGCATGAGACAAAGCCAGCAGGATTTCACAAGCAGGTAACACTGAAATACTTGCATATTGTGACACTCACACTCCCTTCCTACGTCCAGGACACACGCGACATACTTACTAGAATTCATGATGTACAATTGGATGATGGCCAACTCCTGGCCACATTAGACGTGGAATCACTCTATACATGCATAGAGCACAACCTTGGATTATCGGCAGTCAGATTCTTACCCATGATGGAAGGGATGACAGATTTTGGAGAGTTCCTCCTAGAACTACTCGAATTTGTTCTCAAAAAGATCTACTTCACTTTTGATGACAAGCACTTCCTACAAACCCGAGGGACAGCTATGGGCACAGCATGTGCGACAACATATGCTAATCTGTTCCTCGGGTGTTGGGAAAGGGAACATGTCTTCTCTGAGAGCAATGACACACATACCAGCAAGATAGTGTCATGGGTCAGATATATTGACAATATCATGGTGATCTGGCAGGGAGATCAAAAAGCCTGATACAATTCATTAACAAACTGAAAAACAATAACCTAAACATTAAACTTACACACTATATCCACCGTGACGAGATCACCTTCCTGGATCTATCAATATACTGTTCTGATAATAACCAACTGCAAACCAAACTTTACAGAAAGCAAACATCAACCAACAGCCTTCTAGTCCATGACAGAGTGCATTTTCCTCCTACCACAAAAAATCTCCCCAAAGGGGAATCTTTGCACTTGAGTAGAAACTGCTCTACCAAAGAGATGTATGAGACTCAAAGTGAAGAACTGACCTCAAGGCTTCTGGCACGCAGGTACAGCAAAAGGTCTCTCAAAAGTGCAAAACATCATGCCCTCAAATCTAAGAGGGATGACCTTCTCTTTACAACTAAAAAACAGATTACAACAGAACCAGCTACAAGATTCATCACCAATTTATGTGACCAATGGAGAGACCTACAAAGTATCATTTGGAAACATTGGCACATTCTGGAGATGGACTCTGACTTCAGAGACATCACATCCAAAGGACCACAGTTTAGCTGGAAAAGAGCGAAGAAATTAAGAGACGGATTGGTCCAGAGCCATTTCCATTAGATGCCCAAATCCAAACCCAAAATTTAAGGCACATTCCCCTGTGGCAAATGTAAAGCGTGCACATACATCAAGAAAAACAACAAAGTGGTCAATCTCTTCGGAAAGACCTTAACAGTGGAACAATTTATAACCTGCTAAACATCAGGGTTATATACGGCCTCGAATGCCCCTGCGGACTTCAGTACGTGGTAATGACCAGTAGGAAATTGAAAATACGACAACTGGAACATGCCAGAAACATACGAAATGCCGAATCCGATGCCCACAAATTCAAAAAGCTAACATCGGTAGCAAGACATTTCCTAACGTAGGGATCACCACAGAAATTGAAAGCCTTTGGATTGGAAAGCATTCGACTGGGAGTAAGAGGTGGCGATTTAACCAGAGAACTACTGCACAAAGAAAGCACACTCCTGAACACACCCAACTAAACACACCCCTGAACTCACACTTATTCTCAATACATTACAGGTCACTAGCACAAGCTATTCCCCGTATATATGTCTTCGCACACTGTGAGGTTAGCAAACTGACCGTAAGACTGTAATTATGATATTTTATTAGGTGTAGTAATTAATGTACTATTTTAGTCCGTCTGTACCCTCTTTATGTCTATATTCCCCCTATATGTGTGTGTAGTTCCAGATCATATATTATTAGGCTGTATAATCCCACCAGAAATGTAATGTCTGTATTTCCCAGGACTTTATTCATGTAAGCATTATACCATTGATACCATTTGCCCGTGCCCTTACTTGGTCATACAGGAAAAGGGTTATCATAAACTGTCCTCCCAAAAGGCAATCTCCACAGGGGGTGATCCAATTACCCTGCTATTGTGCTGCTATTTACAGGAAAGAGATAGCAGAGAAACCATCTCCACAGGGGGGTTTACAATTCTTTGTAAACCTCTGGGCTCTAGCAGACTTTGTGGAACCGGGCACCGCAGGGGGTGATCGAATCCCCCTACTATCAACAGGAAGGTTGTCCACAGGGGGTGATCAGCCCATAATGTAATCAGCCGATTATTGTTCCTGCTATTTACATGAGGGTGATAGCTGAAGGACAATCACCACAGGGGGTGATCAAATTCCCCTGCTATCAACAGGAAGGTTGTCCACAGGGGGTGACCACCACACAACGTAATCAGCTGGTTATTGTTCGTTGTATTGATACTCCCTTGCATATCACTGGTCACTAGCAGACTTACTGGAACCGACCCAGCAGGGGGGCTGCAGCAGATGGCCAGCTGGATATTACCTGGGGGGATGTGTCTGACTCTGGGGTCCACCAATCCGAACCAAGTACCGGCCCACTGGCAGTTTAAGCCCCGTGGGAAATTGGAAGTTTTTAAAATGACTGGCACCCAAGCCAGGAGAGAGATTTGATGGACTGTCCTGGACTAAGAGGTTATGCTCTGTCTAGGTATCGTGTGGACTTACCTGCTATCACTGCTGTGTGGAATAAGTGATAGTTTCGTTATTTGGACTGTGATGCTACAAGGACTTTGCTACCCGGATGTTTTTATGCTACCATTTGAATCTTTTTCCTGTCTTCATCTACATGTGTGTGCTGTGATAAAAATAAACCATATTTTGGTTTCATCTGCTCGGTGTCTGAGTGATTGAAGAACCCCGTATCTTCACATTTGGCGGCAGCGACAGTGGGATCATTCAGACACCAACCATCGAGCACAGAAAGCACAGAGGACAGAGGATCAGACCATATGTAAGGAAACGGAAAATGCAATAAGGTGATGTTCAGCAAGTAAGCAGGTGTCATTCCTGTGAAAGGGAAAATGTTTCCAAGGAAAGAAAATCGATGCCTCAAGACCCCTGTAGCAGATGAGCTCAGGGATGGAGGTTCTTCAGGGTATCGGCAGGCTGGGAAGCCGGATCTGTTATTTATTGTCAGAAAAATGCAGTATATCTGGGAGTACTGGGAAGAAGCTCAGCAGATGATCAGCGGGTGGAGAGTATCCAGCATACAGGACAAGTTGTGTTACCTGGGGGATGCATTCCTGCACTGTAAAGGTGAGGCCACCTCGTGGAATCTGCTGGGGGAGCCAGAGTTTGTAGAATTTACAGAGGAAGTGATTGCTACAGTTACCCAGATGCTACAAAGAGGACAATATTCTGAGGCTGAAGGACAAGTCCAGAATAAATTGATGCCCCAGATAGAACCAGAGGAAAGGTCTAGAAGGGGGCTACTGCAATCTGGGCAGACAACCGAGGGGTCTGCCACAGAATTAATTGTTACCGCAAGAGAAGGGTCGTTGTCAGGGGGGCCCCTAACTGCCCTTGAAGAAATGAGTATGGAGGAGCTGATAGCAGAATGTCAGCTGCGAGGTATACCCATCCGATCCTGCACTCGCGGGGAAATCCTTCTGCAGATCCTTTACGATCAGGGAGATCCTACAAATGCATTTGCTGATTATCGGGCATGGATCCTCCATTTCGGTGCACAGTTGAGTGTGTGGGAACAATTGCAGTGTCTGGAGGAGTGCTTCGTGGTGGCAGAGGAAGAGGCGATTGATCGCGGGCTCCTGGATACCCCAGCATGGCAAGATCAGTGTCGCAGGGGGCGTGATGAAAGGCACCGTTTGCAACTGCTTCTCCCCCATCCTAGGGAGGAAGTTGCTCAGTGTTCTCTGCAGGGGGAGGTTATCCCCGAAGTGAGGCCTCTGAGCCAGGCACCCCGGGAGGAGCTGCACTACAGCTTCCCTTTTGCTGAGGTGGGAGATGCAGAATTATTAACCTGCTGCCAGGGGATCTATGAGGACTGCGTCCAGGAGGAGATCACCGTGGTTAGAGGAGTATCCGACAACATCCAGGCCACAAGCATACCAGTCGCAGATGATGTCGTGCTTCAGGCTGCCCAGCATATTCAGCTGGGGAAGGTGGTTATCCTGGAGACTGAGGACTGCGCAGAGGAAGCGGCAGGTGAGACCCAGGCTTTTGAGGGGGTAGTACTGGCCGTGGACCAGCTTGCCCTGCAGCCACCAGCGGAATTGTTCCTGATGGAGGGTCCCTTCTCAGCCCTGGGCATTGAGACCAAATGCTATAGTGAAAATTGCCATGCCCCTAGTTTGGGTTTGAGGGGGGGAGGACTTGACAGAGTGGCGGAAGTGCCAGGGCCAGAGCTCCGATATTGGGCTGCCGTTTGGCAGATGTTCCTTGGGAAAGAGGGGGAGGTGGAAACTGCTCCCTGCCCCCTTGTGCCAGAGACAAAAGTATTAGCACACCCTATAGGTGTGCCCGGTGTGAAAGTTTACGATGTTGCAGAGGGGGGGTACCCAACATTGGAGGACGGGGGATTGCTAACTCACTTGTTAGTTAACATGCATAACTTATATTGTGATATTGCCCTTGCTGCTTCTGCAAACCAGCCGCCTTTTACAAGATGGGTTTGGTATGATGTCACTCTGTGGGACTCAGGTGGTAGATCCAAACCTCAGATTCTCTGCTCTGCATCCCACTACAGGTTGTTATTGGTTCCAGAACAACTTGGTACAGGAACTAAAATAGTAGGGGAAGGAACCTCCCCAAATGTGAAGATACGGGGTTCTTCAATCACTCAGACACCGAGCAGATGAAACCAAAATATGGTTTATTTTTATCACAGCACACACATGTAGATGAAGACAGGAAAAAGATTCAAATGGTAGCATAAAAACATCCGGGTAGCAAAGTCCTTGTAGCATCACAGTCCAAATAACGAAACTATCACTTATTCCACACAGCAGTGATAGCAGGTAAGTCCACACGATACCTAGACAGAGCATAACCTCTTAGTCCAGGACAGTCCATTAAATCTCTCTCCTGGCTTGTGTGCCAGTCATTTTAAAAACTTCCAATTTCCCACGGGGCTCAAACTGCCAGTGGGCCGGTACTTGGTTCGGATTGGTGGACCCCAGAGTCAGACACATCCTCCCAGGTAATATCCTGCTGGCCATCTGCTGCAGCCCCCCTGCTGGGTCGGTTCCAGTAAGTCTGCTAGTGACCAGTGATATGCAAGGGAGTATCAATACAACGAACAATAACCAGCTGATTACGTTGTGTGGTGGTCACCCCCTGTGGACAACCTTTCTGTTGATAGCAGGGGAATTTGATCACCCCCTGTGGTGATTGTCCTTCAGCTATCACCCTCATGTAAATAGCAGGAACAATAATCGGCTGATTACATTATGGGCTGATCACCCCCTGTGGACAACCTTCCTGTTGATAGTAGGGGGATTCGATCACCCCCTGCGGTGCCCGGTTCCACAAAGTCTGCTAGAGCCCAGAGGTTTACAAAGAATTGTAAACCCCCCTGTGGAGATGGTTCCTCTGCTATCTCTTTCCTGTAAATAGCAGCACAATAGCAGGGTAATTGGATCACCCCCTGTGGAGATTGCCTTTTGGGAGGACAGTTTATGATAACCCTTTTCCTGTATGACCAAGTAAGGGCACGGGCAAATGATATCAATGGTATAATGCTTACATGAATAAAGTCCTGGGAAATACAGACATTACATTTCTGGTGGGATTATACAGCCTAATAATATATGATCTGGAACTACACACACATATAGGGGGAATATAGACATAAAGAGGGTACAGACGGACTAAAATAGTACATTAATTACTACACCTAATAAAATATCATAATTACAGTCTTACGGTCAGTTTGCTAACCTCACACACACATATACACTCACAGTAGTAGTACAGAGTTGATACATCTCACTCCTCACTACTAATACACACAATTTCTCGCGACCATCCCTGTACTAATCACAACCACAGGTAGGTTTTATCACACATGTTTTTCACACAAGTTTTTTTCACTTTTCTTTCTCACGATTTCTCACTTCTATCCTGCCTGTAGAATTTGATCTCTTCAATCCATGGCATACCTGCCATAATTAAGAGCCTCCTGCCTTTCTCCGTTATCCACTACATGTTTGGCATTATGTAACTTTTCTTCATACTTTAGCGATCACAGTATTATACAATATCTTAAACAGCACCTATTCCCATCCTTCCACTTTAGCCCCATTATGATCCCACATTGGTCGACATCCCGTCCTAGTGCCAACTCAAATTTTCTTCGCCCCTCCCTCCTTGTTAGGCGAGTCTACGGAAACCATTTACAAACAGGTTCAATTTGCTTTTCCCTGTTATCAATCCCTTCTCTCTGAGCATCTATTCCTCCCCTTTCTTTTTCTGGGAATAAAAATACCTCTGTATTACTGTACTTATACCACAGCGGACATTGACTCTGGTCTCTAATGAATTACCACATACAGAAAGGATAAACCCTCACTTTCTATATCTTCCCCAGAGTTATGTGGGCAACAGAGAAAATAATATGGGATACTAGTGACCAAATACTTTGGAAACATGCTCCCAAATCTATGCTTTAATGGGATCCACCGGGTCTTCTCCCCCGGCTAATTCATGCTGTCAGTCTTCAGGACTGAACTCCCCCAGCCTCCTGGCTAACGAATCACGGACAGCGTGATTAGACGTTAAATAGGCGGAGGTCTGCCTATCTCCACACACACAATAGGAGCGAACGGCGAATAGCCGGGAGAGACCATAAACTATAAGTCTGGGCTACCAAGGCCATGAAGTGCTCCCATTGTCTAGCTGTTATCAGGATGGGGGCAGGGAGGTAGCAGGGAAAGTATAGGGGGAAGGAAAGAGAGAAGCAGGTAGTAGGCGCCTCCCCAGGGGAGTAGACTCATACTTAAGGACAGGTATAGGGGGAGGATCAGAGAGAGCAAGGAGTGCACGCAGTAAGGATTGTCCCACCCACCCACCCTTGGAGGAAGAAGGAGCAACATCCAAACAGCATCTAGTTACAGCAGAGACTGTCTTAACAGAAACGGAAGTACTGCGGGCTAGCCAAAGTTTGGCGCCAGTAAACGGAGGCACCCCTGAAGACCGCAGTGCTATCTTTGCCACCTAAGCGAGTAAGATTATATTTGTAATCTGATTAATAAATGTGACCTTTAATTCGCCAAAATAAATTACTCAGTTTGATTATTCCAGGTGAAGGGGAAAGGGAGGGGCGGTTTCAAGGGTGGGTTTCTTAGTCTGTTAGGGTTAAAAGAATGGCGGGAGCATCAGACGCTCAGAGGTTTATGCTCACCTTGAGAAAGCCTACCAGGTGAAATGATCGTTGGTGGTGATAGTGGAGGAAACGCTCTTAACTGTCGCCTCCCGCAGCAGCAGCAATTCATCTTCCAAACCTACCCGGGTGCTGTGGAGTGCATGGAGTGACTGTGCACTGACAGGTACAATCTCTCTTCCGACTTCTCCCGTCCCTGCTCACTTAACCCCCTCCTATTTCCACATACCCTACCCACTTTCTCTAACCTATTTCTCAGCTGGGTTAACCTGTTAGATGCTGCTCATCCTCCACCACTATATATATTGGAGTATATGTGGAGGAAAGCAGCGCACCTATCCCAGCACATATAGCAATCCTTCTTCCTGAATACTGCCCCATTCCTAGGGAACACTCATCCGGGTTTAGTCCCAACACTCTACCCTGCACTGGAGTCATTCTAACCAGTGAGACTCTGGGACACACAAGGACAGCAGTACCCCTATTTTTCTGCTCTAAGGACCCCCCTTTCTGTATACAAGCCCGCTCACCCGCCATACCTAGGAGGCCCATCAGACGTAACCTGATGGTAGCTAGTATAAGGCGTATTTGTATGTATTAATTCCATCTTTACTTTAAGGTATATAAAGCTGGGCAGCAGCCGCTTTCACTAAGGGGACCTTAGAGCAGCTCTTCCTAATACCCCATAAGGAATGGTTTTCTCCCACAATACCTACAAGACCCACTAAATAAGTATTCAGTGGCAGCTGGCAACTGGACCGGGGGTTCCTGCCAAAACAGGAAAGGGGACTGCCTCATCTATAACCAGGCTCCCCTCCGTTGCTACAGGTACATAAAGTTGGTTTGGGATCACCTACCCTGATCCAATTTGGGAGACTCAGGCTCTAACCTTAACGTCTAACTGTATCTCTCTCCTACCCTAACGTTGCTTTTTCCTCCCTCTCTCCCTTCCCCAATTCTTTTCCTTCTCTCCTTTTTTCCCCCACCTCTTCCCCCTATCCCCCTTCTTTCTCTCCACGGGAGGGAGATAGAGACATTTCTGTTACCTACTATTGACACTCCATAAATTCTGTTGATGTAAATGATTGACACCTACTCACATTTATACTTGTGGAGTTATAATAATGGTCAACGGTGTTGCACGGACTATTAGTTGCTGAACTGCTTAGACATTTGATGGGCGTAATTTTCAACGCCCTCTACAACTACGTACTACAGATTATCTGCATACCATAGGCATATTCTTTAAGCACCGAACCGAGATCATTTGCATACATTATACTCTAAATATCTTCACCGGGTACTCCTACACGATACTACTTTCAGTCTGTAGAAAGCTACTGCATACTATGTATTCTTCTGTATAAAATACTAAGTTTCCCTTCTCACAAGCCTAGTAATAACGGAACAAGATAGTACAGTGTATAACACATCTGCAGTTAACAGTCCGATACATTGTGTTATACCTATACTGTGTAGATACTAAGTTTTTTTTTCTCTCTCAAGCTAAGAGACAATTGTGTTGGAAATAAAGCTGTATTCCTGTCCTTGTCCCGCTAGGGACTAAGGAAATACTGATATGGTTTACAGACTATATAGTGCATTTTAAAGCACAGGTATACAAGCCATAATCACACCCTAATATAATTCTCTCTAATTTTTCTAGCACAGACGTTAAGTCTCTTTTCTCTCACTAGCTTAGAGACAACGTAACTTTAAGTCAATACAGCATACAGGATAACTGCAGTGAACAGTTGGTTACATTATATAAGACACTAGGGGCCTTATTCTAATCCATTCTTTCTGAAAAAATCCTTCTTAGATGGGCAAAACCATGTGCACTGCAGGTGGGGCAGATGTTACTTGTGCAGAGAGAATTAGATTTGGGTGGGGTTTTACTTCAAAGTGAGATCTATATTGCAGTGTAAAAATAAAGCAGTCAGTATTTACCCTGCACAGAAACAAAATAACTCACCCAAATCTAATTCTCTCTGCACATGTTACATCTGCCCCCCTGCAGTGCACATGGTTTTGTCCATCTAAGAAGGATTTTGTCAGAAAGAGTGGATTAGACTAACCCCCTAGGTTTGTGTGTTATTTTCCTATAAATGAAATGATAATTGTGCTGGAAACAAAGGTGTATCCTTGTCCCTGTCCCTTTGGGGGCCAAGGGAATATTTGTATGGATTACAGAACATACAGTGCATTTCTAAGCACAAATACACAAGTGTGATTATTATGTTTGTCTATATGTGCATGTGTGTCAACGTCTAAAAAAAAGTTTGTCTAGTACTCGAGAGTAATCATGCCACTGTATAAAGCATTAGTGAGACCGCACCTAGAATACTGAGTACAATTCTGGGCACCGCACTATAAAAAGGACATCATTGAATTAGAAAAAGTCCAAAGGCGAGCAACAAAGCTTATTAGGGGAATGGAGAATTTAAGCTACGAGGAGAGATTAAGCAATTTGGGACTATTTACATTAGAAAAGAGACGCTTAAGGGGGGACATGCTCAACATGTACAAATATATCAGGGGCCAATATAAGGGACTGTCACACACCCTCTTTTCTACTAGAAAGCAGTCTAGGACGCGAGGGCATAAGTATAGATTAGAAGAACAAAGATTTTGTTCAGCTAGAAGAAAAAATTTCTTTACAGTCAGAGCAGTCAAACTTTGGAACTTTCTTCCTGGAGAGGTGGTGTCGGCAGACACATTAAATAAGTTCAAAATAAGGTTGGACAAACACTTATTGGTTAAAAACATCCATGGGTACTTATGAGAAATATAATCTGTCAATCTTTTATAAACATCCTAGTTTGAACTAGATGGACGCAAGTCTTTTTTCAGCCTTGCCTACTATGTAACTATGTAGTAATCATTTTTAAATAAATTATTAAAAGTTATATTTTATATAAAAACCGTCAAACACTCTTGGAATACTTTTCCCCACAATTTCGTATTACTATAGTTTTACTAGTATACAGCTCACATTTAATATAGTAAGCTTGAGGTTAATTTCCTTGACCTTAGAATCTTTGCAGAAAATGGGAAATTGGAGACTACAGTCTATTACAAACCCTCAGACTCCAATTCTTATATCAATCACTGTAGCAATCATCTCAAAAGATGGGTATTTAATGTCCCTAAAGGACAGTTTGTGCGTTTGAAATGCAATTGCTCTAGTTTAACCAATTTTGAGATAAGTGCGGATAAAATGAAGAACAAATTTTAGGATATAATAATACACTGTTAGATAAAGCTTTGGATGAAACTAGGGCTCTCGCCAGGGCCGGCGCTACCCGCTCAGCAGAGGATGCAAAGCAGGTAGGCGCCGGGCAGGAGAGGCGCTGTCCTGCTCTGCATCCTCTGCTGTCTGTCTCTGTGGCTGCCGGCTGCTGCGCCTGGCTGTCACACTTGATGACAGGAAGCAGCGCTGAGGCACAGCTCCCTCCAGGCTCCTACCTGTCCTAAACATCAGATGAGAGGCCAGGGCAGCACGCAGCAGCAGTAGTACTGTACGTGCGAAAGGGGGCGGAGCTACACGGATGGAGGGGGCCCAGCTACATGGAACAGAAGGGGCGGAGCTATGAGGGTGCAAGACTGAAGACACAGGAGAGGATGAGCAGCTGCCAGAAGAGTAAAGTGTGAGTGTAGTGCTACTAATGTCAGCAACTGGTGTGGGCACGTCTATAGGCAGCACTACTAATGTCGACAGCTGCTGTGAGCATGTGTGAATTCAGCGCTACTAATGTCGGCAACTGGTGTGGGCACGTCTATAGGCAGCACTACTAATGTCGGCAACTATTGTGGGCACGTGTATAGTCAGCACTACTAATGTCGGCAACTATTGTGGGCATGTGTATAGTCAGCACTACTAATGTCGGCAACTGGTGTGGGCACGTGTATAAGCAGCACTACTAGCATGTGTGTAGACAGCATGTGTGTAGACAGCGCTACTAATGTTGGCAACTGGTGTGGGCACGTCTATAGGCAGCACTACAAATGTCTGCAACTATTGTGGGCACGTGTATAGGCAGCGATACTACTGTCGGCAACTGGTGTGGGCACATCTATAGGCAGCACTACTAATGTCTGCAACTGGTGTGGGCACATCTATAGGCAGCACTACAAATGTCGGCAACTATTGTGGGCACGTGTATAGTCAGCTCTACTAATGTCGGCAACTATTGTGGGCACGTCTATAGTCAGCGCTACTGATGTCTGCAACTATTGTGGGCACGTGTATAGTCAGCGCTACTGATGTCGGCAACTATTGTGGGCACGTGTATAGTCAGCTCTACTAATGTCGGCAACTATTGTGGGCACGTCTATAGTCAGCGCTACTGATGTCGGCAACTATTGTGGGCACGTCTATAGGCAGCGCTACTGATGTCGGCAACTATTGTGGGCACGTCTATAGGCAGCTCTACTAATGTTTTTTTTTTTTTTTTCATAATTTTTATTAGTACAAGTTTATAAAGTGAAACCAGTTTGTCCAGTACAAATTATGTCACATTGTGTAATCCAGTTAGCACACAGTTTCAAATACATACGGTAAAAGGAAGGCAATGGGATTAAAAATAGGCCCTGGCAATTAAAGTACGCAGGCCCACCATGGCAACAAAAGTGAAGGATGTAGTTGTGCGCGCGCCGAAGGCGCGCTCTGGAAAAGGGGGTGTGGCCACTCAACAGGGGGCATGTCCTTGAGTGTAGTGTACAACACCATATACAACTTCTACACATTATGCAACAAAATACTAGACCCCATTATACTTGCCCCTTACACATGCCAAATGGAATGAGCCAAAATTCACATAATGCCACATGGATTGAGCCAAAATTCACATAATGCCACATGGATTGAGACAAAATTCACATAATGCCACATGGATTGAGCCAAAATTCACATAATAACACACGGATTGAGCCAAAATTCACATAATAACACACGGATTGAGCCAAATTTCACATAATAACACACGGATTGAACCAAAATTCACATAATGCCACGTGGATTGAGACAAAATTCACATAATGCCACACGGATTGAGCCAGAATTCACATAATGCCACACAGATTAAGACAAAATTCACAATACGCTTCATAAACAGGGACATTGTCCACCAAAGGCGCGCATTAAACATTTACACCAGGCATGTCCAACGTTGGCCATCCAGATGTTGTGAAACTACACATCCCAGCATGCTTTGCAATAGTTTTAGCATTCTCTAATAGCAAAACTGTGGCAAAGCATGCTGGGATGTGTAGTTTCACAACATCTGGAGGGCCAACGTTGGACATGCCTGCTTTACACCATAATGTCCATTGCACGTTAAGTTACACGGCATGATGTCCATTATGTATTATGCCAAACACCATAATGCCTATTAAAAATTATTCTACATACAGTAAGTGCTGCTTATCTACATGCTCATTGCCAAGGGTTCCATGCTCATTGCCAGAGGTTCCATGCTTGTTGCCATGTGGGATTACATGCTCATTGCCAACGGGGAATACATGCTCGTGGTAAATGGGGGACAGCCGCCAGGCAGAAGTGATAGCCACTGATAGTGGCAGAGCCTGGCTGTATTCCAAGCACTGCAGGTCCCAGCTATTTGAAATAATACCCATTTCACACCAGAAAATGCATTCCCAGGTTGGCCCCTTTTACACCAGCCTAGTCCCTGCATTTTCTGGTGTGAGGGGAAGAGAAAACCACCCCTCCCCCCCCCCCCCATTAACCAGTTATCTCATTTAACCGGCTATATTTTCGGAACTAACTGACCCATTTACATGAGACAAGTATCATATTGAAGAACTTTTGAGTGGACTTTGAATGATTTTGGTCCAGTGAAACTGGAACGTTTGGTTCCAGAGTAATCTGCCCTCAAAGAACATGAACAGCCATTAAATTATATTTCAAAAAGAAAAAAATCGATTTACACGCTATATCTCTGGAACCGATTGACCGATATGGACCATCCTGGTATCATATTGAAGGCCCAGCGATTTGGAATTGAATGACATCAACCAAAAGCTCCTGTGATGCCAGGGGGGGAACTGGCAGCCGTCGGAACTGGGTGGGGGGTCGGAATTGACGGGTCCCATATTATCCTATGGGGAAAAAATGTTACAGCTTTGCCAGGCGATATCTTCGGTTCCCGGGGGGCTAGAGACACGGGGCTGGGCTCGTTGGAAAGCTCTAGTCCTCAAAGTAAATGACAGGGGGGGGCACGTGCCTGGGTGACCCCCCCCTGAATCCGCCACTGGCTGTAATGCCCTATCTCCCCATCATATTATAATGATGCTCCTCTCGTATTTGAATTTATCGTGCCCCCCCCACCCCTTAGACATGTCATGAGCCGTGGGTAGCTGTGCAGCAACAAGTGGAGAACACCACCGAGACATAATTCACATAGCATATAGTACACTCTTTACCCATTACCCCCCCCCCCCCCCTTCTCTCTTTCCTTCTAGGCCATTCAGTAATATAGTCCAGACCACCACATCCTATGATATCACTTCACCAATTTTTCCAGATTGCGTAAAACTTATTTTCCGCTCCCCTGGCCAAGTATACGTATCTCTCATGGGCAATAGTATCCTCTACTAGTGCCTTCCATGCAGTTATATCCGGTGCTTCCCTTGCCATCCATTTTCTCGAGATGCATATCTTAGCCAGGGTGCATAAGTTAATAAAGAATTTAGGATCATGTCCGCCCAAAGAGTCACCTTCCACTATAGCTAATATGCAAGATCTAGGTGTACATACCCTTCTAGGGATACCTTTTGAAACCATTACGTCTATAACAGATGACCAAAAAGCCACTATTTTGTGGCAGGACCATATCATGTGCCAAAACGTTCCCGCTGGGGCATAGCATTTCGGACAATTGATATTATCTCTACCCCCCATTCTGTATAATCGCTCTGGGGTTAGATAAACCCTATGTACAATGTAAATCAGGTATCACGTTACCAAACCGAGAAGCCAACCCATGTCTCATTTGAATGTACCTGAACAGGTATTTATTCGGAAGTGCAAACTCCGTTTTCAAGGATTGAAAAGACCTTAACCCCTCAGCGTCGTACAGCTGACCTATTGCCTTTATACCCATCCCCGCCCAGACTGTGTTAGTCTGGAGGGCTTTCAGCTCCCGCAAAAAACGAGTATTATATAATAGTGTCTCAGGGTCCAGCCCAGTCGATCCCAAGAACTTTTCCAGTCGTCTTCAGATCATAACGCCCTGCTTAATTAGCGGTGGCCAAGTTTCCTTCAAATTTCCGCTCAAGAGTAATTGCAGGGGGTCGTGGCCTGGAGATATCAACCCTACCAATTCTTGAATTAGTTCCTGTTCCCTCCCAATTTGTATCCAATTCCTCAAGTGGGTTAGTTGGGAAGAAAGATAGTACAACCTAAAGTCTGGTAGTGCAAGCCCCCCAGCCCCCTTAGGTTTAACAAGAATATCCTTTCTCAAGCGTACTCTTTTCCTACCCCACAATAAGGATGAAATCAGGCCATCTAAAGTCTGTAAAATACTACCAGA
This sequence comes from Crinia signifera, assembly GCF_055691185.1. NCBI lineage: Eukaryota > Metazoa > Chordata > Amphibia > Anura > Myobatrachidae > Crinia > Crinia signifera. Next base: position 405,675,673 of record NC_139218.1, on the reverse strand, counting down.
TATATAACATGGCGAATGCTGTAACACAAAAACTATTTTGGGTTGGATAATCATTTTTATCATATTGACTCTACCTGTCATAGACAGCGGTAGCTTTCCCCATGGCCCAATTTTAGATTTAACATAATCCACTTAGGGGGTAATATTAAGTGGGATAAACTTGGCCATGTCCCTAGAAATCCTCATGCCCAGAGATTGGAGTTCGTCCACTCGTTTTAGGGGATTTTGAGATGATAACTCCACATTAGAGGCCAGGTTTAAGGGGAGAATGCAAGATTTAGACCAGTTAATCATGAGCCCAGAATAACTTATATCTAGAACCTCTGGTATTGCTTTTTTAAATTTACTCACAAATAAAAGGATATTGTCCGCATAAAGCGCGACTCGGTCCTCTCTTGCCCCTGTTCTTCTCTCCTGCAACCTAGAGCTGCTCCTAATCAAACAGGCGAGGGGTTCTATTGCTATAGCAAACAGCCCGGGTGACAAGGGGCAGCCTTGGCGCGTTCCCCTTTCTATAGCAAAGCTTGGGGTAATATACCCATAACGGCCACCCTTGCCCCTGGGGCCTTTTACAGCAACTTGATCCAGTTGGTATATATAGGACCAAAGCCGACCCACTCTAGAACTGCCCAAAGATATTCCCATTCAAGGGAATCGAAGGCTTTAGCCGCATCTAAAGAAATAACCGCTGGATCATCCCCCAAATCATACGGGGCCTGCAGATGACAATATAACCTATTCAGATTTGTTGACATGGAGCTCCCCGGTATAAAATCGGTTTGGTCCGGGTGGATTATTTCGTTAATGACCGAATTAAGGCCCTTATTCTACTTCATTCTTTCTGACAAATTCCTTCTTAGATGGACAAAACCATGTGCACTGCAGGGGGGTATATGTAAAATGTGCAGAGAGAATTAGATTTTGGTGTTATTTTGTTTCTGTGCAGGGTAAATAGTGGCCGCATTATTTTACACTGCAATATAGATCTCACTTTGAAGTAAAACCCCACCCAAATCTAATTCTCTCTGCACAAGTTACATCTGCCCCACCCACAGTGCACATGGTTTTGCCCATCTAAGAAGGATTTTGTCAGAAAGAATGAACTAGAATAACCCCCTAAGTCTTTTTGCTAGTATCTTTGCCAAGATCTTAATATCGTTAGTTAATAACGATATAGGCCTGTATGATTCTACTAGCTCCGGATCCTTATCTTTTTTAGGTTAGAGCCTCGGACATTGACGGGGAGATAGCCCCTTTAAGACATAACTCATCAAATAAAACCAGAAATTTCTGGGAAAAGAAGTCCTTATGTATTTTATATAATTCTTGGGGAATTCCGTCCATTCCGGGGGCCTTGCCACCTGGAATATCCACAATGGCCCCCTCAATTTCCTGGATAGTTATAGGGCTATCTAGCCTATCCCTGGATTCCCTGGATAACACCGGATGCTCTATTCCAGCCAAATAACTACATGTATCCGCATAAGTATGACCCTGCTGTGGTATATAGTTGCTTATAGAACTGCCTGAAGCTTTCTGCGATTTCGTGGGTCTGATTAACTACTCCTCCCCCTCCTCTCTAATCTCGATTACAGTGTAATTGGAACGCTCTGATTTAGCCCAGCCCGCTACAGATTTCCCTGGCCTATCCCCTTCGGCATATCTTTTATGCCTATTGAAGAGCTCTTTATACATTATTTTTTCCGATAGACACTTCCGCCAGGCGTCTTGGGCCGTTTCCCATGCCTCTTTGTCCTGTTGGGTCTTTGTCTGCAAATATTGCAGGTTTAAATTACGGCACTTTAATTTGAGTTGTAGTTCCTCACTCTTATGTTGTTTCTTTAATTTTGCTATCTCTTTATGAGGGAGCCCCTAAGATTGGCTTTGAAAGCATCCCATATGATGTCTATCGGGGCAGAGCCCTGGTTATCCTCAAGAAAAGCCTGCCATTGGGGAGCCAAAGTTTCCCCCACTTTAAGATGTGTTAACCAAAAAGCGTTTAATTTCCAGAAGGTGAACCCCTTCGTCTCGCCCAAATCCACCACAATTTCCAGTGGGGAATGGTCGGAAATTCCTCTGGTCAAATACCTTACGCTCTGTACACGGGGCAACCAATCCCTTGTGGCCAGGGCCATATCAATCCGTGAAAATGAGGAGTGTGTGTTAGAAAAACAGGAATATATCCTTTCCCTAGGGTGTTTCATTCTCCAGGCATCTTCTAAACCCAATTCTCTAATAAAATTCATAAAACCATTTCCCCGTATATTACGGATTTGTCTTTTCATGCTTTCCCTATCAAATTGGGGGTCCAGGATATTATTAAAGTCTCCCATAACCCAAGCCGGAGTGTTGGGAAAGAGAGCCATAAACTCCGCCACCTTTTTGATAAGTTTACAGCACTACTAATGTCGGCAACTATTGTGGGCATGTGTATAGTCAGCGCTACTAATGTTGGCAACTGGTGTGGGCACGTCTATAGGCAGCACTACTAATGTTGGCAACTATTGTGGGCACATGTATAGTCATCGCTACTAATGTCGGCAACTGGTGTGGGCACATCTATAGGCAGCACTACTAATGTCGGCAACTATTGTGGGCACGTTTATAGTCAGGCTACTAATGTCGGCAACTATTGTGGGCACGTGTATAGTCAGCACTACTAATGTCAGCAACTGGTGTGGGCACGTCTATAGGCAGCACTACTAATGTCGGCAACTATTGTGGGCACGTGTATAGTCATCGCTACTAATGTCAGCAACTGGTGTGGGCACGTCTATAGGCAGCACAACCAATGTCGGCAACTATTGTGGGCACATGTATAGTCAGCTCTACTAATGTCGGCAACTATTGTGGGCACGTGTATAGTCATCGCCACTAATGTCGGCAACTGGTGTGGGCACATCTATAGGCAGCACTTCCAATGTCGGCAACTATTGTGGGCACGTGTATAGTCAGCACTACTAATGTCAGCAACTATTGTGGGCACGTGTATAGTCAGCGCTACTGATGTCGGCAACTGGTGTGGGCACGTCTATAGGCAGCACTACTAATGTTGGCAACTATTGTGGGCATGTGTATAGTCAGCGCTACTAATGTCGGCAACTGGTGTGGGCACATCTATAGGCAGCACTACCAATGTCGGCAACTATTGTGGGCACGTGTATAGTCAGCACTACTAATGTCGGCAACTATTGTGGGCACTATTGTCGGCAACTATTGTGGGAACGTGTATAGTCAGAGCTACTAATGTCAGCAACTGGTGTGGGCACGTCTTTAGGCAGCACTACTAATGTCGGCAACTATTGTGGGCACGTGTATAGTCATCGCTACTAATGTCGGCATTTATTGTGGGCACGTGTATAGTCATCGCTACTAATGTCGGCAACTATTGTGGGCGCATGTATAGTCAGCTCTACTAATGTCGGCAACTATTGTGGGCACGTGTATAGTCATCGCTACTAATGTTGGCAACTGGTGTGGGCACGTCTATAGGCAGCACTACTAATGTTGGCAACTATTGTGGGCACATGTATAGTCATCGCTACTAATGTCGGCAACTGGTGTGGGCACATCTATAGGCAGCACTACTAATGTCGGCAACTATTGTGGGCACGTTTATAGTCAGCGCTACTAATGTCGGCAACTATTGTGGGCACGTGTATAGTCAGCGCTACTAATGTCAGCAACTGGTGTGGGCACGTCTATAGGCAGCACTACTAATGTCGGCAACTATTGTGGGCACGTGTATAGTCATCGCTACTAATGTCAGCAACTGGTGTGGGCACGTCTATAGGCAGCACAACCAATGTCGGCAACTATTGTGGGCACATGTATAGTCAGCTCTACTAATGTCGGCAACTATTGTGGGCACGTGTATAGTCATCGCCACTAATGTCGGCAACTGGTGTGGGCACATCTATAGGCAGCACTTCCAATGTCGGCAACTATTGTGGGCACGTGTATAGTCAGCACTACTAATGTCGGCAACTATTGAGGGCACGTGTATAGTCAGCGCTACTGATGTCGGCAACTGGTGTGGGCACGTCTATAGGCAGCACTACTAATGTTGGCAACTATTGTGGGCATGTGTATAGTCAGCGCTACTAATGTCGGCAACTGGTGTGGGCACATCTATAGGCAGCACTACCAATGTCGGCAACTATTGTGGGCACGTGTATAGTCAGCACTACTAATGTCGGCAACTATTGTGGGCACTATTGTCGGCAACTATTGTGGGCACGTGTATAGTCAGAGCTACTAATGTCAGCAACTGGTGTGGGCACGTCTATAGGCAGCACTACTAATGTCGGCAACTATTGTGGGCACGTGTATAGTCATCGCTACTAATGTCAGCAACTGGTGTGGGCACGTCTATAGGCAGCACAACCAATGTCGGCAACTATTGTGGGCACATGTATAGTCAGCTCTACTAATGTCGGCAACTATTGTGGGCACGTGTATAGTCATCGCTACTAATGTCGGCAACTATTGTGGGCACGTGTATAGTCATCGCTACTAATGTCGGCAACTATTGTGGGCGCATGTATAGTCAGCTCTACTAATGTCGGCAACTATTGTGGGCACGTGTATAGTCATCGCTACTAATGTCGGCAACTGGTGTGGGCACATCTATAGGCAGCACTACCAATGTTGGCAACTATTGTGGGCATGTGTATAGTCAGCGCTACTAATGTCGGCAACTATTGTGGCCACGTTTATAGTCATCACTACTAATGTCGGCAACTGGTGTGGGCACATCTATAGGCAGCACTACTAATGTCGGCAACTATTGTGGGCACGTGTCTAGTCAGCGCTACTAATGTCGGCAACTATTGTGGGCACGTGTATAGTCAGCGCTACTAATGTCTGCAACTATTGTGGGCACGTGTATAGTCAGCGCTACTAATGTCTGCAACTATTGTGGGCACGTGTATAGTCAGAGCTACTGATGTCGGCAACTGGTGTGGGCATGTCTATAGGCAGCGCTACTAATGTCAGCAACTATTGTGGGCACGTGTATAGTCAGTGCTACTAATGTTGGCAACTATTGTGGGCACGTGTATAGTCATCGCTACTAATGTCGGCAACTGGTGTGGGCACATCTATAGGCAGCACTACCAATGTCGGCAACTATTGTGGGCACGTGTATAGTCAGCACTACTAATGTCGGCAACTATTGTGGGCACATGTATAGTCAGCGCTACTGATGTCGGCAACTGGTGTGGGCACGTCTATAGGCAGCACTACTAATGTTGGCAACTATTGTGGGCATGTGTATAGTCAGCGCTACTAATGTCGGCAACTGGTGTGGGCACTTCTATAGGCAGCGCTAATAATGTCAGCAACTATTGTGGGCACGTGTATAGTCAGCTCTACTAATGTCGGCAACTATTGTGGGCACGTGTATAGTCATCGCTACTAATGTCAGCAACTGGTGTGGGCACATCTATAGGCAGCACTACCAATGTCTGCAACTATTGTGGGCATGTGTATAGTCAGCTCTACTAATGTCGGCAACTATTGTGGGCACGTTTATAGTCATCGCTACTAATGTCGGCAACTGGTGTGGGCACATCTATAGGCAGCACTACTAATGTCGGCAACTATTGTGGGCACGTGTCTAGTCAGCGCTACTAATGTCGGCAACTATTGTGGGCACGTGTATAGTCAGCGCTACTAATGTCGGCAACTATTGTGGGCACGTGTATAGTCAGAGCTACTGATGTCGGCAATTGGTGTGGGCATGTCTATAGGCAGCGCTACTAATGTCAGCAACTATTGTGGGCACGTGTATAGTCAGTGCTACTAATGTTGGCAACTATTGTGGGTACGTGTATAGTCAGCGCTACTAATGTCGGCAACTATTGTGGGCACGTGTATAGTCAGCGCTACTAATGTCGGCAACTGGTGTAGGCACGTGTATAGTCATCGCTACTAATGTCAGCAACTGGTGTGGGCACGTCTATAGGCAGCACTACCAATGTCAGCAACTATTGTGGGCACGTGTATAGTCAGCTCTACTAATGTCGGCAACTATTGTGGGCACGTGTATAGTCAGCGCTACTAATGTCTGCAACTATTGTGGGCACGTCTATAGGCAGCACTACCAATGTCGGCAACTATTGTGGGCACGTGTATAGTCAGCACTACTAATGTCGGCAACTATTGTGGGCACATGTATAGTCAGCGCTACTGATGTCGGCAACTGGTGTGGGCACATCTATAGGCAGCACTACCAATGTCTGCAACTATTGTGGGCATGTGTATAGTCAGCTCTACTAATGTCGGCAACTATTGTGGGCACGTTTATAGTCATCGCTACTAATGTCGGCAACTGGTGTGGGCACATCTATAGGCAGCACTACTAATGTCGGCAACTATTGTGGGCACGTGTCTAGTCAGCGCTACTAATGTCGGCAACTATTGTGGGCACGTGTATAGTCAGCGCTACTAATGTCGGCAACTATTGTGGGCACGTGTATAGTCAGAGCTACTGATGTCGGCAACTGGTGTGGGCATGTCTATAGGCAGCGCTACTAATGTCAGCAACTATTGTGGGCACGTGTATAGTCAGTGCTACTAATGTTGGCAACTATTGTGGGTACATGTATAGCAGGGACGTGCAGTCAGGGGAGGCAGGGGAGGCAGTGCCTCACCTGTCATAAATGATTAAAAAAAATACAAAGATATTTAACACACATATAGTGTGCAATAAATATCTTATTTGTATTTTTTTTTTATATAATTTATGTGGTGGGACACTGTGGGGAGGCTGGGAGGCATCGGGACCTGTGCCTCCTGCTGACAATGTAAAATTGCCAGCAGCGGGGGGGGGCGGATCTAAGGACGGGCACAAAAAGTGGCTGAAAATCCCATTAGAAACCAATGGGGAAGCGGCACATACACATCTGCCTCAGTGACAGGGCTGTCACTGAGACAGATGTGATAGGACAGCAAATACAGGCTGTCATACACTGACAGCCTATATCCGCTCTCAGAGCCAGCCCTATCTGCCGGGATCAGAGCGTGCAGCAGCAGCTGGACCAGCCGGGGGACACTAAGTACCAGACACCCCCTCCCCAGAAGCTGTTACCTTCAAGAGTCGGGCACTGGCAGCGGGCATCTGCGGTGGCAGGTATCGGCGCAGGCAGCAGGCAACACGGCGGTAGTGGGCGGCGGGAGCGGGACTCGTTCACAGCGCAGGGGCCAGGACGGTAGTGTTCCTTGTGCTGTGTGCAGGGAGCCAGGTAATGTGCTCCTGCAGCCGCACACGTGAAAGCCTGTGTCCTGTCCCCGTAGCTGTCGCTGAGAAGCGCAGTAGAAGATCCAGCGGCTGCAGCAGGGTGGTCTGTGAACGGGTGTCCGGTGGGAGAGGAGGGTGAGCGCATAAACCGGGAGAGCAGGGCACGGAGAGGCAGCCCTTCCCGCTGCGTGACAAGAGGGAGCACCCTTCTCCTGGTCCTGGCTGGGGGGTGGCTGCTGGTACACACAGACTGCCCGGCCCCAGATGTCTGCTTTATCTTCCAGCCTCAGACTCCGGGGGCCGGCCTGTGTGCTAGCAGCTTGGGGGAGCACAGCATCGGGTGCATACCTCACTGTGTAAGGTGACTTCCAGCACACACATATATATATATATACTTGGTATCAATCAATCAGAGCCTCACCAGTGACTGACCTCACCGCACGTCACTGGTGTATAGTCAGCGCTACTAATGTCGGCAACTATTGTGGGCACGTGTATAGTCAGCGCTACTAATGTCGGCAACTGGTGTGGGCACGTGTATAGTCATCGCTACTAATGTCAGCAACTGGTGTGGGCACGTCTATAGGCAGCACTACCAATGTCAGCAACTATTGTGGGCACGTGTATAGTCAGCGCTACTAATGTCTGCAACTATTGTGGGCACGTGTATAGTCAGAGCTACTGATGTCGGCAACTGGTGTGGGCATGTCTATAGGCAGCGCTACTAATGTCAGCAACTATTGTGGGCACGTGTATAGATAGTGCTACTAATGTTGGCAACTATTGTGGGCACGTGTATAGTCATCGCTACTAATGTCGGCAACTGGTGTGGGCACATCTATAGGCAGCACTACCAATGTCGGCAACTATTGTGGGCACGTGTATAGTCAGCACTACTAATGTCGGCAACTATTGTGGGCACATGTATAGTCAGCGCTACTGATGTCGGCAACTGGTGTGGGCACGTCTATAGGCAGCACTACTAATGTTGGCAACTATTGTGGGCATGTGTATAGTCAGCGCTACTAATGTCGGCAACTGGTGTGGGCACTTCTATAGGCAGCGCTACTAATGTCAGCAACTATTGTGGGCACGTGTATAGTCAGCTCTACTAATGTCGGCAACTATTGTGGGCACGTGTATAGTCATCGCTACTAATGTCAGCAACTGGTGTGGGCACATCTATAGGCAGCACTACCAATGTCTGCAACTATTGTGGGCATGTGTATAGTCAGCTCTACTAATGTCGGCAACTATTGTGGGCACGTTTATAGTCATCGCTACTAATGTCGGCAACTGGTGTGGGCACATCTATAGGCAGCACTACTAATGTCGGCAACTATTGTGGGCACGTGTCTAGTCAGCGCTACTAATGTCGGCAACTATTGTGGGCACGTGTATAGTCAGCGCTACTAATGTCGGCAACTATTGTGGGCACGTGTATAGTCAGAGCTACTGATGTCGGCAATTGGTGTGGGCATGTCTATAGGCAGCGCTACTAATGTCAGCAACTATTGTGGGCACGTGTATAGTCAGTGCTACTAATGTTGGCAACTATTGTGGGTACGTGTATAGTAAGCGCTACTAATGTCGGCAACTATTGTGGGCACGTGTATAGTCAGCGCTACTAATGTCGGCAACTGGTGTGGGCACGTGTATAGTCATCGCTACTAATGTCAGCAACTGGTGTGGGCACGTCTATAGGCAGCACTACCAATGTCAGCAACTATTGTGGGCACGTGTATAGTCATTGCTACTAATAGAATTTGACGGCAGATAAGAACCACTTGGCCCATCTAGTCTGCCCCTTTTTTTAGACATGTTACCTCACACCATATTTGATCCTTATTTCTGTGTAAGGATATCAATATGCTTATCCCAAGCATGTTTAAATTGTACTACTGTATTTGCGTCTACCACCTCTGTTGGGAGGCTATTCCACTTATCTACTACTCTTTCTGTGAAAAAATTCTTCCTCGCATTTCCCCTGAATCTTCCTCCCTCTAGTTTCAGTGCATGTCCTCGTGTTCTGTTGCTCCTCTTCCTGTGAAGAATGTCTCCCACCTGTACCTTGTTAAAGCCCTTGATATATTTGAAAGTTTCTATCATGTCCCCCCTTTCCCTTCTCTGCTCTAAAGTATACATATTAAGATCTTTTAGTCTTTCCTGGTACGTTTTTTGATGTAGGCCATGCACCATTTTAGTTGCTCTTCTTTGTACAGTCTCTAATGTATTTATATCCTTCTGGAGATATGGCCTCCAGAACTGAACACAATACTCTAGGTGAGGTCGTACCAATGACCTATACAGTGGCATTATTACTTCTTTCTTTCTACTGCTGATACCTCTCCCTATGCAACCAAGCATCTGACTTGCCTTCTTCATTGCTTTGTTACATTGCCTACCTGCTTTTAAGTCCCCTGAAATAGTGACACCTAGATCCCTCTCTTCCTCAGTAGTTTCCATTATAGTGCCATTTATACTATATTGAGTCTTTGGATTTCTGAGACCCAAGTGCATGATTTTGCATTTTTTGGCATTAAACTGTAGTTGCCATTCTCTTGACCATTTCTCTAATCTGCCTAGATCCTCAATCATTTGTTTTACCCCTCCTGGTGTGTCTACCCTGTTGCATACCTTTGTGTCATCTGCAAAAAGGCACATTTTACCCTCAATTCCATTTGCAATATCACCAATAAAGATATTAAAAAGCACCGGTCCAAGTACAGATCCCTGGGGTACTCCACTTGTAACCTTTCCCTCCTTTGACTGTACTCCGTTTACTACAACTCTCTGTTTTCTGTCCTGCAACCACGTTCTTATCCATTCAACTATCTTAGAATCCAATCCCAAGCTTTCAAGTTTATTTAACAGTCTGCGATGTGGGACATTGTCAAAGCCTTACTAAAGTCTAGATAAGCTACATCTACAGCCCCACCTTGATCTATTACTTTAGTCACCCAGTCAAAAAAGTCAATAAGATTTGTTTGACATGATCTTCCCCCAGTAAACCTATGCTGTTTTGGATCCTGTAAATTGCTGGTTTTGAGATATTCTACAACTCTTTGTTTTAAGAGTGTTTCCATCAATTTCCCTACTACTGATGTAAGGCTCACTGGTCGATAGTTGCTTACCTCTTCCTTGCTTCCACTTGCCCACATGTTGGCAACTGGTGTGGGCACATCTATAGGCAGCACTACTAATGTCGGCAACTATTGTGGGCACATGTATAGTCAGCGCTACTAATGTCGGCAACTGGTGTGGGCACGTGTATAAGCAGCACTACTAGCATGTGTGTAGACAGCATGTGTGTAGATAGTGCTACTAGTGTCGGCAACTTGCGTGGGCACGTCTATAGGCAGCACTACTAATGTCGGCAACTATTGTGGGCACGTGTATAGGCAGCGATACTACTGTCGGCAACTGGTGTGAGCATGTGTATAAGCAGTGCTACTACTGTCGGCAGCTGGTGTGGGCATATGGTTAGACAGTGCTACTGCTGTTGGCAACTGGTGTGGGCACGTGTATAGGCAGCGCTACTGCTGTCGGCATCTGGTGCGGGCATATTTGAATAGGCAGTGCTACTAATGTCGGCAACTGGTGTTGGCATATAATTACGCAGCACTACTAATGTCTGAAAGTGGTGTGTGCACGTGTATAGGCAGCGCTACTACTGTCGGCAACTGGTGTGGTCACATGGTTACACAGTGCTACTAATGTTGGCAACTGGTGTGAGCACTATGTATAAGCAGAGCAACTACTTTTGGCAACTGGTGTGGGCGTTATGAATAAGCTCCCTTCAAATGTGGGCATATGCAGGAGTTCTCGGGGCATTATGTGTAGCATAATGTGTGTAAATGTCATATGGGCATTATGGTGCATGACATATTTTGTAAGGAGAATTAGGGTGTGTGGCATAATGTGTAATGGGCATTATGGTGTGCTGCATATTATGTAAGGGGCAGCATGATGTGTGGCATAATGTATAATTTGCATTACTGTGTGTGGTATAATGTGTAATGGGCATTGAGGTGTGAAGCATAATGTGTTATGGGGATTACGGTGTAATTGGTACTTTTATGTGACCAACCCCCTTTCTCATGAAGCCACGCTCCTACATTTTTTAGCGCGCCTACGGCGTGAACTCTCCCTCTTTTTTAACTTATGGCACCAAAATTGTGCTACTATGTGGTGTAATTTGGAGTGAGAGTACTATTGTGTGCCCATTTCCCTTCCTTGTGAGATCACACGTTTTTCTTTCGGTGTGCGTTGTCCCTTTGTAAAGCTTGGGTGGGCGCAAATTCATAGTTTGCAGGAGGGCGCCGAACCCCCTAGCACTGGTCCTGCCGCTAATGCAGGCGTCCTCAAACTATTTTGCTCTGGAACCCCATCAGACAATAAAATGGATACTTGTGTAATATCTGGGCGCCCGATTTTTTAATTGCATCACAGCGCAACACATGCAATATAGTGGCATACAATTCATGCGATGCGATTTTTCATTGTAAAGACTCAATTTTTAATTGTATAGTCACCCATGGTTGATTTTATACCCCCACTATCCAACTACGCATGGAGTTGACTTTATATAGTGTGGCGAGGGGACGCAGAATACATGTAAAGTAATCCGCGTCCCCTCGCCACGCTTCGGGCTCGGTGACTCGCTGCGCTCACCACACTATATTAAATCAACTCCATGCGTAGTTGGATAGTGGGGGTATGAAATCAACCATGGGTGACTATACAATTAAAAATCAGGTCTTTACATTGAAAAATCGCATTGCACCACAAAAAATCGGGCGCCCAGATAATACACAAGTACCATAAAATGTTTTACAGGATCCCAGCAAGTTACTGCAGAAGGTCATCACATCACACACGTGTAGTCAGCAGACAGCACATACATGGCAGCATTGTGGAGGCACAAAATGATGGCAGGAGACTAAAATAACGACTCAACAGATTTTTTGACTCCTTGAATCACTGACTGAGATTAGAAAAGTCATCAGCCTGATGGTCAGCAACATGGAGTCGCGACTCCATTCTCGGGTCAGGATCCACAGTTTGAGAACCGATGCACTAATGGTTATAGCACATATATGGTATATATCAGCGATTTCAGTGCTTTCTATATGCATACACACCTAGTGGATAGTTTGGTGCTATACTCCAGTGTCCCCTATAGCTGATGTCAGCATAGTCGGGAGGTATATTGAGGACCGGGCTGCAGCGTCACTACTGCGCCCGGAGGGAGATCGCAGTCTACATCGTGTGGAAGCACCGCAGGGCCAGCTTCCAAGCCGGAGCTTCAGGAGTCACGGTGTTTAGTGCGTAACACACAGTGCCTGTGGGCAGATGGACTCGCGGGTATCGACACCGCCGGAGCGCACCTTCAGAAATATTTTTAAAAACAGATCAAAATGCATTCAATGGGGGGAGGGAAGTGGGGCACACACACGAAGTGTACGGTTGGCGTACGCTTCGCCAGTGAGCTTCATCAGGACCACCTGAGGGGTGCCTGGAAGACCAATAAGTACCTGTCTTCTCATAAATGACTATAGCCTACATGGCTCTGGGCAGGGCTATCATACCTCCCTCTCTTATTACTATGTATGACTATAGCCAACAGACCAGGGCTCTCTTACCTCCCTGTCTAATCACTGTATGTATTACTGTAGCCTGTAGACCTCTGGGCAGGGCTTTTACCTCCCTGTGTCATTTCTGTGTGTATCACTATAGCCTGCAGACCTCTGAGCAGGGCTCTCTTACCCTCCTGTATTATCACTGTATGTATCACCATAGCCTGCAGACCTCTGGGCAGGGCTCTCTTACCCTCCTGTATTATCACTGTATATATCACCATAGCCTGCAGACCTCTGGGCAGGACTCCTCTATCCTCCTGTATTATAACTGTATGTATCACTATAGCCTTCCAGACCTCTGGGCAGGGCTCTCTTATCCTCCTGTAATATCACTGTATGTATAACTATAGTCTGCAGACCTCTGGGCAGGGCTCTCTTATCCTCCTGTAATATCACTGTATGTATAACTATAGTCTGCAGACCTCTGGGCAGGGCTCTCTTATCCTCCTGTAATATCACTGTATGTATAACTATAGTCTGCAGACCTCTGGGCAGGGCTCTCTTATCCTCCTGTAATATCACTGTATGTATAACTATAGTCTGCAGACCTCTGGGCAGGGCTCTCTTATCCTCCTGTATTATCACTGTATGTATCACTATAGCCTGCAGACCTCTGGGCAGGGCTCTCTTATCCTCCTGTATTATCACTGTATGTATCACTATAGTCTGCAGACCTCTGGGCAGGGCTCTCTTATCCTCCTGTATTATCACTGTATGTATCACCATAGCCTGCAGACCTCGGGGCAGGGCTCTCTTACCCTCCTGTATTATCACTGTATGTATCAGTATAGCCTGCAGACCTCTGGGCAGGACTCCTCTACCCTCCTGTATTATCACTGTCTGTATCACTATAGCCTTCCAGACCTCTGGGCAGGGCTCTCTTATCCTCCTGTAATATCACTGTATGTATCACTATAGTCTGCAGACCTCTGGGCAGGGCTCTCTTATCCTCCTGTTTTATCACTATAGCCTTCCAGACCTCTGGGCAGGGCTCTCTTATCCTCCTGTATTATCACTGTATGTATCACCATAGCCTGCAGACCTCGGGGCAGGGCTCTCTTATCCTCCTGTATTATCACTGTATGTATCACTAAAGTCTGCAGACCTCTGGGCAGGGCTCTTACCCTCCTGTAATATCACTGTATGTATCACTATAGCCTGCAGACCTCTGGGCAGGGCTCTCTTATCCTCCTGTATTATCACTGTATGTATCACTATAGCCTGCAGACCTCTGGGCAGGACTCCTCTACCCTCCTGTATTATCACTGTATGTATAACTATAGTCAGCTGACCTCTGGGCAGGGCTCTCTTATCCTCCTGTATTATCACTGTATGTATCACTATAGCCTGCAGACCTCGGGGCATGGCTCTCTTACCCTCCTGTATTATCACTGTATGTATAACTATAGCCTGCAGACCTCTGAGCAGGGCTCTCTTACCCTCCTGTATTATCACTGTATGTATCACCATAGCCTGCAGACCTCTGGGCAGGGCTATCTTACACTCCTGTATTATCACTATATGTATCACCATAGCCTGCAGACCTCTGGGCAGGACTCCTCTATCCTCCTGTATTATAACTGTATGTATCACTATAGCCTTCCAGACCTCTGGGCAGGGCTCTCTTATCCTCCTGTAATATCACTGTATGTATAACTATAGTCTGCAGACCTCTGGGCAGGGCTCTCTTATCCTCCTGTAATATCACTGTATGTATAACTATAGTCTGCAGACCTCTGGGCAGGGCTCTCTTATCCTCCTGTAATATCACTGTATGTATAACTATAGTCTGCAGACCTCTGGGCAGGGCTCTCTTATCCTCCTGTAATATCACTGTATGTATAACTATAGTCTGCAGACCTCTGGGCAGGGCTCTCTTATCCTCCTGTATTATCACTGTATGTATCACTATAGTCTGCAGACCTCTGGGCAGGGCTCTCTTATCCTCCTGTATTATCACTGTATGTATCACTATAGTCTGCAGACCTCTGGGCAGGGCTCTCTTATCCTCCTGTATTATCACTGTATGTATCACCATAGCCTGCAGACCTCGGGGCAGGGCTCTCTTACCCTCCTGTATTATCACTGTTTGTATCAGTATAGCCTGCAGACCTCTGGGCAGGACTCCTCTACCCTCCTGTATTATCACTGTCTGTATCACTATAGCCTTCCAGACCTCTGGGCAGGGCTCTCTTATCCTCCTGTAATATCACTGTATGTATCACTATAGTCTGCAGACCTCTGGGCAGGGCTCTCTTATCCTCCTGTTTTATCACTATAGCCTTCCAGACCTCTGGGCAGGGCTCTCTTATCCTCCTGTATTATCACTGTATGTATCACCATAGCCTGCAGACCTCGGGGCAGGGCTCTCTTATCCTCCTGTATTATCACTGTATGTATCACTATAGTCTGCAGACCTCTGGGCAGGGCTCTTACCCTCCTGTAATATCACTGTATGTATCACTATAGCCTGCAGACCTCTGGGCAGGGCTCTCTTATCCTCCTGTATTATCACTGTATGTATCACTATAGCCTGCAGACCTCTGGGCAGGACTCCTCTACCCTCCTGTATTATCACTGTATGTATAACTATAGTCAGCTGACCTCTGGGCAGGGCTCTCTTATCCTCCTGTATTATCACTGTATGTATCACTATAGCCTGCAGACCTCGGGGCATGGCTCTCTTACCCTCCTGTATTATCACTGTATGTATAACTATAGCCTGCAGACCTCTGGGCAGGGCTCTCTTATCCTCCTGTAATATCACTGTATGTATCACTATAGCCTTCCAGACCTCTGGGCAGGGCTCTTACCCTCCTGTAATATCACTGTATGTCTCACTATAGCCTGCAGACCTCTGGGCAGGGCTCTCTTACCCTCCTGTATTATAACTGTATGTATCACTATAGCCTGCAGACCTCGGGGCAGGGATCTCTTATCCTCCTGTAATATCACTGTATGTATAACTATAGTCTGCAGACCTCTGGGCAGGGCTCTCTTATCCTCCTGTAATATCACTGTATGTATAACTATAGTCTGCAGACCTCTGAGCAGGGCTCTCTTATCCTCCTGTAATATCACTGTATGTATCACTATAGTCTGCAGACCTCTGGGCAGGGCTCTCTTATCCTCCTGTATTATCACTGTATGTATCATTATAGTCTGCAGACCTCTGGGCAGGGCTCTTACCCTCCTGTAATATCACTGTATGTATCACTATAGCCTGCAGACCTCTGGGCAGGGCTCTCTTACCCTCCTGTATCATCACTGTATGTATCAGTATAGCCTGCAGACCTCTGAGCAGGGCTCTCTTACCCTCCTGTATCATCACTGTATGTATCAGTATAGCCTGCAGACCTCTGAGCAGGGCTCTCTTACCCTCCTGTATCATCACTGTATGTATCACTATAGCCTGCAGACCTCTGGGCAGGGCTCTCTTACCCTCCTGTAATATCACTGTATGTATCACTATAGCCTGCAGACCTCTGAGCAGGGCTCTCTTATCCTCCTGTAATATCACTGTATGTATCACTATAGTCTGCTGACCTCTGGGAAGGGCTCTCTTATCCTCCTGTATTATCACTGTATGTATCACTATAGTCTGCAGACCTCTGGGCAGGGCTCTTACCCTCCTGTAATATCACTGTATGTATCACTATAGCCCGCAGACCTCTGGGCAAGGCTCTCTTATCCTCCTGTATTATCACTGTATGTATCACTATAGCCTGCAGACCTCTGGGCAGGGCTCTCTTACCCTCCTGTAATATCACTGTATGTATCAGTATAGTCTGCAGACCTCTGGGCAGGGCTCTCTTATCCTCCTGTAATATCACTGTATGTATCACTATAGCCTTCCAGACCTCTGGGCAGGGCTCTTACCCTCCTGTAATATCACTGTATGTATCACTATAGCCTGCAGACCTCTGGGCAGGGCTCTCTTACCCTCCTGTATTATAACTGTATGTATCACTATAGCCTGCAGACCTCGGGGCAGGGCTCTCTTATCCTCCTGTAATATCACTGTATGTATAACTATAGTCTGCAGACCTCTGGGCAGGGCTCTCTTATCCTCCTGTAATATCACTGTATGTATAACTATAGTCTGCAGACCTCTGGGCAGGGCTCTCTTATCCTCCTGTATTATCACTGTATGTATCACTATAGTCTGCAGACCTCTGGGCAGGGCTCTCTTATCCTCCTGTAATATCACTGTATGTATCACTATAGCCTGCAGACCTCTGGGCAGGGCTCTCTTATCCTCCTGTAATATCACTGTATGTATCACTATAGCCTGCAGACCTCTGGGCAGGGCTCTCTTATCCTCCTGTATTATCACTGTATGTATCACTATAGCCTGCAGACCTCGGGGCAGGGCTCTCTTACCCTCCTGTATTATCACTGTATGTATCACTATAGCCTGCAGACCTCTGGGCAGGACTCCTCTACCCTCCTGTATTATCACTGTATGTATAACTATAGTCTGCAGACCTCTGGGCAGGGCTCTCTTATCCTCCTGTATTATCACTGTATGTATCACCATAGCCTGCAGACCTTGGGGCAGGGCTCTCTTACCCTACTGTATTATCACTGTATGTATCACTATAGCCTGCAGACCTCTGGGCAGGGCTCTCTTATCCTCCTGTATTATCACTGTCTGTATCATTATAGCCTTCCAGACCTCTGGGCAGGGCTCTCTTATCCTCCTGTAATATTACTGTATGTATAACTATAGTCTGCAGACCTCTGGGCAGGGCTCTCTTATCCTCCTGTAATATCACTGTATGTATCACTATAGTCTGCAGACCTCTGGGCAGGGCTCTCTTATCCTCCTGTATTATCACTGTGTGAAGGAATTGCATTGGCGATAAGTGAATTGTGACATCCTCTACTCCACAGTAATTAATGTACATTTTAGCCCTATTGTTCCCTATGTATGTCTGTATTTCCCAGGACTTTATTCATGTAAGCATTATACCATTGATACCATTTGCCCGTGCCCTGACAGGAAAAGGGTTATCATAAACTGTCCTCCCAAAAGGCAATCTCCACAGGGGGTGATCCAATTACCCTGCTATTTTGCTGCTATTTACAGGAAAGAGATAGCAGAGGAACCATCTCCACAGGGGGGTTTACAATTCTTTGTAAACCTCTGGGCTCTAGCAGACTTTGTGGAACCAGACACAGCAGGGGTTGGGAGCAGCAGTTGGACAACTGTGGATTGAAGGTGGGATATACCTTATGCTTGAATCCACCAATCAGGAACTTGGGCAACCCCACAGATGATGCGATCACCGTGGGAATTTGAAATGTTTTAAAAAGTGTTTTTTGGTGAGACCAGAGAGAGCTGAAGGAGAAGAGAGGAGGAAGGAGGTTAGTCGCAGTCTTAAGGTTCAGAGGTATGCTCTACCTGTGTCTTGTGGAACGCCTCATCCTCGCTTCTGTGGAGTTGCCAGTGTTTTGTGGACTTATACAGTTTTCTGCTATCACAGCTGTGTGGACAAGTGATAGTTTGCCCTGTGGAACTGATCTGGGACTGTGACTATACAAGGACTGTCTGTTTGGGCCTGCTACCTGAATATCTTTCTACTCTGCAATTTACCTTTGCCACTGTTTATTGTCTATTTGTGCGTGCTGTGGAAAATAAACCATTCTTCTGGTTTCATCTGCTCGGTGTCTGAGTGATTGAGGAACTCGTACCCTCACATTTGGCGGCAGCAGCGGGACCACTCAGACACCAACCTTCGAGCAACGAGTCATAAACACCTCAGGGAATGGATCCAGCACCACTATGCTACCGATACAGCAAAAAGGATCAACTGCAGGATCTGTGCCGTACGAGGCAGATTGAGTTTGAGGCATTGGACACCAGAGCAGCATTAATGGCAAAGCTGGCACAATGGGACCAAGAACACCCTGGACAGGAGGACGATGAGGACCCCGTCCTAGAGCGGAACGAGGTGCAGGGGGCCAACAGGACAAATGCTTCAGGGGCTGCGCTGCCTGTTGGAAATGCAGATCAGTTGCAGGACTTGCTGGCAGCTCTGGGACAAGGAGCCTCAGTTTTGGGAGCTGCATTGGGGTTGCAGTCCTCTATACCCACTACGGCAGCATCAGTAAGCCAGGTGGCCAGGCTGAGATATAATGACATCCCACCTTTTGATGATGCCGGTTCGGATATTGATACCCATTTGCAGATGTTTGAATCTGTTATGACTTTGCATGGAATTGAGGCAGCAGAGTGGCCTCGATTTCTGTTCCCCAGTCTGAGAGGAAGGGCTCTGGAAGCATTCCATGCCCTGAGCCCAGAGCAGGTGCTGGTATATGAGGAGGTACGAAGTGTCCTGCTTGCTAGATATGCGGTGACTGCTGAATCATACCGTGTGAAGTTTCGCACCATAACCCGAAAAGGCGATTCTTCATTTACAGAGTTTAATAACCTGTTGCGGAGGAACTGTGATAAGTGGCTGTCCGTGAAGCAGGCCCTTACTGTAAAAGATATTAAAAATGCTTTTATCTTGGAGCAGCTGCTGAACAAGATGCCTCTTGAGATCAGAGAATGGGTAGCAGATCGGACCCCTACCACCCCCGAGAAAGCGGCACAACTAGCGGACGAGTTCACAGCTAACAGGCCTCGGTGGAGAGGGGCCAACATCGAGGAAAAGACTAATCTCCGACGGGCCCAGCCAGATCGGGATCTACCGGCGGCCCCCCAACGCCCAGCTCCACAGCCCCCCAACCCCCGGCCTTGGGGACCCGAGCTACCAGGAGCCCGTCGCTGCTACAACTGTGACAAGGTGGGTCATGTCCGCCGAGATTGCCCCCGGGGAAGAGGACCATTTCCAGGTGCCCGACATGCCTTGCCTCGAGTAGCTGTGTGCCAGGAACCATCATTTGGGGGAGGGGGAGGGGAGTACTGTCCTGATGCGCCAGAGGCGGAGGAAGTAGTATACCAGGTGGAGGTGGTAGCAGCTATTGGAAAAGCCACCCCGGATAACATGAAGCCACATCTACAGCCTGTAAAAGTTAATGGGAAGGAACTGCAGGGGTTAAGAGATTCGGGTGCCTCCATCACCCTTATCCGCCCAGAATTAATCCCCCCCTGCCAACTACTGAAGCAACGGAAAATTAAGATCTCCATGGCAGGGGGGCAGATCACTGTCATCCCCATGGCCCGGGTACACTTGGATTGGGGTCAGGACTCTGGGGAAGTGAACGTGGGACTTCTGGAAGGGCTCCCCACCCATGTTATTCTAGGAAATGATTTGGGTGGTGGATTGGCCAGTTGTTTCGTGGGAGCTATCACCCGGAGCCAGTCACAGGCTGGAGAGATAGCACCTGAGGGCCCTCTCCCGCCAGCACCAGGAATTACTGCTACAGCCCCTGAGCCACCGCCGGTGAGTAACATGGTACCAGACTTGCTTGACTGTGACGTGAATCTGGGGGAGGTAGATAGAGTGGAATTTAGGGAAGCCCAACAAACAGATCCGTCCCTAGCTAGCCTCCGCAGGGCAGCAGGACGGAGTGATTGGGGAACTCAGGAGGATCGTATTCAGTGGGAGGAGGGGAGACTGTACAGGGTGCCAGCAAAAGCAGACCCATTAGAGCCCGAAGTCCCTAGGAAACAGTTAATTGTTCCCCAGCAGTACCGTGCGCGATTGCTAGCACTTGCCCATGACATCCCCTCAGCAGGCCATTTAGGGATTCGTAAAACCCGGGCCCGACTGCTGCGGCACTTCTTCTGGCCAGGAATAAACCAGGAGGTAAGACAGTATAGAGAGTCATGTGGGGTCTGTCAACGCCTCGGGGGACCCCCACGTCGTGTCCCCCTACAACCCATGCCTGTGATCAGTGAGCCATTCAAGAGAGTGGCCATGGACATTGTTGGGCCTTTTAAGAAACCGAGCAGAACAGGAAAGAAATACATACTGACTGTGGTTGACTATGCGACTAGGTACCCAGAGGCGGTGGCGCTGGCATCCATAGATGCTGAGCATATTGCCCAGGCTCTCATGGATATCTTTAGTCGTGTGGGATTTCCCGAAGAAGTGGTCACCGACCAAGGTGCGCAATTTCAAGGGGACTTACTGCAGACCATATGGGCCAAATTTGGGGTCCATCCCTTTCGCACTACTGCCTATCACCCCCAAACAAACGGATTGTGTGAGCGATTTAATGCGACCCTTAAGCAGTTGCTACGGGCATATGCTGAATCAGAGGGGGGAGACTGGGAGAAATCCTTGCAACAGCTTCTATTCGCATACCGCGAAGTAAGGCAAGATTCTACCGGGTTCTCCCCTTTTGAGTTACTATATGCCAGAAGGGTCCGGTAGGGTTACCACCTTTTTGTTGAAAGATTCCCGGACATTGGCCCGCCCCTTGACACACCCACTGCCCCGCCCCCAGCCCCGCCCTTTGACCCGCCTTATGTTGATTTTTTTTTACCCTTTGCTTCACTTTCATTCTTGATTTTGCATACCATAATGCCAGTTACATGTTACATCACACACAGTAATGCCCATTACACGTTATGCCACACACTGTGATGCCCATTACATGTTACGCCATTCACCACAATGCCCATTATAGGTTATGCCAGGACTCAAAACATTTTTTTTGTAAAGGAGGGACAATATGGACACCGTAACGCCGATTACACATCACACACCCATTACATAGTATACCAAATGCCATAATGTCAATACAATGTTATGCCACACATCGTAATGCCTATTAAATGTTATACCAAACACCGTAATGCCCATTACACATTATATTAAACACCATAATGCCCATTACACGTTATCCCAAACACCGTAATGCCCATTACACATTATATTAAACACCATAATGCCCATTACACGTTATCCCAAACACCGTAATGCCCATTACACCACACACTGTGATGCCCATTACATGTTACGCCTCACATGATGCCCATTACATCACACATACTGTAATGCCTATTACACATTATGCGACACACTGTGATGCCCACACACACATGGGGTGACAGAGCTGCATACACAGGGTGACAGGGGCACACACAGGGTGACAGGGGGCACACAAGGTGACAGGGGGCACGCAAGGGGACAGGGGGCACACACAGGGTGACAGATAAAGGGACAGTAGTAAGAAAGAGGGATAGGTTCACATATATACTGCGTGACAGAGGGGCAAAGCATACAAAAATTCCCTAACATGTTGCAGCCTGCAGAGAACCCGAACCTCCACACCCCCACCCAGGTGACAGCAACAGTACAGACCCTCTATCCTTACCAGGTGATGCATGCATGCTCCTCTGCATGCATGTTCTGGAGTAGGGCAGGCAAGTGAGAGCATTGGAGGGCGCCGAGCAGGGGTAACTTCACTGTCCAGGAGAGATAGCTGCGGCGCGAGACCTGCCTGTCAGTCCTGGCATTTCAAATTTTGCACCCCCCGCCAATAGGAGCTCGCATCTGGGCAACCAATCAGGAGCAGCAGTGGTGGCGTGGCTGATCCACCCCCCCCCCCCCCCCACCCGCTGGACTGGAACACCACCCATCCGGACTCTGGACACTGGGTTTAATTACCGGACTGTCCGCGTCCGGAGTAATCCCGGATGGGTGGTAACCCTGGGGAATCGGCATATGCAGGGGGGGAGGGGTTCGTCGGTCCATTGAATCCAGACAGCTGAGCTTGCCCCCAGCATAGATTATAATATACCCCAGTATATTTATAATATTAATAAAGCTTAAGTTAGCTGACTAGCTAGCTGATATTTATTTAAAGGTGCTGGGCTGGCTGGGCCTAGGGAGGTTGGCTGGGGCCTGGGCTGGGCCAGGCACATTGCCCAGTAGGTGACCTGGGCTGGGCGCGCAGAAGGGGGACTGCCTGGCAAGTTACAACCCTGGCTGCACTGGTGATTGGCTGCGCTGCTGCTGTAGGTAGCCAGGTAGGCTGTGTGCACCTCTGGACAATTACGCCACACAAACTCACACTGCACCGTGCGCCGACCAGAGATGCTGAGCACTCACGTCACGTGTGTGTCTCACAGGTCACATGGTCGCAGCCTGCAGGAGGAGCCAGACGAGTGACACTCATACTGTCACTCTGACTCTGTGTCCCGCCTCCTCCCTTCTCCTCCCAGCCAGCCAGCGCAGCGCCGCAGCGGAGTGTGTGTCACTCAGCAAGAACAGAGACAGTGACACTGAAGAAGGAGGAATAGGAGGACGGTCCTACTCCCCCCCCTCCCCCGGCGCCGGCTTCCCCACGTGGGTTACGGGCTGCCCCGCTGCCGGGTATGTAATAAATTAGTTTAGCTGACTGTCAACGTGTCACCGGGCAGCCGCGGGGGGATCAATTACCGGACAAACTATAGTCCGGGACAGCCACCCTTCCGGACTCCGGACGCCGGTCTGACTTACCGGACTGTCCGGAGTAATCCCGGACGGGTGGTAACCCTAGGGTCCGGGGTCCTCTCGACTTAGTCAGGGAAAGCTGGGAAGGATCATTCCAGGAACCGGAGGTTCCGGTCTTAGAATATGTGGCCCAAATGAGGGAGAGACTGCAAAGGCTAATGCAGCTTGCGCATGACCATATGCTGGAGGCACAGGGAAGGCAGTGCAAGTATTACAACCAGCATGCACGTGAACGGGAGTTGGAAGTGGGTCAGAAAGTGATGGTACTGGTACCTGTACGAAAGCACAAGTTACAGGCGACCTGGGCAGGGCCATATACTGTAGTGGACCGACAGGGGCAGGTAGATTATATCATTGCCCTAGATCAAACCGGGAAGCGGGTGGGCACCTACCACATAAATAGATTAAAAAAATATGTCACCAGGGAAATAGGGGCTGTGGCAATCTGCTGCCCACCAATGGATGACCCAGAGACTGACCCCATCCCTGACATTCTGGCAGCAACCAAGAAGGATGTGGGGGTGGAGGCCGTGCCCATAGGCACACAGTTAACTGAAACCCAGACCCGACAAATGAGGGAGGTTTTGGAGCTAGTGGGGCCTCAGTTCACTAGCAGGCCAGGACGCACTCATGTAGCAGCCCATCATGTCGACACCGGAGCAACTCGGCCCATTAGGCAACCAGCATATCGGCTGAATCCCGAGGTGCTCAATATGATGAAAAAAGAGGTAGACGAAATGCTGGCGCTTGGGGTCATTGTGCCATCAAATAGTCCCTGGGCCTCCAGCGTGGTCTTAGTGCCCAAGAAGGATGGGAGTACACGCTTCTGCGTGGACTATAGGAAGCTGAATGAGGTGACAGTGACAGACGCATACCCCATGCCCCGGGTAGATGAGCTGTTAGACAGGTTGGGGATGGCTCGCTATGTGTCCACCCTGGACCTTAGCAAGGGGTACTGGCAGATACCCCTTACCAGAGAGGCACAGGAGAGGTCAGCGTTCAATACCCCATTTGGGCTTTTTGAATTTACTGACATGCCCTTCGGGATGAAGAATGCCCCTGCCACCTTCCAGCGTACAGTAGATCGCATACTGACAGGGTGTCAGGAGTTTGCCCAGGCCTACCTGGATGATATAGCAATTTTTAGTGAGACCTGGGAGGATCATCTGCAGCATGTAGCCCAGGTTTTAGCAGAGATTAGCCAGGCAGGGTTGACAATCAGACCGGATAAGTGTCAGATGGGGATGGCAGAGGTGCTGTACCTTGGCCACAGGGTTGGGGGAGGCCGTATTCGTCCAGAACCAGCAAAAATTGAGGCCATTCTGAAGTGGCCTCACCCCACTAACCAAAAACAGGTACGTGCCTTCCTGGGCACAGCGGGGTACTATCGTAAATTTGTTCCTCAGTACAGCACCATTGCCAAACCACTGACTGACCTAACGACCAAAAAGTACACCCGAAACATTGACTGGACCCCTGACTGCGAGCAGGCTTTCTCCCAGCTTAAGGACATCTTGTCCCGGTCCCCAGTGTTAGCCGCCCCTGACTTCCGCCGGCGGTTCATTGTGCAAACAGATGCTTCAGCTTGTGGAATAGGAGCTGTGCTAAGTCAAATAGGGGAGGATGGGTGTGAGCACCCAGTTGCCTTTATTTCCCGAAAACTAGTTGCCCGCGAGATAGCCTACGCCACCATTGAAAAGGAGTGCCTAGCCATCGTCTGGGCACTAAAGAAGTTGCAGCCCTATGTGTATGGGCGTGAGTTTTCAGTGGTAACAGATCATAACCCCCTTAGTTTTCTACAACGTACAGCTGGAGACAATGGACGGTTACTGAGGTGGAGCTTAGCCCTACAACTGTACAACTTCTCTATTTCTCACAAAAAGGGTAAAGATCATGGAAACGCGGATGGCCTATCCCGTCAGCAGAAACCAGACCCAGTGCCACCTAACACCAGGAGACCAGCCCTTGCCATTACCCAGGACACCAGGAACATGGACTAAAATGTGGGGGAGGAAATGTGAAGGAATTGCATTGGCGATAAGTGAATTGTGACATCCTCTACTCCACAGTAATTAATGTACATTTTAGCCCTATTGTTCCCTATGTATGTCTGTATTTCCCAGGACTTTATTCATGTAAGCATTATACCATTGATACCATTTGCCCGTGCCCTGACAGGAAAAGGGTTATCATAAACTGTCCTCCCAAAAGGCAATCTCCACAGGGGGTGATCCAATTACCCTGCTATTTTGCTGCTATTTACAGGAAAGAGATAGCAGAGGAACCATCTCCACAGGGGGGTTTACAATTCTTTGTAAACCTCTGGGCTCTAGCAGACTTTGTGGAACCAGACACAGCAGGGGTTGGGAGCAGCAGTTGGACAACTGTGGATTGAAGGTGGGATATACCTTATGCTTGAATCCACCAATCAGGAACTTGGGCAACCCCACAGATGATGCGATCACCGTGGGAATTTGAAATGTTTTAAAAAGTGTTTTTTGGTGAGACCAGAGAGAGCTGAAGGAGAAGAGAGGAGGAAGGAGGTTAGTCGCAGTCTTAAGGTTCAGAGGTATGCTCTACCTGTGTCTTGTGGAATGCCTCATCCTCGCTTCTGTGGAGTTGCCAGTGTTTTGTGGACTTATACAGTTTTCTGCTATCACAGCTGTGTGGACAAGTGATAGTTTGCCCTGTGGAACTGATCTGGGACTGTGACTATACAAGGACTGTCTGTTTGGGCCTGCTACCTGAATATCTTTCTACTCTGCAATTTACCTTTGCCACTGTTTATTGTCTATTTGTGCGTGCTGTGGAAAATAAACCATTCTTCTGGTTTCATCTGCTCGGTGTCTGAGTGATTGAGGAACTCGTACCCTCACACACTGTATGTATCATTATAGTCTGCAGACCTCTGGGCAGGGCTCTTACCCTCCTGTAATATCACTGTATGTATCACTATAGCCTGCAGACCTCTGGGCAGGGCTCTCTTACCCTCCTGTATCATCACTGTATGTATCAGTATAGCCTGCAGACCTCTGAGCAGGGCTCTCTTACCCTCCTGTATCATCACTGTATGTATCAGTATAGCCTGAAGACCTCTGGGCAGGGCTCTCTTACCCTTCTGTATCATCACTGTATGTATCACTATAGCCTGCAGACCTCTGGGCAGGGCTCTCTTACCCTCCTGTAATATCACTGTATGTATCACTATAGCCTGCAGACCTCTGGGCAGGGCTCTTACCCTCCTGTAATATCACTGTATGTATCACTATAGCCTGCAGACCTCTGGGCAGGGCTCTCTTACCCTCCTGTATCATCACTGTATGTATCAGTATAGCCTGCAGACCTCTGAGCAGGGCTCTCTTACCCTCCTGTATCATCACTGTATGTATCAGTATAGCCTGCAGACCTCTGGGCAGGGCTCTCTTACCCTTCTGTAATATCACTGTATGTATCACTATAGCCTGCAGACCTCTGGGCAGGGCTCTCTTACCCTCCTGTAATATCACTGTATGTATCACTATAGCCTGCAGACCTCTGGGCAGGGCTCTCTTATCCTCCTGTAATATCACTGTATGTATTACTATAGTCTGCTGACCTCTGGGCAGGGCTCTCTTATCCTCCTGTATTATCACTGTATGTATCACTATAGCCTGCAGACCTCTGGGCAGGACTCCTCTACCCTCCTGTATTATCACTGTATGTATCACTATAGCCTGCAGACCTCTGGGCAGGGCTCTCTTACCCTCCTGTAATATCACTGTATGTATCACTATAGCCTGCAGACCTCTGGGCAGGGCTCTCTTATCCTCCTGTAATATCACTGTATGTATCACTATAGTCTGCTGACCTCTGGGCAGGGCTCTCTTTTCCTCCTGTATTATCACTGTATGTATCACTATAGCCTGTAGACCTCCGGGCAGGGCTCTCTTATCCTCCTGTAATATAACTGTATGTATCACTATAACCTGTAGACCTCTGGGCAGGGCTCTCTTATCCTCCTGTAATATCACTGTATGTATCACTATAGCCTGCAGACCTCTGGGCAGGGCTCTCTTATCCTCCTGTATCATCACTGTATGTATCACTATAACCTGTAGACCTCTGGGCAGGACTCCTCTATCCTCCTGTATTATAGCTGTATGTATCACCATAGCCTGCAGACCTCTGGGAAGGGCTCTCTTATCCTCCTGTATTATCACTGTATGTATCACTATAGCCTGTAGACCTCTGGGCAGGGCTCTCTTATCCTCCTGTAATATCACTGTATGTATCACTATAACCTGTAGACCTCTGGGCAGGGCTCTCTTATCCTTCTGTAATATCACTGTATGTATCACTATAGCCTGCAGACCTCTGGGCAGGGCTCTCTTATCCTCCTGTATCATCACTGTATGTATCACTATAACCTGTAGACCTCTGGGCAGGGCTCTCTTATACTCCTGTATGTATCACTATAGCCTGCAGACCTCTGGGCAGGGCTCTCTTACCCTCCTGTAATATCACTGTATGTATCACTATAGCCTGCAGACCTCTGGGCAGGGCTCTCTTACCCTTCTGTAATATCACTGTATGTATCACTATAGCCTGCAGACCTCTGGGCAGGGCTCTCTTATCCTCCTGTAATATCACTGTATGTATCACTATAACCTGTAGACCTCTGGGCAGGGCTCTCTTATCCTCCTGTAATATCACTGTATGTATCACTATAACCTGTAGACCTCTGGGCAGGGCTCTCTTATACTCCTGTGTTATCACTGTATGTATCACTATAGCCTGCAGACCTCTGGGCAGGGCTCTCTTACCCTCCTGTATCATCACTGTATGTATCACTATAGCCTGCAGACCTCTGGGCAGGGCTCTCTTATCCTCCTGTAATATCACTGTATGTATAACTATAGTCTGCAGACCTCTGGGCAGGGCTCTCTTACCCTCCTGTATTATCACTATATGTATCACCATAGCCTGCAGACCTCTGAGCAGGGCTCTCTTATCCTCCTGTAATATCACTGTATGTATCACTATAGCCTGCAGACCTCTGGGCAGGGCTCTCTTACCCTCCTGTAATATCACTGTATGTATCACTATAGCCTGCAGACCTCTGGGCAGGGCTCTCTTATCCTCCTGTAATATCACTGTATGTATCACTATAGCCTGCAGACCTTGGGGCAATCAATCATGCTGGTGCCAGGAGATAAATATTAGTAAATAATGTCACAAGTTACTCACCCGGAAATGGGAGAAGACATGAGTGGAAGGAATTCTTCCATTTATATCCATCGATCCTAAAAATTCATCAGTGAAAAGTACAAATTCTCGTTCCCGGCTCCAGTCATAGTAAGGAAAGGCCAGGTTTGGGTTACCCATGCACTTCCGTAGTTGGGTCTCTAGTCTCATAATTAGATAACGATGGAAGGTAAGAAAGCCGGTGCTATCATGGGCAAAATTCACAACGTTCCTCTCTACATTGTTAATTATTAATGGTAGCGTGGCGTAATAGTGAGTGTAGCACCAGGTATCATAGTAGGAGGCTGAAATGAACACATAGGTTTCTGTGCGTAAGCGATCCATAGCTTTCAGAATAACATAAGTTGGGTCAATTGCGAATTTGCAATACGTTAATGCGGCTTTTATGTAGTTCCATTCATTCGCTGTCAGCTGCCGGATTTCCTTCCTGATTACTCTAGTAAATGTGTCGCAGTTCTCGCCACTGTACGCGTACTTGCATTCACCACAGTCGGGGCCAGCGAACGTGCCTGTGCATTGACATGTCATATTGTAAAAGAATCTTGGGTAAAAATCCCGGTCATCTTCATGAACATTTATAGGAGTCTCGGCTCTGTTTGCCTTTAAAAACATACATTTGCCCCGACCCAGATCTTCCCCACAACGTGAGCCCTTATAAAAGGGGCAACACACTCGAGGATATACATTGCCCAAGCTCTTATCATGGCAAGCCTTCACAAAACTCAGAGCATTGGCACTGCCAAGACACAGAAGCAAGAGGAAGCTAGTGGTCAGCGTTGTGGTGTCCATTGGTCAGAGGACAAAGACCTGCAGGGAAAAGAATTGAGAAAATGTAAGATACAGAACAATAACCTGTACAAACATATATCATACAGAAACTGTACATATAACCCTGTGACCCGCGCCTTAGTGACACACACATACATCATGCAGACACTGTACATATAACCCTGTGACCCGCGCCTTAGTGACACACACATACATCATACAGAAACTGTACATATAACCCTGTGACCCGCGCCCTAGTAACACATACATACATACATCATACAGACACTGTACATATAACCCTGTGACCCGCACCCTAGTGACACATACATACATCATACAGACACTGTACATATAACCCTGTGACCCCGCACCCTAGTGACACATACATACATCATACAGAAACTGTACATATAACCCTGTGACCCGCGCCCTAGTAACACATACATAGATCATACAGACACTGTACATATAACCCTGTGACCCGCGCCCTAGTAACACACACATACATCATACAGAAACTGTACATATAACCCTGTGACCCGCGCCCTAGTAACACATACATACATACATCATACAGACACTGTACATATAACCCTGTGACCCGCGCCCTAGTAACACATACATACATACATCATACAGACACTGTACATATAACCCTGTGACCCCGCACCCTAGTGACACACACATGCATCATACAGAAACTGTACATATAAGCCTGTGACCCGCGCCCTAGTGACACACACATACATCATACAGAAACTGTACATATAACCCTGTGACCCGCACCCTAGTAACACACACATACATCATACAGAAACTGTACATATAACCCTGTGACCCGCACCCTAGTAACACATACATACATCATACAGAAACTGTACATATAACCCTGTGACCCGCGCCTTAGTGACACACACATACATCATACAGAAACTGTACATATAACCCTGTGACCCCGCACCCTAGTAACACACACATACATCATACAGACACTGTACATATAACCCTGTGACCCCGCACCCTAGTAACACACACATACATCATACAGACACTGTACATATAACCCTGTGACCCGCGCCCTAGTAACACACACATACATCATACAGACACTGTACATATAACCCTGTGACCCCGCACCCTAGTGACACACACATGCATCATACAGAAACTGTACATATAACCCTGTGACCCGCGCCCTAGTAACACATACATACATCATACAGACACTGTACATATAACCCTGTGACCGCGCCCTAGTAACACATACATACATCATACAGACACTGTACATATAACCCTGTGACCCCGCACCCTAGTGACACACACATGCATCATACAGAAACTGTACATATAAAACTGTGACCCGCACCCTAGTGACACACACATACATCATACAGAAACTGTACATATAACCCTGTGACCCGCGCCTTAGTGACACACACATACATCATACAGAAACTGTACATATAACCCTGTGACCCGCGCCCTAGTAACACACACATACATCATACAGCAACTGTACATATAACCCTGTGACCCGCGCCCTAGTGACACACACATACATCATACAGAAACTGTACATATAACCCTGTGACCCGCGCCTTAGTGACACACACATACATCATACAGAAACTGTACATATAACCCTGTGACCCGCGCCCTAGTGACACACACATACATCATACTGAAACTGTACATATAACCCTGTGACCCGCGCCCTAGTAACACATACATACATCATACAGAAACTGTACATATAACCCTGTGACCCGCACCCTAGTAACACATACATACATACATCATACAGACACTGTACATATAACCCTGTGACCCGCACCCTAGTAACACACACATACATCATACAGAAACTGTACATATAACCCTGTGACCCGCGCCCTAGTAACACATACATACATCATATAGACACTGTACATATAACCCTGTGACCCGCGCCTTAGTGACACACACATACATCATACAGAAACTGTACATATAACCCTGTGACCGCGCCCTAGTAACACATACATACATCATACAGACACTGTACATATAACCCTGTGACCCCGCACCCTAGTGACACACACATGCATCATACAGAAACTGTACATATAAAACTGTGACCCGCACCCTAGTGACACACACATACATCATACAGAAACTGTACATATAACCCTGTGACCCGCGCCTTAGTGACACACACATACATCATACAGAAACTGTACATATAACCCTGTGACCCCGCGCCCTAGTAACACACACATACATCATACAGCAACTGTACATATAACCCTGTGACCCGCGCCCTAGTGACACACACATACAGTACATCATACAGAAACTGTACATATAACCCTGTGACCCGCGCCTTAGTGACACACACATACATCATACAGAAACTGTACATATAACCCTGTGACCTGCGCCCTAGTGACACATACATACATCATACAGAAACTGTACATATAACCATGTGACCCGCGCCCTAGTAACACACACATACATCATACAGAAACTGTACATATAACCCTGTGACCCGTGCCCTAGTAACACACACATACATCATACAGAAACTGTACATATAACCCTGTGACCCGCGCCCTAGTGACACACACATACATCATACTGAAACTGTACATATAACCCTGTGACCCGCGCCCTAGTAACACATACATACATCATACAGAAACTGTACATATAACCCTGTGACCCGCGCCCTAGTAACACATACATACATACATCATACAGACACTGTACATATAACCCTTTGACCCGCACCCTAGTAACACACACATACATCATACAGAAACTGTACATATAACCCTGTTACCCCGCGTCCTAGTAACACATACATACATCATACAGACACTGTACATATAACCCTGTGATCCCACATCCTAGTAACACACACATACATCATACAGACACTGTACATATAACCCTGTGACCCCGCACCCTAGTGACACACACATGCATCATACAGAAACTGTACATATAAAACTGTGACCCGCACCCTAGTAACACACACATACATCATACAGAAACTGTACATATAACCCTGTGACCCGCGCCCTAGTGACACACACATACATCATACAGACACTGTACATATAACCCTGTGACCCCGCACCCTAGTGACACACACATGCATCATACAGAAACTGTACATATAAAACTGTGACCCGCACCCTAGTAACACACACATACATCATACAGAAACTGTACATATAACCCTGTGACCCGCACCCTAGTGACACACACATGCATCATACAGAAACTGTACATATAAAACTGTGACCCGCACCCTAGTAACACACACATACATCATACAGAAACTGTACATATAACCCTGTGACCCGCGCCCTAGTGACACACACATACATCATACAGAAACTGTACATATAACCCTGTGACCCGCACCCTAGTAACACACACATACATCATACAGAAACTGTACATATAACCCTGTGACCCGCGCCCTAGTAACACACACATACATCATACAGAAACTGTACATATAACCCTGTGACCCGCGCCCTAGTAACACATACATACATCATACAGAAACTGTACATATAACCCTGTGACCCGCGCCCTAGTGACACACACATACATCATACAGAAACTGTACATATAACCCTGTGACCCGCACCCTAGTAACACACACATACATCATACAGAAACTGTACATATAACCCTGTGACCCGCGCCCTAGTAACACACACATACATCATACAGAAACTGTACATATAACCCTGTGACCCGCGCCCTAGTAACACATACATACATCATACAGAAACTGTACATATAACCCTGTGACCCGCGCCCTAGTGACACACACATACATCATACAGACACTGTACATATAACCCTGTGACCCGCACCCTAGTGACACACACATACATCATACAGAAACTGTACATATAACCCTGTGACCCCGGACCCTAGTAACACATACAAACATTATACAGACACTGTACATATAACCCTGTGACCCGCGCCCTAGTAACACACACATACATCATACAGACACTGTACATATAACCCTGTGACCCTGTGCCCTAGTGACACAAACATACATCATACAGAAACTGTACATATAACCCTGTTACCCGCTTCCCAGTAACACATACATACATCATACAGACACTGTACATATAACCCTGTGACCCCGTGACCTAGTAACACAAAAATGCACCATACAGACACTGTACATATAACCCTGTGACCCTGCGCCCTAGTAACACATACATACATCATACAGACACTGTACATATAAAACTGTGACCCGCACCCTAGTAACACACACATACATCATACAGAAACTGTACATATAACCCTGTGACCCGCGCCCTAGTGACACACACATACATCATACAGAAACTGTACATATAACCCTGTGACCCGCACCCTAGTAACACACACATACATCATACAGAAACTGTACATATAACCCTGTGACCCGCGCCCTAGTAACACACACATACATCATACAGACACTGTACATATAACCCTGTGACCCGCTTCCCAGTAACACATACATACATCATACAGACACTGTACATATAACCCTGTGACCCCGTGACCTAGTAACACAAAAATGCACCATACAGACACTGTACATATAACCCTGTGACCCTGCGCCCTAGTAACACATACATACATCATACAGACACTGTACATAAAACCCTGTTACCCCACGTCCTAGTAACACATACATACATCATACAGACACTGTACATATAACCCTGTTACCCCACGTCCTAGTAACACATACATACATCATACAGACACTGTACATATAAGCCTGTGACCCGCGCCCTAGTGACACATACATACATCATACAGACACTGTACATATAACTCTGTGACCCCTTGCCCTAGTAACACATACATACATCATACAGACACTGTACATATAACCCTGTGACCCCTTGCCCTAGTAACACATACATACATCATACAGACACTGTACATATAACCCTGTGACCCGCGCCCTAGTAACACAAACATACATCATACAGAAACTGTACATATAACCCTGTGACCCGCGCCTTAGTGACACATACATACATCATACAGAAACTGTACATATAACCCTGTGACCCGCGCACTAGTGACACAAACATACATCATACAGAAACTGTACATATAACCCTGTGACCCCGCACCCTAGTAACACATACAAACATCATACAGACACTGTACATATAACCCTGTGACCCCTTGCCCTAGTAACACATACATACATCATGCAGACACTGTACATATAACCCTGTGACCCCGCGCCCTAGTAACACACACATACATCATACAGACACTGTACATATAACCCTGTGACCCCGCGCCCTAGTAACACATACATACATCATACAGAAACTGTACATATAACCCTGTGACCCACGCCCTAGTAACACACACATACATCATACAGACACTGTACATATAACCCTGTGACCTGCTTCCCAGTAACACATACATACATCATACAGATACAATAACCTGGGGAAAGGGGAAGGGGGGATTTTGTATATGCACTAGCGTCAATGACAATTACACAGAGAAAAGTATATGTCTAAATGTTTCATTCCACAATAAGAGGATATATTGTTGGATACTAACGTATCTGTCAATTATGTAGGTGGAGGTGCTCCCTAGAGAGTGATATAATGTAACAAGGAAGGAAAGAAAAGAACTCTCTCTTTTTTAGGGGCACAACTTTATTTGTTAAGTATAATTAAAAATTAGCTTTTATTAGGTGATTAATTTAAATATTGGGAGCCAACCATAAAGACACAAAACAATTTTACATACACACATAAAACATTTAACGCCTGTCAGACAAACTGTATCTGACAAACTGACAGGAAAAAAATAAAAAAAAAATTCTAATTCTTAATTCCAAGCTAGCGAAAATATACCTTGTGAGGAAATATTTAATATGCTTGTAATGTGATATTGTCCAACTAATTGTTACATCAAATTATATTGAGATACTGCAAATGGCAACATCAAGTCTGGAAATTTTAAACAATGTTATAATACTGTAGTCAGTACAGTGTCTGACTTGTATGCGGTCTTGTAGTTACTGGTATTTATCTGAGATACTGCGGATAACAACAGCACTAGAATCAGAGGTTTGTGAGACTGTTGCCATACAATTTATCCGTCTAATGTCTCGCTGATATGGTTCTGTGGTTGCTACTTTTTGTCACCACAACTATCTTGTTCATCTTAGGTAACCAGGTAGTACAGACAAAACAAAATATACAAAAATGTATCAAGAACTGCTTGTATATATAGTCAAACACTACTGACAGTAGGAGGAAGAATATCCCTAATGTTTTGCGGTCTTCCTGTTAGCCAATCGAGTATCTCACAAAAAACATAATATACAGTGAATATAATAAACATCAGTGCAATATGTGGCTATTAATCATTAGGCCACTTTTCCTATTAAGGGTACAATAACATAACTCCTTAAGACTTAGGTGGATAATGAAAGGGAGTGCCTTCCTGTGCTACAGTGTACACCTACTGTATATAGTAGATTTATCAATCTAGGCTCAATAATTACTGTGAGAAATATTATGAGAGATGCATCATACAGACACTGTACATAAAACCCTGTTACCCCACGTCCTAGTGACACATACATACATCATACAGACACTGTACATATAACCCTGTTACCCCACGTCCTAGTAACACATTCATACATCATACAGACACTGTACATAAAACCCTGTTACCCCGCTTCCTAGTAACACATACATACATCATACAGACACTGGAAATAAAACCCTAGTTACCCCACGTCCTAGTAACACATACATACATCATACAGACACTGTACATATAACCCTGTTACCCCGCTTCCTAGTAACACATACGTACATCATACAGACACTGTACATAAAACCCTGTTACCCCACGTCCTAGTAACACATACATACATCATACAGACACTGTACATAAAACCCTGTTACCCCACGTCCTAGTAACACATACATACATACATACATCATACAGACACTGTACATAAAACCCTGTGACCCCACGTCCTAGTAACACATACATACATCATACAGACACTGTACATATAACCCTGTTACCCCACGTCCTAGTAACACATACATACATCATACAGACACTGTACATAAAACCCTGTGACCCCGCGCCCTAGTAACACATACATACATCATACAGACACTGTACATAAAACCCTGTTACCCCACGTCCTAGTAACACATACATACATCATACATAAACTGTACATAACACAGTGTGACCCCATGCCCTAGTAACACATACATACATCATACAGACACTGTACATAAAACCCTGTTACACCGCGCCCTAGTAACACACACATACATCATACAGACACTGTACATAAAACCCTGTGTCCCTGCGCCCTAGTAACACATACATACATCATACAGACACTGTACATATAACCCTGTTACCCCACGTCCTAGTAACACATACATACATCATACAGACACTGTACATAAAACCCTGTGTCCCTGCGCCCTAGTAACACATACATACATCATACAGACACTGTACATAAAACCCTGTTACCCCACGTCCTAGTAACACATACATACATCATACAGACACTGTACATATAACCCTGTGACCCTGCGCCCTAGTAACACACACATACATCATACAGACACTGTACATAAAACCCTGTGTCCCTGCGCCCTAGTAACACATACATACATCATACAGACACTGTACATAAAACCCTGTTACCCCACGTCCTAGTAACACATACATACATCATACAGACACTGTACATATAACCCTGTGACCCTGCGCCCTAGTAACACATACATACATCATACAGACACTGTACATAAAACCCTGTTACCCCACGTCCTAGTAATACATACATACATCATACAGACACTGTACATAAAACCCTGTTACCCCACATCCTAGTAACACATACATACATCGACATAAACTGTACATAAAACCCTGTTACCCCACGTCCTAGTAACACATACATACATCATACAGACACTGTACATAAAACCCTGTTACCCCGCTTCCTAGTAACACATACATACATCATACATAAACTGTACATAGCACAGTGTGACCCCATGCCCTAGTAACACATACATACATCATACAAACACTGTACATATAACCCTGTTACCACACGTCCTAGTAACACAAACATACATCATACATCATACATAAACTGTACATATAACCCTGTGATTTCACATCCTAGTAACACATACATACTTCATACAGACACTGTACATATAACCCTGTGACCCCGCGCCCTACTAACACATACATACATCATACAGACACTGTACATAAAACCCTGTTACCCCACGTCCTAGTAACACATACATACATCATACAGACACTGTACATAAAACCCTGTTACCCCACATCCTAGTAACACATACATACATCATACATAAACTGTACATAACACAGTGTGACCCCATGCCCTAGTAACACATACATACTGTGAGGTTATCAGATTCACTGTAAATCTGTAATTACTATATTTTATTAGGTGTAGTAATTAATGTACTATTTTAGTCCGTCGGTACCCTCTTGTTCTCCATATATGTCTATATACTCCCTATATGTGTGTGTAGTTCCAGATCATATAGTATTAGGCTGTATAATCCCACCTCAAATGTAATGTCTGTATTTCCCAGGACTTTATTCATGTAAGCATTGTACCATTGGCAATCTCCCCAGGGGGGTTTACAATTCTTTGTAAACCTCTGGGCTCTAGCAGACTTTGTGGAACCGGCCACCACAGGGGGTGATCAGCCCATAATGTAATCAGCCGATTATTGTTCCTGCTGTTTACATGAGGGGGATAGCTGAAGGACAATCACCACAGGGGGTGATCAAATTCCCCTACTATCAACAGGAGGGTTGTCCACAGGGGGTGACCACCACATAATGTAATCAGACTGTGTTTTATATCTTGGGTTGACTCTGCTATGCATATCTTGGCCACTTCCAGACTTTCTGGAACCGACCCCAGCAGGGGGCAGAAGCAGATGGGCAGCAGCAGTACCTGGGAGGGGGGATAAACCTGACTTGAATCCACCAATAGGGATTGAGTGCAAGCCCACTGATGGTATGGAGAAGCGTGGGAATTGGAAGTTTTTAAAATGATTTGCACACAAGCCAGGAAGAGATTTTGATGGACTGTCCTGGACTAAGAGGTTATGCTCTGTCTAGGTATCGTGTGGACTTATATGCTATCACTGCTGTGTGGGCTAAGTGATAGTTTGCCCTGTGGAACTG
This sequence comes from Crinia signifera, assembly GCF_055691185.1. Lineage (NCBI taxonomy): Eukaryota > Metazoa > Chordata > Amphibia > Anura > Myobatrachidae > Crinia > Crinia signifera. The sequence continues at coordinate 405,637,073 of NC_139218.1, read as the reverse complement.
ATCTGGGACTGTGACTATACAAGGACTGTCTGTTTGGGCCTGCTACCTGAATATCTTTCTACTCTGCAATTTACCTTTGCCACTGTTTATTGTCTATTTGTGCGTGCTGTGGAAAATAAACCATTCTTCTGGTTTCATCTGCTCGGTGTCTGAGTGATTGAGGAACTCGTACCCTCACACATACATCATACAAACACTGTACATAAAACCCTGTTACCCCACGTCCTAGTGACACACACATACATCATACAGACACTGTACATAAAACCCTGTTACCCCACGTCCTAGTAACACATACATACATCATACAGACACTGTACATAAAACCCTGTTACCCCACGTCCTAGTAACACATACATACATCATACAGACACTGTACATAAAACCCTGTTACCCCACGTCCTAGTAACACATACATACATCATACAGACACTGTACATATAACCCTGTGACCCGCTTCCTAGTAACACATACATACATCCTACATAAACTGTACATAGCACAGTGTGACCCCATGCCCTAGTAACACATACATACATCCATCATACAGACACTGTACATATAACCCTGTTACCCCGCTTCCTAGTAACACATACGTACATCATACAGACACTGTACATAAAACCATGTTACCCCACGTCCTAGTAACACATACATACATCATACAGACACTGTACATAAAACCCTGTTACCCCACGTCCTAGTAACACATACATACATCATACATAAACTGTACATAAAACCCTGTTACCCCACGTCCTAGTAACACATACATACATCATACAGACACTGTACATATAACCCTGTGACCCCACGTCCTAGTAACACATACATACATCATACAGACACTGTACATAAAACCCTGTTACCCCAAGTCCTAGTAACACATACATACATCATATAGACACTGTACATAAAATCCTGTTACCCCACGTCCTAGTGACACACACATACATCATACAGACACTGTACATAAAACCCTGTTACCCCACGTCCTAGTAACACATACATACATCATACAGACACTGTACATAAAACCCCGTTACCCCACGTCCTAGTAACACATACATACATCATACAGACACTGTACATATAACCCTGTGACCCCGCGCCCTAGTTACACATACATACATCATACAGACACTGTACATAAAACCCTGTTACCCCACGTCCTAGTAACACATACATACATCATACAGACACTGTACATAAAACCCTGTTACCCCACATCCTAGTAACACATACATACATCGACATAAACTGTACATAAAACCCTGTTACCCCATGTCCTAGTAACACATACATACATCATACAGACACTGTACATATAACCCTGTGACCCGCTTCCTAGTAACACATACATACATCCTACATAAACTGTACATAGCACAGTGTGACCCCATGCCCTAGTAACACATACATACATCATACAAACACTGTACATATAACCCTGTTACCACACGTCCTAGTAACACATACATACATCATACATAAACTGTACATATAACCCTGTGATTCCACATCCTAGTAACACATACATACATCATACAGACACTGTACATATAACCCTGTGACCCCGAGCCCTAGTAACACATACATACATCATACAGACACTGTACATAAAACCCTGTTACCCCACGTCCTAGTAACACATACATACATCATACAGACACTGTACATAAAACCCTGTAACCCCACGTCCTAGTAACACATACATACATCATACAGACACTGTACATAAAACCCTGTTACCCCACATCCTAGTAACACATACATACATCATACATAAACTGTACATAACACAGTGTGACCCCATGCGCTAGTAACACATACATACATCATACAGACACTGTACATAAAGCCTGTTACCCCGCGCCCTAGTAACACACACATACATCATACAGACACTGTACATAAAACCCTGTGTCCCTGCGCCCTAGTAACACATACATACATCATACAGACACTGTACATATAACCCTGTTACCCCACGTCCTAGTAACACATACATACATCATACAGACACTGTACATATAACCCTGTGACCCCGCGCCCTAGTAACACACACATACATCATACAGACACTGTACATAAAACCATGTGTCCCTGCGCCCTAGTAACACATACATACATCATACAGACACTGTACATAAAACCCTGTTACCCCACGTCCTAGTGACACATACATACATCATACAGACACTGTACATAAAACCCTGTTACCCCGCTTCCTAGTAACACATACATACATCATACAGACACTGGAAATAAAACCCTAGTTACCCCACGTCCTAGTAACACATACATACATCATACAGACACTGTACATATAACCCTGTTACCCCGCTTCCTAGTAACACATACGTACATCATACAGACACTGTACATAAAACCCTGTTACCCCACGTCCTAGTAACACATACATACATCATACAGACACTGTACATAAAACCCTGTTACCCCACGTCCTAGTAACACATACATACATACATCATACAGACACTGTACATAAAACCCTGTGACCCCACGTCCTAGTAACACATACATACATCATACAGACACTGTACATATAACCCTGTTACCCCACGTCCTAGTAACACATACATACATCATACAGACACTGTACATAAAACCCTGTGACCCCGCGCCCTAGTAACACATACATACATCATACAGACACTGTACATAAAACCCTGTTACCCCACGTCCTAGTAACACATACATACATCATACATAAACTGTACATAACACAGTGTGACCCCATGCCCTAGTAACACATACATACATCATACAGACACTGTACATAAAACCCTGTTACCCCGCGCCCTAGTAACACACACATACATCATACAGACACTGTACATAAAACCCTGTGTCCCTGCGCCCTAGTAACACATACATACATCATACAGACACTGTACATATAACCCTGTTACCCCACGTCCTAGTAACACATACATACATCATACAGACACTGTACATAAAACCCTGTGTCCCTGCGCCCTAGTAACACACACATACATCATACAGACACTGTACATAAAACCCTGTGTCCCTGCGCCCTAGTAACACATACATACATCATACAGACACTGTACATAAAACCCTGTTACCCCACGTCCTAGTAACACATACATACATCATACAGACACTGTACATATAACCCTGTGACCCTGCGCCCTAGTAACACATACATACATCATACAGACACTGTACATAAAACCCTGTTACCCCACGTCCTAGTAATACATACATACATCATACAGACACTGTACATAAAACCCTGTTACCCCACATCCTAGTAACACATACATACATCGACATAAACTGTACATAAAACCCTGTTACCCCAGTCCTAGTAACACATACATACATCATACAGACACTGTACATAAAACCCTGTTACCCCGCTTCCTAGTAACACATACATACATCATACATAAACTGTACATAGCACAGTGTGACCCCATGCCCTAGTAACACATACATACATCATACAAACACTGTACATATAACCCTGTTACCACACGTCCTAGTAACACAAACATACATCATACATCATACATAAACTGTACATATAACCCTGTGATTCCACATCCTAGTAACACATACATACTTCATACAGACACTGTACATATAACCCTGTGACCCCGCGCCCTACTAACACATACATACATCATACAGACACTGTACATAAAACCCTGTTACCCCACGTCCTAGTAACACATACATACATCATACAGACACTGTACATAAAACCCTGTTACCCCACATCCTAGTAACACATACATACATCATACATAAACTGTACATAACACAGTGTGACCCCATGCCCTAGTAACACATACATACATCATACAAACACTGTACATAAAACCCTGTTACCCCACGTCCTAGTGACACACACATACATCATACAGACACTGTACATAAAACCCTGTTACCCCACGTCCTAGTAACACATACATACATCATACAGACACTGTACATAAAACCCTGTTACCCCACGTCCTAGTAACACATACATACATCATACAGACACTGTACATAAAACCCTGTTACCCCACGTCCTAGTAACACATACATACATCATACAGACACTGTACATATAACCCTGTGACCCGCTTCCTAGTAACACATACATACATCCTACATAAACTGTACATAGCACAGTGTGACCCCATGCCCTAGTAACACATACATACATCCATCATACAGACACTGTACATATAACCCTGTTACCCCGCTTCCTAGTAACACATACGTACATCATACAGACACTGTACATAAAACCCTGTTACCCCACGTCCTAGTAACACATACATACATCATACAGACACTGTACATAAAACCCTGTTACCCCACGTCCTAGTAACACATACATACATCATACATAAACTGTACATAAAACCCTGTTACCCCACGTCCTAGTAACACCATACATACATAATACATAAATTGTACATAAAACCCTGTGACCCCGCTTCCTAGTAACACATACATACATCATACATAAATTGTACATATAACCCTGTGACCCCGCTTCCTAGTAACACATACATACATCATACATAAACTGTACATAACACAGTGTGACCCCACGTCCTAGTAACACATACATACATACATCATACATAAATTGTACATATAACCCTGTGACCCCGCTTCCTAGTAACACATACATACATCATACAGACACTGTACATATAACCCTGTGACCCCGCTTCCTAGTAACACATACATACATCATACAGACACTGTACATATAACCCTGTGACCCCACATCCTAGTAACACATACATACATCATACAAACACTGTACATAACACCATGTGACCCCGCGCCCTAGTAACACATACGTACATCATACAGACACTGTACATATAACCCTGTGACCCCGCGCCCTAGTAACACATACATACATCATACAGACACTGTACATATACCCCTGTGACCCCGCTTCCTAGTAACACATACATACATCCTACATAAACTGTACATAGCACAGTGTGACCCCATGCCCTAGTAACACATACATACATCCATCATACAGACACTGTACATATACCCCTGTGACCCCGCTTCCTAGTAACACATACATACATCCTACATAAACTGTACATAGCACAGTGTGACCCCGCTTCCTAGTAACACATACATACATCATACATAAATTGTACATATAACCCTGTGACCCCGCTTCCTAGTAACACATACATACATCATACATAAACTGTACATAACACCATGTGACCCCATGACCTAGTAACACATACATACATCATACAGACACTGTACATATAACCCTGTGACCCCGCTTCCTAGTAACACATACATACATCATACAGACACTGTACATATAACCATGTGACCCCACGTCCTAGTAACACATACATACATCATACATAAATTGTACATATAACCCTGTGACCCCGCTTCCTAGTAACACATACATACATCATACATAAACTGTACATAACACCATGTGACCCCCACGCCCTAGTAACACATACATGATACAGACACTGCACATAAAACCCGTTTTTTTTGTTTGTTTTTTTTGTAACTTTTTATCTTTATTTTCACATAATAATCACATAACATAGTACCAACATGCATATTCTGCATTTACATCTAACATATATATATTCCATTTCCCTTGTTGGGTTTCCATCGACATATATTTAACATAACTTTAGCTGGCATCATATGTTTCTCTATTCGCATTCTTTTTTCTTAGCCTTTCTCTCCTAGGGTGAACAAGGAAGGAGGTATTATTTTTCCTTTTGGTCTTCTGATTTCTCCCTTTTATGGGTTGGGGGTTTCCGTGTGCTTGTCTACTTTATTGTGTATGTGTGTGTAGTGTAATTGTGCTCTTCTATGTGTTTTATTCTGGGGCCTTGTGTATATTGTGTTTATTTAACAGTGTCTACTGATGTGTCTTTATATATCTATCCCCTATCTCCCCCCCCCCCCCCCCCCCCCCTTCTAGATTTTCATTGTGATTTATCTTACTGGCCCATAGTGATCTATATCATGCCCACCCCCCTTTTTTTTTCTCACTCAACCCCCCCTCCCCCTCTTTCTTCCATATGTTTTCATATGACCTTATTTCCATACTGTTTCCCCCACCTTTCTTTTCCTTACCCTCCTTCCTTTTCCTCCCTTCTATGAGGTCTGTTTGCCTTGGCTCTCTTTTTCTTTTTCTTTCTTGTCATTTCATTTCTAAGCAAATTATACCGTTTTCCGTACCTATCTCCTCCAATTTTCCTTATATGCATATATTTGCTAATAACCAAGAAGAGCATATATATAACACACAACATAAAACAAAAAAAAAAAAAAAAAAAACCTCATAGGGTATTTCGACCCAAATATATGTCTTATTCAATTGCTATATTCTTATTGTACCGGGAAATGGAATTTTGACATAGGGAAGACTACAACATACATTTCTACAAAAGGAACAAATACAAACAAACATTCATCTAACAAAACCTATCCCTTAGCAGTTGAGGGTCTTTTTTTTTTCTTTCCTCTTATCTATTTTCCTTATTTATTGTTTTTACTTTCTTTTTCTATTTATCCCACCTTCAGGTACTATTGTATCTCACTTAATTAATGGGGGCAGCTGTCTCAATTTTCGACATTTCCCAATTATCTAGTCATTGACCATGCTGTCTTCTCATACATATGTAGAATTTGTATTTGTTGCTCCCCAGGAAGAGTTTCAATATATGGGCCCCATTTTCTGTAGAATCGTATCACCCCTGTCTCTATATTCCGTTACAGCGTCTTATATAGCGCAGCAGATTCCGTTACAGTGTCTTATATAGCGCAGCAGATTCCATTACAGTTTCTTATATAGCGCAGCAGATTCCATTGTGCTTTACAATAGTAGACAGTTAGAAAACAAACTGGGTAACAACAGACAGACTTGGAGGTAAGAGAGCCCTGCTGCAAGCTTACAATCTATAGGGATATGGGGGGAAACAAAAGGACAGGCACCAGTAATAGCATAGCAGTCCCACCAAGGTACAAGTCCAGAATGGAAGCTATATAATACATAAGTGCCTCAGAGGGTTATGCGTTTGGTATATAAATATGAGAGGCTTGTCTTAGAGGTGAGTTTTCATAGTTACATAAGTCAGACAGAACCTGTACATATAATCCTGGGATGCTACGTCCTATTAAAACATACATCAAAGGGCAGTATTGAATGTAAAAAATTGTGGTGTGCAGCGAATCCTGTTTAGGATTCGCTGCACACTCGCTGTGTTCTGGAGGGCTGGCTGCCACTCGCTTTCCAGTATTCAACGTCGCAGGTGCTCGTTGCCCCTCGCGGCAAATCTTAACCCCTGCAGCGGACTTATGTCCGCGGCAGGGAGCCGTGGGACGGTATCAGGCAGGGAGATTGAAGTCTCCCTGCCTGCCCCAGGACGTATGTGGAGGGGAGGACGGCTCCCCGGGACCCAGGCAGCACAAGCTGCCCCCCCCCCCCAGAGCCAGCAGGGGAACGGGTAAAAAAAAAAAATATTAAATATATATGCATGTGCTACAAGCACATGAATAAAAATAGCATGCCCCTTTCACAGAATAAAATTCCTGATTTTTTTACACCAAAATTTAAAAAAGAAAACTTATTTCAAAAGTTCACATTCCACTTCTACATGAAAAGATGGAGAATTGCTACATGGAGGGACACAACGAAAATCACTTAGAAAGACGGTGAAAATATCACATTGAATAGGGTGGTTCACTTTTTGAGACCACAATTCTCTGTCCAATGCGAAAAAAGCACAAATTCGCCATAAAACACGGCAAATGTTTCTCATTGAATACTGCCCAAACAGAGGATACCAGAACCAGGTACAACAGGACCCTCAAGGATGACACAAGGAAACAAAGTAATATAGTAATTAAGGCTGAAAAAAGACCTTAGTCCAGGGGTCCTCAAACTATTTTGCTCTGGGACCCCATCGGTCAATAAAAATGACAGGACCCCAGCAAGTGACTGTAGAAGGTCATCACATCACATGTGTAGGCAGCAGACAGAACATACATGGCAGCATTGCGGAGGCACAAAATGATGTAAAATAACAGACAATTCAACAGACTCATTGAATCACTGACTATGATTAGAAAAGTTATCAGCCTGATGGTCAGTAACATGGAGTCATGACCCCGTGCTGAGAAGGTCGGGACCCACAGTTTGAGAACCGTTGCCTTAGTCCATAGAGTTTGACATATCTAACTTGTAACTACTGACTTGAGTAAGTCATATCTCAAAACTTCTGAAACAAAGTCATTTGGAGTGATGAGACCAAAATGTAACTAATTGGCCACAACCATAAACGTTACACTTGGAGAGGAGTCAACAAGGCCTATGATGAAAGGTACACCCTTCCTACTGTAAAACACGGAGGTGGATCGCTGATGTTTTGTGGATGTGTGAGCTACAAAGGCACTGGGAACTTGGTCAGAATTGATGGCAAGATGAATGCAGCGTGTTATCAGATATTACAGGAGGAAAATGTGCACTCATCAGCCTGGAACATTTTGGCCAAGTCGACCTGTCATTGGCTACAGCAGAATAAAGTGAAGGTTCTGGAGTGGCCATCTCAGTCTCCTGACCTCAATATCATGGAGCCACTCTGGGGAGATCGCACATGTGCAGTTCATGCAAGACGGCCCAAGACCTTACAGGAACTGGAGGCTTTTTGCCAAGAATGGGCAGCTTTACCATCTGAGAAAATAAAGAGCCTCAACCACAACTACCACAAAAGACTTCAAGCTGTCATTGATGTTAAAGTTGGCAATACACGGTATTAAGAACTGGGGTATGTAAACTTTTGATCAGGGTAATTTGGGTAGTTCCTGTTGTCATTATGATGTAAAAAGAACACAGTTGTATGACAATAAATGGCGTCACCCAACCACTAACCATAAGTGACAGAAAAGTGTGTGAGTTATCATTCATGTTCCCTGACAAATGGCCAGAAAATCACACATTCTGCTGCCAGGGTATGTAACCTTATGGGCACAACTGTATATCCATCTATATTTCACTCTCTCTCACTATGGATAGAATGGTACCCCTGCCACCCATTGTGCTCAAACGAACTGAATGTGTACTACGTATGCGATTATTAATGCCACAGAGGTGATATGACTGTACGATTTTAACCCGATGGTGATCATAAATCCCCATTTATTTGGAAAAAATGTTCTGCTATCGTCCGCTAACACGTGTGATCGGGATAAGATCATGATGGCTACATTATCAGGGCTCTGAAGGATTGCTTATCATAGCTACAGAAATCACATTATGCATTGGCCCCAATATGCAGCGGCATCAGGAGAAGAGTGCACCGGCATCAGGAGTAGAGTGCACCGGCATCAGGAGAAGAGTGCACCGGCATCAGGAGAAGAGTTCACCGGCATCAGGAGAAGAGTGCACCGGCATCAGGAGAAGAGTGCACCGGCATCAGGAGAAGAGTGCACCGGCATCAGGAGAAGAGTGCACCGGCATCAGGAGAAGAGTGCACCGGCATCAGGAGAAGAGTGCACCGGCATCAGGAGAAGAGTGCACCGGCATCAGGAGAAGAGTGCACCGGCATCCAGTCCCCATCTACACTATACTCTCTGGTGTAAGAACTCAGGGCATCCTCCCCCCACCCCACACATAGCAGGTAGAATGGAAATAAACTTACACAAGTCTGTAGGATAGCCAGGTGGATCTGGGTTCTGATACCAACAGGTGCTACCTGCACTTATTTATACACCTCAGAAAACATGGTCCAGGTGCAGCAAATAGGCAAATCACAATCACATAGATGCCAAGTGTCAAATAGGGAAACACATTATTATGTATAGCCCAATCTGTTCCAAGGGGGAGGGTGTCTGCCCTCTGTACACACAAAGGTGGCCAGAAACACTTCATCCAAACTCCATACAAAGAATGTAATGTTACCTTTTTACTTCTACAGATGTAGCGGGATTCATTATTGCCGTGGATGGCGATGGCGTCGCCATCGCCATCCCCTGCCCCCGCGCCATCTGTATGTCAGAAGGGGACGCGCGCGCACCTCGTCCCCTTCTGACGGTGCTACCCTCGGTTGCCCGGTGCCCACACCAGGCGACCGCACCCCCCGCAGTGTCCCCGGGTCCCCCCCAGCCCCCTCGAGCGGGAGGCGGACAGTATTGCGTCCGCCTCGCCGCCCGGATACTGAGACGCGCGTGCGTGGGGGATGCACGCGCGTCTCAGTCAGATGGAGCGCCGTGCTGCTGGCGATTCGCCAGCAACAATAAGGCCGCCTCCATCTGTATATACATAATATACCAGTTACTACATCTATACTGTACATAGGATGTAATGTTACCTTATTACTTCTCTATACATAATATACTGGTTACTACATCTATACTGTACATAGGATGTAATGTTACCTTATTACTTCTCTATACATAATATACCAGTTACTACATCTATACTGTACATAGGATGTAATGTTACCTTATTACTTCTATATACATAATATACCGGTTACTACATCTATACTGTACATAGGATTTAATGTTACCTTATTACTTCTCTATACATAATATACCAGTTACTACATCTATACTGTACATAGGATGTAATGTTACCTTTATTACTTCTATATACATAATATACCAGTTACTACATCTATACTGTACATAGGATGTAATGTTACCTTATTACTTCTATATACATAATATACCGGTTACTACATCTATACTGTACATAGGATGTAATGTTACCTTATTACTTCTATATACATAATATACCGGTTACTACATCTATACTGTACATAGGATGTAATGTTACCTTATTACTTCTATATACATAATATACCGGTTACTACATCTATACTGTACATAGGATGTAATGTTACCTTATTACTTCTATATACATAATATACCAGTTACTACATCTATACTGTACATAGGATGTAATGTTACCTTATTACTTCTCTATACATAATATACCGGTTACTACATCTATACTGTACATAGGATGTAATGTTACCTTATTACTTCTATATACATAATATACCAGTTACTACATCTATACTGTACATAGGATGTAATGTTACCTTATTACTTCTCTATACATAATATACCGGTTACTACATCTCTACTGTACATATGATGTAATGTTACCTTATTACTTCTATATACACAATATACCAGTTACTACATCTATACTGTACATAGGATGTAATGTTACCTTATTACTTCTATATACATAATATACCGGTTACTACATCTATACTGTACATAGGATGTAATGTTACCTTATGACTTCTATATACATAATATACCGGTTACTACATCTATACTGTACATAGGATGTAATGTTACCTTATTACATCTCTATACATAATATACCAGTTACTACATCTATACTGTACATAGGATGTAATGTTACCTTATTACTTCTATATACATAATATACCGGTTACTACATCTATACTGTACATAGGATGTCATGTTACCTTATTACTTCTATATACATAATATACCTGTTACTACATCTATACTGTACATGGGATGTAATGTTACCTTATTACTTCTCTATACATAATATACCAGTTACTACATCTATACTGTACATAGGATGTAATGTTACCTTATTACTTCTCTATACATAATATACCAGTTACTACATCTATACTATACATAGGATGTAATGTTACCTTATTACTTCTCTATACATAATATACCGGTTACTACATCTATACTGTACATAGGATGTAATGTTACCTTATTACTTCTCTATACATAATATACCGGTTACTACATCTATACTGTACATAAGATGTAATGTTACCTTATTACTTCTATATACATAATATACCGGTTACTACATCTATACTGTACATAGGATGTAATGTTACCTTATTACTTCTATGTACATAATATACCGGTTACTACATCTATACTGTACATAGGATGTAATGTTACCTTATTACTTCTATATACATAATATACTGGTTACTACATCTATACTGTACATAGGATGTAATGTTACCTTATTACTTCTATATACATAATATACCGGTTACTACATCTATACTGTACATAGGAAGTAATGTTACCTTATTACTTCTATATACATAATATACCGGTTACTACATCTCTACTGTACATAGGATGTAATCTTACCTTATTACTTCTCTATATATAATATACCAGTTACTACATCTATACTGTACATAGGATGTAATGTTACCTTATTACTTCTATATACATAATATACCGGTTACTACATCTATACTGTACATAGGATGTAATGTTACCTTATTACTTATATATACATAATATACCAGTTACTACATCTATACTGTACATAGGATGTAATGCTACCTTATTACTTCTATATACATAATATACCGGTTACTACATCAATACTGTACATAGGATGTAATGTTACCTTATTACTTCTATATACATAATATACCGGTTACTACATCTATACTGTACATAGGTTGTAATGTTACCTTATTACTTCTATACACATAATATACCGGTTACTACATCTATACTGTACATGGGATGTAATGTTACCTTATTACTTCTATATACATAATATACCGGTTACTACATCTATACTGTACATAGGATGTAATGTTACCTTATTACTTCTATATACATAATATACCGGTTACTACATCTATACTGTACATAGGATGTAATGTTACCTTATTACTTCTATATACATAATATACCGGTTACTACATCTATACTGTACATAGGATGTAATGTTACCTTATTACTTATATATACATAATATACCAGTTACTACATCTATACTGTACATAGGATGTAATGCTACCTTATTACTTCTATATACATAATATACCGGTTACTACATCAATACTGTACATAGGATGTAATGTTACCTTATTACTTCTATATACATAATATACCGGTTACTACATCTATACTGTACATAGGTTGTAATGTTACCTTATTACTTCTATACACATAATATACCGGTTACTACATCTATACTGTACATGGGATGTAATGTTACCTTATTACTTCTATATACATAATATACCAGTTACTACATCTATACTGTACATAGGATGTAATGTTACCTTATTACTTCTATATACATAATATACCGGTTACTACATCTATACTGTACATAGGATGTAATGTTACCTTATTACTTCTATATACATAATATACCGGTTACTACATCTATACTGTACATAGGATGTAATGTTACCTTATTACTTATATATACATAATATACCAGTTACTACATCTATACTGTACATAGGATGTAATGCTACCTTATTACTTCTATATACATAATATACCGGTTACTACATCTATACTGTACATAGGATGTAATGTTACCTTATTACTTCTATATACATAATATACCGGTTACTACATCTATACTGTACATGGGATGTAATGTTACCTTATTACTTCTATATACATAATATACCAGTTACTACATCTATACTGTACATAGGATGTAATGTTACCTTATTACTTCTATATACATAATATACCGGTTACTACATCTATACTGTACATAGGATGTAATGTTACCTTATTACTTCTATATACATAATATACCGGTTACTACATCTATACTGTACATAGGATGTATTGTTACCCTATTACTTCTATATACATAATATACCGGTTACTACATCTATACTGTACATAGGATGTAATGTTACCCTATTACTTCTATAAACATAATATACCAGTTACTACATCTATACTGTACATAGGATGTAATGTTACCTTATTACTTCTCTATACATAATATACTGGTTACTACATCTATACTCTACATAGGATGTAATGTTACCTTATTACTTCTATATACATAACATACCGGTTACTACATCTATACTGTACATAGGATGTAATGTTACCTTATTACTTCTATATACATAATATACCGGTTACTACATCTATACTGTACATAGGATGTAATGCTACCTTATTACTTCTATATACATAATATACCGGTTACTACATCTATACTGTACATAGGATGTAATGTTACCTTATTACTTCTCTATACATAATATACCGGTTACTACATCTATACTGTACATAGGATGTAATGTTACCTTATTACTTCTATATACATAATATACCGGTTACTACATCTATACTGTACATAGGATGTAATGTTACCTTATTACTTCTCTATACATAATATACCGGTTACTACATCTATACTGTACATAGGATGTAATGTTACCTTATTACTTCTATATACATAATATACCAGTTACTACATATATACTGTACATAGGATGTAATGTTACCTTATTACTTCTATATACATAATATACCAGTTACTACATCTATACTGTACATAGGATGTAATGTTACCTTATTACTTCTATATACATAATATACCGGTTACTACATCTATACTGTACATATGATGTAATGTTACCTTATTACTTCTATATACACAATATACCGGTTACTACATCCTTACTGTACATAGGATGTAATGTTACCTTATTACTTCTATATACATAATATACCGGTTACTACATCTATACTGTACATAGGATGTAATGTTACCTTATTACTTCTATATACATAATATACCAGTTACTACATCTATACTGTACATAGGATGTAATGTTACCTTATTACTTCTATATACATAATATACCTGTTACTACATCTATACTGTACATAGGATGTAATGTTACCTTATTACTTCTATATACATCATATACTGGTTACTACATCTATACTGTACATAGGATGTAATGTTACCTTATTACTATTATATACATAATATACCAGTTACTACATCTATACTGTACATAGGATGTAACGTTACCTTATTACTTCTATATACATAATATACCAGTTACTACATTTATACTGTACATAGGATGTAATGTTACCTTATTACTTCTATATACATAATATACCGGTTACTACATCTATACTGTACATAGGATGTAATGTTACCTTATTACTTCTATATACATAATATACCAGTTACTACATCTATACTGTACATAGGATGTAAGGTTACCTTATTACTTCTATATACATAATATACCAGTTACTACATCTATAATCTACATAGGATGTAATGTTACCTTATTACTTCTATATACATAATATACCAGTTACTACATCTATACTGTACATAGGATGTAATGTTACCTTATTACTTCTATATACATAATATACCGGTTACTACATCTATACTGTACATAGGATGTAATGTTACCTTATTACTTCTATATACATAATATACCAGTTACTACATCTATACTGTACATAGGATGTAAGGTTACCTTATTACTTCTATATACATAATATACCAGTTACTACATCTATACTGTACATAGGATGTAATGTTACCTTATTACTTCTATATACATCATATACTGGTTACTACATCTATACTGTACATAGGATGTAATGTTACCTTATTACTTCTATATACATAATATACCGGTTACTACATCTATACTGTACATAGGATGTAATGTTACCTTCTTACTTCTCTATACATAATATACCAGTTACTACATCTATACTGTACATAGGATGTAATGTTACCTTATTACTTCTATATACATAATATACCGGTTACTACATCTATACTGTACATAGGATGTAATGTTACCTTATTACTTCTATATACATAATATACCAGTTACTACATCTATACTGTACATAGGATGTAATGTTACCTTATTACATCTATATACATAATATACCAGTTACTACATCTATACTGTACATAGGATGTCATGTTACCTTATTACTTCTCTATACATAATATACCAGTTACTACATCTCTACTGTACATAGGATGTAATGTTACCTTATTACTTCTATATACATAATATACCGTTTACTACATCTATACTGTACATAGGATGTAATGTTACCTTATTACTTCTCTATACATAATATACCAGTTACTACATCTATACTGTACATAGGATGTAATGTTACCTTCTTACTTCTATATACATAATATACCAGTTACTACATCTATACTGTACATAGGATGTAATGTTACCTTATTACTTCTATATACATAATATACCAGTTACTACATCTATACTGTACATAGGATGTAATGTTACCTTATTACTTCTCTATACATAATATACCGGTTACTACATCTATACTGTACATAAGATGTAATGTTACCTTTTTACTTCTATATACATAATATACCAGTTACTACATCTATACTGTACATAGGATGTAATGTTACCTTATTACTTCTATATACATAATATACCGGTTACTACATCTCAACTGTACATAGGATGTAATGTTACCTTATTACTTCTATATACATAATATACCGGTTACTACATCTCTACTGTACATAGGATGTAATGTTACCTTATTACTTCTATATACATAATATACCGTTTACTACATCTATACTGTACATAGGATGTAATGTTACCTTATTACTTCTCTATACATAATATACCGGTTACTACATCTATACTGTACATAGGATGTAATGTTACCTTATTACTTCTATATACATAATATACCAGTTACTACATCTATACTGTACATAGGATGTAATGTTACCTTATTACTTCTATATACATAATATACCAGTTTCTACATCTATACTGTACATAGGATGTAATGTTACCTTATTACTTCTATATACATAATATACCGGTTACTACATCTATACTGTACATAGGATGTAATGTTACCTTATTACTTCTATATACATAATATACCGGTTACTACATCTATACTGTACATAGGATGTCATGTTACCTTATTACTTCTCTATACATAATATACCAGTTACTACATCTCTACTGTACATAGGATGTAATGTTACCTTATTACTTCTATATACATAATATACCAGTTACTACATCTATACTGTACATAGGATGTAATGTTACCTTATTACATCTATATACATAATATACCGGTTACTACATCTATACTGTACATAGGATGTTATGTTACCTTATTACTTCTATATACAATATATACCAGTTACTACATCTATACTGTACATAGGATGTAATGTTACCTTATTACTTCTATATACATAATATACCGGTTACTACATCTATACTCTACATAGGATGTAATGTTACCTTATTACTTCTATATACATAACATACCGGTTACTACATCTATACTGTACATAGGATGTAATGTTACCTTATTACTTCTATATACATAATATACCGGTCACTACATCTATACTGTACATAGGATGTAATGTTACCTTATTACTTCTCTATACATAATATACCGGTTACTACATCTATACTGTACATAGGATGTAATGTTACCTTATTATTTCTATATACATAATATACCGGTTACTACATCTATACTGTACATAGGATGTAATGTTACCTTATTACTTCTATATACATAATATACCAGTTACTACATCTATACTGTACATAGGATGTAATGTTACCTTATTACTTCTCTATACATAATATACCGGTTACTACATCTATACTGTACATAGGATGTAATGTTACCTTATTACTTCTCTATACATAATATACTGGTTACTACATCTATACTGTACATAGGATGTAATGTTACCTTATTACATCTATATACATAATATACCGGTTACTACATCTATACTGTACATAGGATGTAATGTTACCTTATTACTTCTATATACATAATGTACCGGTTACTACATCTATACTGTACATAGGATGTAATGTTACCTTATTACTTCTATATACATAATATACCGGTTACTACATCTATACTGTACATAGGATGTAATGTTACCTTATTACTTCTATATACATAATATACCAGTTACTACATCTATACTCTACATAGGATGTAACGTTACCTTATTACTTCTATATACATAATATACCAGTTACTACATCTATACTGTACATAGGATGTAATGTTACCTTATTACTTCTATATACATAACATACCGGTTACTACATCTATACTGTACATAGGATGTAATGTTACCTTATTACTTCTATATACATAATATACCAGTTACTACATCTATACTGTACATAGGATGTAATGTTACCTTATTACTTCTCTATACATAATATACCGGTTACTACATCTATACTGTACATAAGATGTAATGTTACCTTATTACTTCTATATACATAATATACCGGTTACTACATCTATACTGTACATAGGATGTTATGTTACCTTATTACTTCTATATACAATATATACCAGTTACTACATCTATACTGTACATAGGATGTAATGTTACCTTATTACTTCTATATACATAATATACCGGTTACTACATCTATACTGTACATAGGATGTAATGTTACCTTATTACTTCTATATACATAACATACCGGTTACTACATCTATACTGTACATAGGATGTAATGTTACCTTATGACTTCTATATACATAACATACCGGTTACTACATCTATACTGTACATAGGATGTAATGCTACCTTATTACTTCTATATACATAATATACCGGTTACTACATCTATACTGTACATAGGATGTTATGTTACCTTATTACTTCTATATACAATATATACCAGTTACTACATCTATACTGTACATAGGATGTAATGTTACCTTATTACTTCTATATACATAATATACCGGTTACTACATCTATACTGTACATAGGATGTAATGTTACCTTATTACTTCTATATACATAACATACCGGTTACTACATCTATACTGTACATAGGATGTAATGTTACCTTATTACTTCTATATACATAACATACCGGTTACTACATCTATACTGTACATAGGATGTAATGTTACCTTATGACTTCTATATACATAACATACCGGTTACTACATCTATACTGTACATAGGATGTAATGTTACCTTATTACTTCTATATACATAACATACCGGTTACTACATCTATACTGTACATAGGATGTAATGTTACCTTATTACTTCTATATACATAACATACCGGTTACTACATCTATACTGTACATAGGATGTAATGCTACCTTATTACTTCTATATACATAATATAACAGTTACTACATCTATACTGTACATAGGATGTAATGTTACCTTATTACTTCTATATACATAATATACCAGTTACTACATCTATACTGTACATAGGATGTAATGTTACCTTATTACTTCTATATACATAATATACCGGTTACTACATCTATACTGTACATAGGATGTAATGTTACCTTATTACTTCTCTATACATAATATACCAGTTACTACATCTATACTATACATAGGATGTAATGTTACCTTATTACTTCTCTATACATAATATACCGGTTACTACATCTATACTGTACATAGGTTGTAATGTTACCTTATTACTTCTCTATACATAATATAACAGTTACTACATCTATACTGTACATAGGATGTAATGTTACCTTATTACTTCTATATACATAATATACCGGTTACTACATCTATACTGTACATAGGATGTAATGTTACCTTATTACTTCTATATACATAATATACCAGTTACTACATCTATACTCTACATAGGATGTAACGTTAACTTATTACTTCTATATACATAATATACCAGTTACTACATCTATACTGTACATAGGATGTAATGTTACCTTATTACTTCTATATACATAACATACCGGTTACTACATCTATACTGTACATAGGATGTCATGTTACCTTATTACTTCTCTATACATAATATACCAGTTACTACATCTATACTGTACATAGGATGTAATGTTACCTTATTACTTCTATATACATAATATACTGTTTACTACATCTATACTGTACATAGGATGTAATGTTACCTTATTACTTCTATATACATAATATACCGGTTACTACATCTATACTGTACATAGGCTGTAATGTTACCTTATTACTTCTATATACAATATATACCAGTTACTCCATTCATACTGTACATAGGATGTAATGTTACCTTCTTACTATTATATACCTTATTACTTCTATATACATAATATACTGGTTACTCCATCCATACTGTTCATATTATCTAGTGGGTGACATTTAATAGGATGTACTTTTTTTTTTTTTTTTTGCGATATTTAGGCCACAAAATGGCGTTATCACACTTTTTGACTAAATTGTGTACTTAATAGGGTGCGCTAATTCCCATAATTCGCTAATTTTGTGTCATAACTCGCACTTTCTCACTTGCCGGTTTCAATTCGCAATTTTATCGCATCCAGATGTTTTCCCATTCAAAACTATACTAACTGCTTATTGGAATGGAAATGGAATTTGCATTTCTAAAGTGTCTAAATATCGCCACTGGTGCAGACCAGGTCCTGATGGGCGAATTGACCCAAAAGCAACTTTGGTCAAGTGCAGAAATGGTTAATTTTCTCATAGGTGTCCTCATTTTTAATCATAAACTGCCCTACATATACCCCAACATCATTAAGGACACCTGTGAGGGTTTGAGAGATGGAGATTGTGCAGAGTGGTGTGGAACTGGCTGTTTGTGACTTTCATCATTTGGAGGAGCTGCGCGCCAGATCCAGGTACCCCGACTACTGCGTACCCCACGTATGTATCGTGCTTGGCTGTACCTGGACTCCCTCTCTGATCAACAGGTTGTGGGGATGTTTTGGCTGAACGGAATAACCTGTTGGACTTATATGAGCAGGTGAGAGATGATTTGGACCCTTACGGGGGGCCAACTATGCAGTGTGTGGGCTGCAGAAATTAAGTGTGTCCTCTACTTCTTGGCCACAGGCTCCACTCAGGCTGTGACCTCATGGTCGTTGGGGGTCTCACAAGCCACTTTCTCTAAGCATTTCACTCAAGTGTTACTTGCTTTCATGAAGTTGTGGAGCACATAAATCAGATTCCCACATTGTGAGTCCGAGTGGCAGGACCTTAAGGTGGCATTCTATCGGCTCTCAGCATTTCCAAATATGCCATAGATTGCAGCCACATTGGGCTTCGGGCACCGCACGTGAGGGGACACATCTACGTCAATCGACATGGGCGTCACTTCAGAACGTGCAGGTGGTATGTGATGCCAACCTAAAAATACTTAGTGTGGTTGCAGGCTACGCAGGGAACTGCCATGATGCCTATATTCTGCGTCACTCAGCCCCCTTGGACCGATTCCAGGACCACCAAGTGCCAGAGGGCAGGCTATTTGGTAAGTAAATTTTTACAATGCTGTATGGTAAATATAAAAATGACCTAACACACCAAATTAGTTTAACACCCTCACTGCACATTACCATAGTGGGTTACACCATTTCAGTTTTATTAAAAAAACATTAAGATTGAAGAAACCACAGACACATTTTACTGTAAAGGAACGTCTTTGCTAATGCAAAAAAAAAATGATTTTAGGTCCTGGTGTACTTGACACTCTACTAATAGTGGATGTAGCTGTACCTAATAAATTGAATTCATGATTATTTAACTGTGCCTGCATGGCAATCAAGGCATTGGTCTGTGCTGATATAGCTTATGTTTGACCATGTGCACTTTTAGTTAGGATGGCTATATTATTGTTTTGTACCCATAGTGCCTGACTAATTTCGGACAGACATGTTTCCAGGCTGGTAGCCATTCTGACTGGTGTGCCCACACTTACACGGACACTGGTGGCCACTTTTTAAGTTGTTGAAATATGTGTCTCAGGTAGCCTTGCATATTGCCCATTTGATGGCTTTGCATTGCCTTGAATTCAAGTTGTTTGTTTTTAAATGTGTGCAATGACTGTTCTACCTCTTCTGGTGTTGATGGTGTGTGGGGTGATCGGGTGGGTGAGCGTTGGTGGGGAGTCACAACCAGGGGCGGATCCAGGATAAAATGACAGGGGGGGCACCATGATAAAAGAGGGTTTAGGTGGGGGAGGGCCAGTGTTAGTGGTGCCAGTGTACATGCTAAGAGAGCGGCAGAAAGAGGGTGGCAATGGGATTAAAAATAGGCCCTGGCATTTAAAGTACGCAGGCCCACCATGGCAACAAAAGGGAAGAATGTAGTTGTGCGCGCGCCGAAGGCGCGCTCTGGAAAAGGGGGTGTGGCCACTCAACAGGGGGCATGTCCTTGAGTGTAGTATACAACACCATATACAACTTCTACACATTATGCAACAAAATACTAGACCCCATTATACTTGCCCCTTACACATGCCAAATGGAATGAGCCAAAATTCACATAATGCCACATGGATTGAGCCAAAATTCACATAATGCCACATGGATTGAGCCAAAATTCACATAATGCCACACGGATTGAGCCAAAATTCACATAATGCCACAAGGATTGAGCCAAAATTCACATAATAATACACGGATTGAGCAAAAATTCACATAATAACACACGGGATTGAACCAAAATTCACATAATGCCACATGGATTGAGACAAAATTCACATAATGCCACACGGATTGAGCCAGAATTCACATAATGCCACACAGATTAAGACAAAATTCACAATACGCTTCATAAACAGGGACATTGTCCACCAAAGGCGCGCATTAAACATTTACACCAGGCATGTCCAACGTTGGCCCTCCAGATGTTGTGAAACTACACATCCCAGCATGCTTTGCAATTGTTTTAGCCTTCTCTAATAGCAAAACTGTGGCAAAGCATGCTGGGATGTGTAGTTTCACAACATCTGGAGGGCCAACGTTGGACATGCCTGCTTTACACCATAATGTCCATTGCACGTTAAGTTACACGGCATGATGTCCATTATGTATTATGCCAAACACCATAATGCCTATTAAAAATTATTCTACATACAGTAAGTGCTGCTTATCTACATGCTCATTGCCAAGGGTTCCATGCTTATTGCCAGAGGTTCCATGCTTGTTGCCATGTGGGATTTCATGCTCATTGCCAACGGGGAATACATGCTCGTGGTAAATGGGGGACAGCCGCCGCCAGGCAGAAGTGATAGCCACTGACAGTGGCAGAGCCTGGCTGTATTCCGAGCACTGCAGGTCCCAGCTATTTGAAATAATACCCATTTCACACCAGAAAATACATTCCCAGGTTGGCCCCTTTTACACCAGCCTAGTCCCTGCATTGTCTGGTGTGAGGGGGAGAGAAAACCACCCCTCCCCCCCTTTAACCAGTTATCTCATTTAACCGGCTATATCTTCGGAACTAACTGACCCACTTACATGAGACAAGTATCATATTGAAGAACTTTTGAGTGGGCTTTGAATGATTTTGGTCCAGTGAAACTGGAACGTTTGGTTCCAGAGTAATCTGCCCTCAAAGAACATGAACAGCCATGAAATTACATTTCAAAAAGAAAAAAAATCGATTTACAAGCTATATCTCTGGAATCGATTGACCGATATGGACCATCCTGGTATCATATTGAAGGCCCAGCGATTTGGAATTGAATGACATCAACCACAAGCTCCTGTGATGCAAGGGGGGGAACTGGCAGCCGTTGGAACTGGGTGGGGGTCGGAATTGACGGGTCCCATATTATCCTATGGGGAAAAAATGTTACAGCTTTGCCAGGCGATATCTCCGGTTCCCGGGGGGGCTAGAGACACGGGGCTGGGCTCGTTGGAAAGCTCTAGTCCTCATCTACAAAGTAAATGACAGGGGGGAACGTGCCCGGGTGCCCCCCCCCCCCTGAATCCGCCACTGGTCACAACAGTTGTTTCCCTTTTAGTCACTGTTGTTGCGCTGTTTCCTTCCTCAGGTGAGAACGCTTCGATGGGCTGGAGAATGATTTCCATATCTGCGTCCATCATTTTGGCAGATTCTGTCGGTTGCAGCACTCCTTGTGATGATCCTGTTCAAAAAGAGAAATGGGTAAGTATTCCCCCATAATTGTGCAGTATGTGTCATTTTGGTTTTAAGGTGTCTTGTACAATGGGTACTGTTCAGTAACACATGTACCCCTGGAATAAATCTAATGGTTAGATTTTACTAAGTCTGATGGTTGTTTCATATTAAATTAATATCTGTTGGTACGTAGTGTGAGGTTATCATACTCACTGTAAATCTGTAATTACTATATTTTATTAGGTGTAGTAATTAATGTACTATTTTAGTCCGTCGGTACCCTCTTATTCTCCATAGATGTTTCTATCCCCCAAATCTGTGTGTATTTCCAGATCAGATCGCTCTTGCCCTAATATGGTCTGCCAGGAAATACCCAGGAAATAATTCACCAAAAGGTTATGTCCCATTACCATACTTTTGTTCCTGCTATCACAGGAGGGTGTTAGCTGAGGGACAATCTTCACAGGGGGTGATCCAATTCCCCTGCTACCAACAGGAAATGTTCACAGGGGGTAATCAGGACATAATGTAATCCGACTATGATTGTGTCTCTACCTTCAGCTCCTTTGTGTCAATACCAGACTTAGTGGAACCCGGCACCACAGGGGGTGATCAGCCCATAACGTAATCTTGTGTTGTATTGTATCTTGCTCTGCATATCCCTGGCCACTTCCAGACTTACTGGAACCGACCCAGCAGGGGTTGAGAGCAGCAGTTGGACAACTGTGGATTGAAGGTGGGATATACCTTATGCTTGAATCCACCAATCAGGAACTTGGGCAACCCCACAGATGATGCGATCACCGTGGGAATTTGAGAAGTTTTTAAAATGACTTGCAGACTAGCCAGGAGGAGAGATTTTGATGGACTGTCCTGGACTAAGAGGTTATGCTCTGTCTAGGTATCGTGTGGACTTTTCTGCTATTACAGCTGTGTGGATAAGTGATAGTTTGCCCTGTGGAACTGATCTGGGACTGTGACTATACAAGGACTGTCTGTTTGGGCCTGCTACCCGATAACGTTTATATGCTACATTTGCCTCTTTTTCCTGTCTTCATCTACTTTCGTGTGCTGTGATAAAAATAAACCATATTTTGGTTTCATCTGCTCGGTGTCTGAGTGATTGAGGAACTCGTACCCTCACATTTGGCGGCAGCGACAGTGGGATCATTCAGACACCAACCATCGAGCACAGAAAGCACAGAGAACAGAGGATCAGACCATATGTAAGGAAACGGAAAATGCAATAAGGTGATGTTCAGCAAGTGAGCAGGTGTCATTCCTGTGGAAAGGGAAAATGTTTCCAAGGAAAGAAAATCGATGCCTCAAGACCCCTGGAGTGGAGGAGCTCAGGGATGGAGGTTCTTCAGTGTATCGGCAGGCTGGGAAGCCGAATCTGTTATTTATTGTCAGTAAAATGCAGTATATCTGGAAGTACTGGGAAGAAGCTCAGCAGATGATCAGCGGGTGGAGAGTATCCAGCATTCAGGACAAGTTGTGTTACCTGGGGGATGCATTCCTGCACTGTAAAGGTGAGGCCACTTCTTGGAATCTGCTGGGGGAGCCAGAGTTTGTAGAATTTACAGAAGAAGTGATTGCTACAGTTACCCAGATGCTCCAAAGAGGACAATATTCTGAGGCTGAAGGACAAGTCCAGAATAAATTGATGCCCCAGATAGAACCAGAGGAAAGGTCTAGAAGGGGGCTACTGCAATCTGGGCAGACAACCGAGGGGTCTGCCACAGAATTAATTGTTACCGCAAGAGAAGGGTCGTTGTCAGGGGGGCCCCTAACTGCCCTTGAAGAAATGAGTATGGAGGAGCTGATAGCAGAATGTCAGCTGCGAGGTATACCCATCCAATCCTGCACTCGCGGGGAAATCCTTCAGCAGATCCTTCACGATCAGGGAGATCCTACTAATGCATTTGCTGATTATCGGGCATGTATCCTCCATTTCGGTGCACAGTTGAGTGTGTGGGAACAATTGCAGTGTCTGGAGGAGTGCTTCGTGGTGGCAGAGGAAGAGGCGATTGATCGGGGGCTCCTGGATACCCCAGCATGGCAAGATCAGTGTCGCAGGGGGCGTGATGAAAGGCACCGTTTGCAACTGCTTCTCCCCCATCCTAGGGAGGAAGCTGCTCCGTGTTCTATACAGGGGGAGGTTATCCCCAAAGTGAAAGAGGTTATTCAGGAGGAGCTGCACTACAGCTTCCCTTTTGCTGAGATGGAAGATGAAGAGCTATTATCCTGCTGCCAGGGGATCTATGAGGACTGCGTCCAAGAAGAGATCGCCGTGGTTAGAGGAGTGTTCGACAACATCCAGGCCACAAGCATACCAGTCGCAGATGATGTCGTGTTTCGGGCTGCCCAGCATACTCAGCTGGGGAAGGAGGCTATCGCGGAGAAGGAGGTGTGCGCAGAAGTAGCTGCAGGTGAGCATCTGGCTTTTAAGGGGACAGAGCTGACACAGCCTGTCCTGCAGCCACCAGCGGAATTGTTTGTGATGGAGGGTCCCTCCTCAGCCCTGGACATTGAGACCAAATGCTGGACTGAAATTTGCCATGCCCCTAGTTTGGGTTTGGGGGAGGAAGGACAGGACGGGGTGGTGGAAGTGCCAGGGCCAGAGCCCCTATATTGGCCTGCTGTTTGGCCCCTGTTCCTTGGGCAAGAGGGGGAGGTGGAAAGTGGTCCCTGCCCCATTGTGCCCGAGGCAAAAGTATTAGTAGGTTACAATGTTGCAGAGGGGGGGTACCCAGAATCCGAAGAAGAGGAATCGCTACATCCCTTGTTAGTTCCAATGTATGACTTAGACTGTAATCATGCCCTTGCTGGTTCTGCAAACCAGCCGCCTTTTACAAGATGGGTTTGGTATGATGTCACCCTGTGGGACTCAGGTGGTAAATCCAAACCCCAGATTCTCTGCTCTGCATCCCGCTATTCCAGGTTGTTATTGGTTCCAGAACAGCTTGGTACCGGGACTACAATAGTAGGGGAAGGAATGTGAGGTTATCATACTCACTGTAAATCTGTAATTACTATATTTTATTAGGTGTAGTAATTAATGTACTATTTTAGTCCGTCGGTACCCTCTTATTCTCCATAGATGTTTCTATCCCCCAAATCTGTGTGTATTTCCAGATCAGATCGCTCTTGCCCTAATATGGTCTGCCAGGAAATACCCAGGAAATAATTCACCAAAAGGTTATGTCCCATTACCATACTTTTGTTCCTGCTATCACAGGAGGGTGTTAGCTGAGGGACAATCTTCACAGGGGGTGATCCAATTCCCCTGCTACCAACAGGAAATGTTCACAGGGGGTAATCAGGACATAATGTAATCCGACTATGATTGTGTCTCTACCTTCAGCTCCTTTGTGTCAATACCAGACTTAGTGGAACCCGGCACCACAGGGGGTGATCAGCCCATAACGTAATCTTGTGTTGTATTGTATCTTGCTCTGCATATCCCTGGCCACTTCCAGACTTACTGGAACCGACCCAGCAGGGGTTGAGAGCAGCAGTTGGACAACTGTGGATTGAAGGTGGGATATACCTTATGCTTGAATCCACCAATCAGGAACTTGGGCAACCCCACAGATGATGCGATCACCGTGGGAATTTGAGAAGTTTTTAAAATGACTTGCAGACTAGCCAGGAGGAGAGATTTTGATGGACTGTCCTGGACTAAGAGGTTATGCTCTGTCTAGGTATCGTGTGGACTTTTCTGCTATTACAGCTGTGTGGATAAGTGATAGTTTGCCCTGTGGAACTGATCTGGGACTGTGACTATACAAGGACTGTCTGTTTGGGCCTGCTACCCGATAACGTTTATATGCTACATTTGCCTCTTTTTCCTGTCTTCATCTACTTTCGTGTGCTGTGATAAAAATAAACCATATTTTGGTTTCATCTGCTCGGTGTCTGAGTGATTGAGGAACTCGTACCCTCACACGTAGTGGGTCTCAATGAGTCCATGGCATGGCCAGCATATCTGGCAGCACTGTAATGTGCTATTTTGTTGGGCATTAGGTAATATGACATTGGTGCAATGAGTATGTATTAATATTTAAACATGCTGCATAAAGGTCTTTAAACAATGTTGTTGACATTGAACCTATATTTGGTTTACAGTAGGGTGCAGGAGTGGATTGTAGTGTAGCCTATTGTGCATGTTACATGGGTGTGTGTACTGTTTGTGTAATGGTTTTGCATTCATTTTGCTTACCTGCAGCCTCTGCATCAGAACCAATGCGTCGGCCTGTGTGTGGTGTGTGGGCACTTCGGGATGGATAATCTGCAAACAAAATGGTGGACAGCCGTTACAAATCTTGCAAGGACAGCATTTCTTACCAGCATGCACCATAACATGTTTTTTTGTTTGTTTTTTGCCCCTGGGACAAACATGGGTCATGTGACCAATTATTTATTGGCATTATCTTGTTTTTTTATATATTATTTAAAAAATGTACAAAGTGTATTTGACAAAAAAATGCCGCCAATAATGCTGTATGGAGGGGTTTCAGCTATGACAACATGACCAGTATGTTTGGGGCCTGAGCAATTTAAACCTGTAACATAATTTGGTAGGCATTTGACCAATACCAGCAGGTGTGGAACTACATGACCCAGCATCACCAACAATTTCAATCTATGACCATTACATTGACATAAGTTAACCTTGCTGGGATATGTAGTTCCACAGCAGCACTATTGTTATGCAAACATTACAAGCGAGCATTACAGTTATAAAACATTGCAATGTATTGGGGTGGTGAGTTTTTTTCTCATATGACATATATGTAACCGGTTGGGTGGTGCCTCCTCCAGTGCGGCTGGCCTCTTTGACCTTGTTGGCCATTTTGGTTTTCAGTTGCCTCTTTATGTCATTAAATCTCTTCTTGACATTCCTCACTGTCCTTTTGTGGCTGCTCACTGCATTCACGGCCCCTGTAATAGACTCCCACATGGCCCTCTTCCGCTGTGCAGCGGTCCTGCTATTGTACTTCCCCAGCAGCCTGTCAAATACAGAGGGCGGTATTCAATGAGGCTGATTCGCCAGGTTTTTATGGCGAATTTGTGCTGTTTGGCGAATTTCTGACTAAAACGGTGAATCACCCTATTCAATGACCAGATGGCGAATACATTTCAAGGTTTTTTTAGCCATGATTCACCGAGTAGCAATCGCTATCTTTTTATGATGAAGTGAAATGTGAACTTTTAAAATAAAGTGTTTTGCTTTTTACATTTGGTGTCAAAACATCAGGAATTTTATTCTGAGGAGGGGCATGCTGTAAGCACATGAATATATATTTAATAAAAAAAAAAAAATATATATATATATTTTTTTACACAGACCAGCCAGCAGGGGGCCGGAGCCGAGCCGCTCATTAGATATTCATATATTCACTGCACCTGATCATTACATATGCACGATCGGGTGTAGTGAATATACCCGGTCCCCTGCTGGCACCCCCTGGGGGCAGCCTGTGCAGCCTGGCACCCGGGGAGCCCACCTCCCCCCCACAAACGTTCTGGGGCAGGCAGGGAGACTTCCATCTCCCTGTCTGCCACCGTCCTCAGGCTCCCTGCGGCATTCGCCGCAGGAGTTAAAATTCGCCGGTCAGGGGCAGCGAGCCCCTGACTCGTTGAATACTGGAGCCGGCGAGGCTCCGGAACGCGGCGAGCAGTGGCGAATGTGCAGCGAATCCTAAACAGGATTCGCTGCACATCGCCAAAATGCTCATTGAATACCGCCCAGAGACTATGATGCAGACAAGGGCCACATTCTCCTCATAGGAAAACTGCACCTTACAGCCACTTTGGATGCGGCCACTTTCTGCCTCCTCTTACTCTGTGGGGCATAATATGGTGTAAGGATAATTTCTATATGGGGAATAATATAGTGTAAGGGGCATTACTCTGTGGGGCATAATATGGTGTAAGCAGCATTATTGTGTGGGACATAGTATGGTGTAAGGTGCATTATTGTGTGGGACATAGTATGGTGTAAGGTGCATTACTGTGTGGGACATAGTATGGTGTAAGGGGCATTACTCTGTGGGGCATAATATGGTATAAGGATAATTTCTATATGGGGAATAATATAGTGTAAGGTGCATTACTGTGTGGGACAAAGTATGGTGTAAGGGGCATTACTCTGTGGGGCATAATATGGTGTAAGCAGCATTATTGTGTGGGACATAGTATGGTGTAAGGTGCATTACTGAGTGGGACAAAGTATGGTGTAAGGGGCATTACTCTGTGGGGCATAATATGGTGTAAGCAGCATTATTGTGTGGGACATACTATGGTGTAAGGTGCATTACTGTGTGGGACAAAGTATGGTGTAAGGGGCATTACTCTGTGGGGCATAATATGGTGTAAGAAGCATTATTGTGTGGGACATACTATGGTGTAAGGTGCATTACTGTGTGGGACAAAGTATGGTGTAAGGGGCATTACTCTGTGGGGCATAATATGGTGTAAGCAGCATTATTGTGTGGGACATACTATGGTGTAAGGTGCATTACTGTGTGGGACAAAGTATGGTGTAAGGGGCATTACTCTGTGGGGCATAATATGGTGTAAGAAGCATTATTGTGTGGGACATACTATGGTGTAAGGTGCATTACTGTGTGGGACAAAGTATGGTGTAAGGGGCATTACTCTGTGGGGCATAATATGGTGTAAGCAGCATTATTGTGTGGGACATACTATGGTGTAAGGTGCATTACTGTGTGGGACAAAGTATGGTGTAAGGGGCATTACTCTGTGGGGCATAATATGGTGTAAGCAGCATTACTGTGTGAGGCATAATATGATGCAAGGGGCGTTATTGTGTGGGACATTATGGTGCAAGGGGGATTACTGTGTGGGACATAATATAGTGCAAGGGGCAATACTATGTAAGGCATAGTCTGGTGCAGGGGGCATTACTGTGTGGGGAAAAATATGGTGTCAGGGCGTTATTACGTGCAGCATATGGTGCAAGGGTCACAACAGTCTGGGGCATAATAAAACAACGTTTACAAAGAAGTGGGTTTTGAATTCACAAACAGTGCGCTCACAGACGGGCAGCAAATGTGTACAAGAGATACAAAGGAGGTAATTCCACAACCCCTCCAAACAAAACAAACTTGAACAATAAATGTGTACATTTATAACTCACCCAAATCTAATTCTCTCTGCACATTTTACATCTGCCCCACCTGCAGTGCACATGGTTTTGTCCATCTAAGAAGGAATCTGTCAGAAAGAGTAAACTAGGGCCTTAGTTACATAGGGCCTTATTCTAGTTCATTCTTTCTGACAAAATCCTTCTTAAATGGACAAAACCATGTGCACTGCAGGGGGCAGATCTAAAATGCGCAGAGAGAATTAGATTTGGGTGAGTTATTTTGTTTCTGTGCAGGGTAAATACTGGCTGCTTTATTTTTACACTGCAATATAGATCTCACTTTGAAGAAAAACCCCACCCAAATCTAACTCTCTCTGCACAAGTTACATCTGCCCCACCTGCAGTGCACATGGTTTTGTCCAGCTAAGAAGGAATTTGCCTCTAAGAGTGAACTAGAATAATCCAACTAGTTACATAGTTACATAGTAGGTGAGGCTGAATAAAGACTTGCGTCCATCTAGTTCAACCTATGTTTATAGTAGCTTATTCCTTGTTGTATAGAAGGTTCTGATATTTTAAAGACAGATTATGTTACTTATTCGTACCCGTGAATGTTTTTAACCAATAAATGTTTATCCAACCTTATTTTAAACGTATTTATGTGGTAGACACCACTTCTCCAGGAAGAGAGTTCCATAGTTTGACTGTATTGACTGTAAATAATTTTTTTCTTCTAGATCAGTGGTTCCCAACCCTGGTCCTCAAGTACCCCCAACAGTGCACGTTTTCTAGGTCACCCGGCAGGTGCACTCATTATTCAGGAACATTTGAAAAGATCCACAGGTGGAGCTAATTATGTCACTTGTGATTCTGTGTGGAGACCTGGAAAATGTGCACTGTTGGGGGTACTTGAGGACCAGGGTTGGGAACCACTGTTCTAGATGAACAAAATCTTTTTTCTTCTAATCTAAACTCGTGCCCCCTCGTCCTAGATTCCTTTCTAGTAGAAAAAATGGTGTTTGACAGTTCCTTATATTGGCCCCTGGAATATTTGTACATGTTGAGCATGTCCCCCCTTAAACGTCTCTTCTCTAGTGTAAATAGTCCCAGCTTGCTTGATCTCTCCTCGTAGCTTAAATTCTCCATTCCCCTAATAAGCTTAGTTGCTCTTCTTTGGATTTTTTCTAATTCTATGATGTCATTTTTATAGTGTGGGGCCCAGAATTGTACTCAGTATTCGAGGTGCGGTCTAACCAATGACTTGTACAGAGGCATAATTACTTTTGAGTCCCTAGTTTCCATGCCCCTTTTATACATGCTATCTTTCCATCTCTGTTCAAGCATGCACTTATTACCCCCATCCTGCACTTATTCCCCCCATCCTGCCCTTATTACTCCCATCCTGCCCTTATTACTCCCATCCTGCACTTACTACTCCCATCCTGCACTTATTACCCCATCCTGCACTTATTACTCCCATCCTGCACTTATTACCCCATTCTGCACTTATTACTCCCATCCTGCACTTATTACTCCCATCCTGTACTTATTACCCCATCCTTCACTTATTACTCCCATCCTGCACTTATTACTCCCATCCTGCACTTATTACTCCCATCCTGCAATTATTACCCCCATCCTGCACTTATTACTCCCATCCTGCACTTATTACCCCATCCTGCACTTATTACTCCCATCCTGCACTTATTACTCCCATCCTGCACTTATTTTTTTTTTTTTTTAAAACACACTTTATTGGGAAAAGCACATATAGAGACATGTAGAAGTAACAGAGAACCTTTTGTAAACATGGAGTGATAAAATGATGCGGATGTCTAAGAGATTCTGTTATATCATTGTGCTTTTTAACTTTTTGGTATAACAGGGGTCAGGGGACCCTGACAGAAGAGGAAAGAAAGGAGAGTAAGAGGTGGGGGGTGGGGGGGGGGAGTAAGGAGGGAGGGGGGGGTTAGGGGGGACGGACGGGCCAACTTGCTTATAGCTCATACGGGGGGGGGGAGAGTCTTGAGAATCTAGCCATGGTGACCAAACCTTATGGAAGGATTTTAATGAATTGCGTATTAGTGCCGTCATATATTCCATTTTATAGACGTACCAGACACGGGAAAGTATCGCCTGGAATGGGGCCGGGTTGGGGTTTTTCCAGTCTACTGCAATTTGGCATGTCATTGCTGAGAAAACATGTCGGAGTAACTTATTCTGGTGTCTTGAAAGTGTAGGGATGTTTAGCGGGAGGAGAAAGTATTTAGGATCTAAGGGGACGTCTATACCGAACAATTTTGAGAGTAGGGTTCCTACTTCTTTCCAAATGATTGCTAGCCTCGGACATGTCCACCAGATGTGGAGGAAGCTACCCTCTAGCGGGCAGCCTCTCCAGCATCTATCTGAAGAATCAGGGAACATCTTATGCAGTCGTGAGGGCACATAGTACCAGCGGAATAGGAGTTTATATATGTTTTCTTTGATCCGAACGCACATTGAACTTTTGGCGGCGTTATCGCGGATCTCTTCCCAGTCTTCGTCATCTAGGGATTGGTTTAGGTCTCTTTCCCAGGCGAGTTCGTGTGGAGCTCGGGGGGAGGGGGAACCGGGGTCCAGAAGGAAGTAAATTGCGGATATCAAACCTCTGGAGGTGGTGCGTTTCCAGCAAATATACTCAAATGAGGAGAATGGTCTGGAGGTAATAATGGCCACAGTTTTTGAATGGAAGTGTCTAATTTGTAAGTAGCGGAAGAAGTCTATGTTCGGAATTGTTGTGCCCTCACGGACATCTGAGAATTGGGGGAAGCTGGACTTGTCTGAAATGTCATTTAAATAGTATATCTTGTCTTTTAGCCATTTTGTGAGAGTGGATTTACCCATCCCTGGGGGGAATTCTGGATTGTGGAATAATGGTATTAGAGGGGACGGAGGGGGGGCTAAGCTGTAGGTTTTATTGAGTCTGTCCCAGCATCCTGCACTTATTACTCCCATCCTGCAATTATTACCCCCATCCTGCACTTATTACCTCCATCCTGCACTTACCGTGTTTCCCCGATAATTAGACCTACCCCGATAATAAGCCCTACCCCAGATTTGGAACATTTGTCCAAAATAAGCCCTCCCCCGAAAATAAGGCCTATGAATTTTCCCATAGATTTTATTAAAGTTATTAAAATGTAGCCCTGCTCAGCCCCGGTCAACTCTCCTGTACCTGTACGATAATACCGCGGCTCCCGTTCCCAGGGATGCATTGCGGTAGGCGCGGCGTGACGTCACGCGGCTGCTGAACAGTACAGCCTGTACAGCACACAGCGCCGACAGCACACAGGGGCCATCAATACAGTTCTGGCTGTCTCGGTAAGCAAACAGAGGTTTGGGGCCATCAAGAATGTGGGGGCATGTGGAAAGGTTTGGGGCCATCAAGAATGTGGGGGCATGTGGAAAGGTTTGGGGCCATCAAGAATGTGGGGTCTATTAAAATAAGCCCTCCCCCGAAAATAAGACCTATGGTCTTTTTTAAGAGGAAAAAAAAAATAAGACAGTGTCTTATTATCGGTGAAACACGGTATTACCCCCATCCTGCACTTGTTACCCCCATCCTGCACTTATTACTCCCATTC
Organism: Crinia signifera; assembly: GCF_055691185.1. NCBI lineage: Eukaryota > Metazoa > Chordata > Amphibia > Anura > Myobatrachidae > Crinia > Crinia signifera. The sequence continues at coordinate 405,602,539 of NC_139218.1, read as the reverse complement.
TGCACTTATTACTCCCATCCTGCACTTATTACTCCCATCCTGCACTTATTACCCCCATCCTGCACTTATTACCTCCATCCTGCACTTACCGTGTTTCCCCGATAATTAGACCTACCCCGATAATAAGCCCTACCCCAGATTTGGAACATTTGTCCAAAATAAGCCCTCCCCCGAAAATAAGGCCTATGAATTTTCCCATAGATTTTATTAAAGTTATTAAAATGTAGCCCTGCTCAGCCCCGGTCAACTCTCCTGTAACTGTACGATAATACCGCGGCTCCCGTTCCCAGGGATGCATTGCGGTAGGCGCGGCGTGACGTCACGCGGCTGCTGAACAGTACAGCCTGTACAGCACACAGCGCCGACAGCACACAGGGGCCATCAATACAGTTCTGGCTGTCTCGGTAAGCAAACAGAGGTTTGGGGCCATCAAGAATGTGGGGGCATGTGGAAAGGTTTGGGGCCATCAAGAATGTGGGGGCATGTGGAAAGGTTTGGGGCCATCAAGAATGTGGGGTCTATTAAAATAAGCCCTCCCCCGAAAATAAGACCTATGGTCTTTTTTGAGAGGAAAAAAAAAATAAGACAGTGTCTTATTATCGGTGAAACACGGTATTACCCCCATCCTGCACTTGTTACCCCCATCCTGCACTTATTACTCCCATTCTGCACTTATTACTCCCATCCTGCACTTATTACCCCCATCCTGCACTTATTACTCCCATCCTGCACTTATTACCCCCATCCTGCACTTATTACTCCCATCCTGCACTTACTACTCCCATCCTGCACTTACTACTCCCATCCTGCACTTACTACCCCATCCTGCACTTATTACTCCCATCCTGCACTTATTACCCTCATCCTGCACTTATTATTCCATCCTGCACTTATTACTCCATCCTGCACTTATTACTCCCATCCTGCACTTATTACTCCCATCCTGCACTTATTACTCCCATCCTGCACTTATTACCCCCATCCTGCACTTATTACCCCCATCCTGCACTTATTACTCCCACCCTGCACTTATTACTCCCATCCTGCACTTATTACTCCCATCCTGCTCTTATTACTCCCATCCTGCACTTATTACTCCCATACTCAGGGGCGGGCTGGGCCGGGGGGCAGAGTGCCATATGCCCCCCCGCTTACCCACCCACTGGCTGCGGGCCCCACTGGATCAGCTCCTCCAGCCCTCCTGCGCTGGCCACGGCTTCCAGAACACGGCCACGGCTACAGGAAAATGTCCGCCGGCCTCCTGCACTGAGGATGTCATCCTGGTCTTATTACTCCCATCCTGCTCTTATTACCCCCATCCTGCACTTATTACAGGATGGGGGTAATAAGAGCAGTATGGGAGTAATAAGTGCAGGATGGGGGTAATAAGGGCAGGATGGGGTAATAAGGGCAGAGCTATGCCCCCTACTAATATCTCTATCACTGTTAACAACACCATCATCTCCCCTGTTCCCCAACTCCGCTGCCTGGGTGTCACTCTTGACTCCTCCCTCTCCTTTGCACCCCACATCCAAGCCCTGGCCCATTCTTGCCGGTTCCAGTTACGCAACATTGCTCGCATCAGGCCCTTTCTCTCACAAAGTGCAACTAAGCTGATCATCCACTCATTAGTCATCTCACGGCTTGACTACTGTAATGCTCTTCTCACTGACCTTGCTCAATCCCAACTAGCTCCTCTCCAATCTGTCCTCAATGCTGCAGCCAGGCTTATCTTCCTCTCCCGCCGCTCTAACTCTGCTACTCCCCTTCAACAAAATCTGCACTGGCTTCCATTCCCCTACAGAATCCTCTTCAAACACCTCACACTCACATACAGGGCCATCTCTAATTCCATTGCTCCATACAGTATATCTCTAACCTCATCTCCATTCATACACCCTCCCGCCCTCTACGGTCAGCTGACGACTGTCGTCTCTCCTCCACCCTGATCACTGCTTCCCATGCTAGAGTACAGGACTTTGCCCGTGCTGCACCCCTTCAGTGGAACGCACTCCCTCGCTCCATTAGACTCTCCCCGACCTTGCAAAGCTTCAAACGGGCACTGAAAACTCACCTATTCATCAAAGCGTACCCTTCCACTGCATAAACCAGCTGGTTCTCCGACCCCTTGCCTGTTTACATCCTGCTATCTAACCACCACCCCCTCGCTTGCACCTCTTGTAATCTGTCTGTCTCCCCTTCCTACTAGATTGTAAGCTCCTCCGAGTAGGGCCCTCTTCCCTCCTGTTGTCAAAGCCCACTTCTCTTCACATGTCACTCACAGCTCTCCTTTACTCCAACACTCACTGACCATCTTCATACTCATCTCCATCATTGGCCTCAAGCCTCTAGTTGTATGTTGATTGGGTCCTCACTACTTACATTTAAGCTGTAATGTGTATTGAACTGTGGTGCTCTTTATTTGTACTGTATTTTTGTTATTTATTCAATGTTATGCCAAGTTTTGTCTCCCTGTATTGTTCCTTTGTACGGCGCTGCGAAACACTTGTGGCGCCTTATAAATAAAATTATAATAATAATAATTACCCACATCCTGCACTTATTACTCCCATCCTGCACTTATTACCCCCATCCTGCACTTATTACTCCCATCCTGCTCTTATTACTCCCATCCTGCTCTTATTACTCCCATACTGCTCTTATTACCCCCATCCTGCACTTATTACCCACATCCTGCACTTATTACTCCCATCCTGCACTTATTACCCCCATCCTGCACTTATTACCCCCATCCTGCACTTATTACTCCCACCCTGCACTTATTACCCCCATCCTGCACTTATTACCCCCATCCTACACTTATTACTCCCATCCTGCACTTATTACCTCCATCCTGCACTTATTACTCCCACCCTGCACTTATTACCCCCCATCCTGCACTTATTACCCCCATCCTGCACTTATTACCCCCCATCCTGCACTTATTACTCCCATCCTGCACTTATTACCCCCATCCTGCACTTATTACTCCCATCCTGCACTTATTACCCCCATCCTGCACTTATTACCCCCCATCCTGCACTTATTACTCCCATCCTGCACTTATTACCCCCCATCCTGCACTTATTACTCCCATCCTGCACTTATTACCCCCATCCTGCACTTATTACTCCCACCCTGCACTTATTACCCCCCATCCTGCACTTATTACTCCCATCCTGCACTTATTACTCCCATCCTGCACTTATTACCCCCATCCTGCACTTATTACTCCCATCCTGCACTTATTACCCCCATCCTGCACTTATTACTCCCATTCTGCTCTTATTACTCCCATCCTGCACTTATTACCCCCATCCTGCACTTATTACCCCTTATCCTGCACTTATTACTCCCATCCTGCACTTATTACCCCCATTCTGCACTTATTACCCCCATCCTGCACTTATTGCTCCCATCCTGCTCTTATTACTCCCATCCTGCAGGGACTACCCCCATTCTGCACTTATTACTCCAATTCTGCACTTATTACTCCCATTCTGCAGGGACTACCCACATTCTGCACTTATTACTCCCATTCTGCAGGGACTACCCACATTCTGCACTTATTACTCCCATTCTGCAGGGTCTACCCCCATTCTGCACTTATTACCCCCATCCTGCACTTATTACTCCCATTCTGCTGGGACTACCCACATTCTGCACTTATTACTCCCATTCTAAAAAAACACAATTTTGATCAAAACTGTGTCTCTAACTACCATCCTATCTCTCAGCACCCATGCCTCTTCAAGCTACTTGAGAGACTTGCCTACACTCGCCTCACATACCTACTTAACTCCTACAACTTACTGGCACCACTTCAGTCAGGCTTTCGCTCTCAACACTCCACTGAGACAGCACTGACTAAAGTAGTCAATGATCTGGTTACTGCTAAATCTAAAGGCCATTTCTCACTACTAATTCTTCTAGATCTCTCATCTGCCTCTGACACTGTCGACCACTCTCTTCTCATACAAACACTAGGTCTTCAGAACACAGCCCTTTCTTGGTTCCCTTCCTACCTATCTAATCGCTCTTTCAGTGTTCGCTTCTCTGATTCTACCTCCTCCTCACTACCACTGTCTGTTGGAGTACCACAAGGCTCAGGCTTAGGTCCTCTGCTTTTCTTAATCTATACCTCCTCTCTTGGCAAACTAATCAGCTCTTTTGGATTCCAGTATGATCTGTATGCTGATGATACTCAAATCTATCTATCCTCCTGGAATTGTCACCATCAGTATTGCTCCTTGTCTCTGAATGTCTTTCTGCCATTTCATCTGGGATGTCATCTCACCACCTCAAACTCAACATTCCCAAAACAGAATTAATTATATTCCCACCAGCCAAGAGTAGTTACCAACCTGATATCTCCATCACTGTTGAGAACACAACAATTAATCCTACGCCACAAGCTCACTGCCTAAGGGTCATCCTCGACTGAACTGTCTTTCATTCCTCACATTCAATCTGCCTGTAAATCATGTTACATGCATCTAAAAAACATATCCAAAATTTGTCTATACCTTACACAAGACACTGCAAAAACTCTAATCCATGCACTCATTATATCACAAATTGATTATTGCAATGGCTTCCTTATGGGTCTTCCTAAGAAAAGACTCTCACCACTACAATCTATTCTGAATGCAGCTGCGAGGCTAGACATTCATCGTCTGCTGATCCACTCTGTCAGTCCCTCCATTGGTTGCTTGTATATTACCGCATTCAATATAAAATACTTCAACTTACATACAAAGCCATTACTCTGACTACACCGACTTATATCTATTCGCTTATCTCAAAGTATATCCCCACCCGACCTCTCTACTCTGCACAAGATCTGCATCTCTCATCCACACTCATTTCTTGCTCCCACTTACACTTGCAGGATTTGGAATGCCCTTCCACGCACACGAAGACTCTCCTCTAGCCTCCAAACTTTCAATCATTCCCTGAAAACTCACCTCTTCAGGCAGCTTATCATCGTCAGGACCCCCACACAACCTCCAGTAGCATTCATATCTAATTGCATCCCATTGGGACGGTCTTGTAATCTGGTGGGACTGCCATGCTATGGAATTCTATCCTTATGTACCCCTCCTATTATCCCTATAGACTGTAAGCCTGTGAACAGGGCCCTCCTACCTCTATACGAGATGGTTTCTGCATCCCATCAGGACGGTCCTGTAATCTGGTGGGACTGCCATGCTATGGAATCCTATCCTTATGTATCCCTCCTATTATCCCTATAGACTGTATGCCTGTGAGCAGGGCCCTCCTACCTCTATATGAGTTGGTTTCTGCATCCCATCAGGACTGTCCTGTAATCTGGTGGGACTGCCATGCTATGGAATCCTATCCTTATGTATCCCTCCTATTATCCCTATAGACTGTAAGCCTGTGAGCAGGGCCCTCCTACCTCTATATGAGATGGTTTCTGTATCCCATCAGGACTGTCCTGTAATCTGGTGGGACTGCCATGCTATGGAATCCTATCCTTATGTATCCCTCCTATTATCCCTATAGACTGTAAGCTTGCGAGCAGGGCCCTCCTACCTCTATATGAGATGGTTTCTGCATCCCATCAGGACTGTCCTGTAATCTGGTGGGACTGCCATGCTATGGAATCCTATCCTTATGTATCCCTCCTATTATCCCTACAGATTGTAAGCTTGTGAGCAGGGCCCTCCTACCTCTATATGAGATGGTTTCTGCATCCCATCAGGACTGTCCTGTAATCTGGTGGGACTGCCATGCTATGGAATCATATCCTTATGTATCCCTCCTATTATCCCTTAAGACTGTAAGCCTGTGAGCAGGGCCCTCCTACCTCTATATGAGATGGTTTCTGCATCCCATCAGGACTGTCCTGTAATCTGGTGGGACTGCCATGCTATGGAATCCTATCCTTATGTATCCCTCCTATTATCCCTATAGACTATAAACCTGTGAGCAGGGCCCTCCTACCTCTATATGAGATGGTTTCTGCATCCCATCAGGACTGTCCTGTAATCTGGTGGGACTGCCATGCTATGGAATCCTATCCTTATGTATCCCTCCTATTATCCCTATAGACTGTAAGCTTGTGAGCAGGGCCCTCCTACCTCTATATGAGATGGTTTCTGCATCCCATCAGGACTGTCTGTAATCTGGTGGGACTGCCATGCTATGGAATCCTATCCTTATGTATCCCTCCTATTATCCCTATAGACTGTATGCCTGTGAGCAGGGCCCTCCTACCTCTATATGAGTTGGTTTCTGCATCCCATCAGGACTGTCCTGTAATCTGGTGGGACTGCCATGCTATGGAATCCTATCCTTATGTATCCCTCCTATTATCCCTATAGACTGTAAGCCTGTGAGCAGGGCCCTCCTACCTCTATATGAGATGGTTTCTGCATCCCATCAGGACTGTCCTGTAATCTGCTGGGACTGCCATGCTATGGAATCCTATCCTTATGTATCCCTACTATTATCCCTATAGACTGTAAGCCTGTGAGCAGGGCCCTCCTACCTCTATATGAGATGGTTTCTGCATCCCATCAGGACTGTCCTGTAATCTGCTGGGACTGCCATGCTATGGAATCCTATCCTTATGTATCCCTCCTATTATCCCTATAGACTGTAAACCTGTGAGCAGGGCCCTCCTACCTCTATATGAGATGGTTTCTGCATCCCATCAGGACTTTCCTGTAATCTGGTGGGACTGCCATGCTATGGAATCCTATCCTTATGTATCCCTCCTATTATCCCTATAGACTGTAAGCCTGTGAGCAGGGCCCTCCTACCTCTATATGAGATGGTTTCTGCATCCCATCAGGACTGTCCTGTAATCTAGTGGGACTGCCATGCTATGGAATCCTATCCTTATGTATCCCTCCTATTATCCCTACAGATTGTAAGCTTGTGAGCAGGGCCCTCCTACCTCTATATGAGATGGTTTCTGCATCCCATCAGGACTGTCCTGTAATCTGGTGGGACTGCCATGCTATGGAATCCTATCCTTATGTACCCCTCCTATTATCCCTATAGACTGTAAGCCTGTGAGCAGGGCCCTCCTACCTCTATATGAGATGGTTTCTGCATCCCATCAGGACTGTCCTGTAATCTGCTGGGACTGCCATGCTATGGAATCCTATCCTTATGTATCCCTCCTATTATCCCTATAGACTGTAAGCCTGTGAGCAGGGCCCTCCTACCTCTATATGAGATGGTTTCTGCATCCCATCAGGACTGTCCTGTAATCTGGTGGGACTGCCATGCTATGGAATCCTATCCTTATGTATCCCTACTATTATCCCTATAGACTGTAAGTTTGTGAGCAGGGCCTTCCTACCTCTATATGAGATGGTTTCTGCATCCCATCAGGACTGTCCTGTAATCTGGTGGGACTGCCATGCTATGGAATCCTATCCTTATGTATCCTCCTATTATCCCTATAGACTGTAAGCCTGAGAGCAGGGCCCTCCTACCTCCATGTCGCTTTGTATCTATCCAGTTTGTTTAATCACTGTTGTTTTAAGTTGTAAAGCACAACAGAATATTCTGCACCATATAAGAAACTGTAAATAAATAAATTACTGTGTGGGGCATAATATGGTGTCCGGGGCATTTCCCTGTGGAGCATAGTATGGTTTAAGAGGTATTACTGTTTGGGGCATAATATTGTACAAGGTGCATTACTATGCCGGGCATAATATGGTGTCCGGGGCATTTCTGTGTGGGGCATAACATGGTGTAGGGGATTACTGTGTGGGACATAATATCATGCAAGGGGCATTTTACTGTGTGATGCATAATTTGGTGTCAGAGGCATTGCTGCTTCAGGCATATGGTACAAGGTGTTTTTCTATGTGGAGCTTAATATGGTAAAAGGGGAATTACTGTTTGTGGCATAATATGGTCTCACAGGCATTTCTGTGTGAGGCATTATATAGTGTCAGGGGCATTACTGTGTGGGGTATCATACAGTGCAAGTATTGTGTGGGTTGAGATTAGGAGTGCTGGGTTGTTAGATTATGGGTATTGAGTGACTATATTAGGTGTTCTGAGCTGTTAGATATATGGCTCTGGGCAGATAGATTATGGGTACTGGGTGTCTATATTATCGTGTACTTGATGGTTAGATTGAGGATACTGAAAGTTAGATTTTGGGTACTAAATTGCTATATTAGGAGGTACTGGATAGTTAGATTAGGTGTAATGGGTGATTAGATTAGTGGTGCTGGGTGTTAAGATTATGGGTACTGGGCAGTAATATCAGTGGGTACTGGGTGGTTAGATTATGGGTACTGGGTGGTTAGATTAGTGGCCCTCGTGGTTATATTATGTGTACTGGACAGTTAAATTGTTGGTGCTGGTGGTTATATTTGTGGCACAGTGCAGATAAATTAGTGCCACTGGGCAGTTAGATTATGGGTATTGGGTGGGTAGATTGTTGGTGCTGTGTGGTTAGATTAGTGGCACTTGGCGGTTAGATTATTATTTATTTATTTACTAGGTGATTCATCGCGCCCTACAGACGCTCTTCACACCGGCGTAAGGGGCTGCGCCCCTTTACTTTGTGAACATTTGTATTGTGAGAAATATGGGTAGAATTGTATGAAAGATGCCTGTATTGCAACTTGAGTTATAGGTGAAATGTGTTATATAGAGAGAATATGATTTGGAAGGGGGGTGTATTGTTTTGTTTAATTAAAAAGCGGTTACAGAGTAAGATGTACATTGATTGGCCCTTATTTTGATTCGTGCGGTACGGCCCGCGTGCGGCCGTACCGCCGATGTTTTTCTTCTGCACATGCGCAGAGGTCAATCTGCGCATGTGCAGCCCCCTTCGCCGCAGACGGATTTCGTCCGCCGCAAAGGGGGCGTATAGGGGCGTGAGGGGCTTCATCCCCTCATTTCCCTATGTGTACGCCCCGCATTCATGGGCGTTCCCATGCAAACGCGGGGCGTACGCATGGTAATGAGGGCATGACGCCACTCATGGGGGCGGAAAGCTGACGTCGGCGGATGTCAGCTTTCAGCCCCCATACAAGCTACCACACGGACGATTGTCCGTGTGGTCTCAGCTTGCGGGAGCTGCCGCGGCGTGCGGCCCTGCCTTCGATGGTCGTCGACCATCGAATGCAGGGGGCAGCTCCCACCATGGTGGAGGCGTACGCCTCCACCATTTTCGTGCGGATCGCCAGCCGTCCGTGTACGGACGGCCGTGGCGATCCGTAGTGTGGGCGGGGATACGTCTGGTGCGGTCGGAGCCGCATATGCGGCTCGACCGCACCAACCAGAATAAGGGCCATAGTGTGGATGGTACAGTGACATTTGTGGGTGTGGGGGGGGGGGCTGTGTGTGCATGTTGTTTAGGTGTGTGTGTGTGCAAAAGTATAGTAGGGTGTTTTTGGGTCAGCAGCTCCCCACTGGCGGAGGTCACGACACAGGAAAACAGGAGGCTGGGTAGTGATAGGGGTGTGTGGGCATAAGGGGGACTAAAGAGGAGGGTGGGGGACACTGTGCAGCTTCTGCCAGTGGGTGAGGGTCCAGCGTGGCAGCACAGGAGTACAGGACGGTGCCCCTGAGTCAGTGTCTCCTCCTACTGGGTGGGAGTTAGGGTGCATGAGAGCAGGAGGCTGGGCTATGAGGCATGATAGGGGTATGTGGGCAACACAGCGTCAGCGACTCCGTAGTGGTGGAAGTTACGGTTCAGGAGAGCAGGAAGCTGGGTAGTGATAGGGGTGTGTGGGCATACAGGGGACTAAAGAGGAGGGTGGGGGACACTGTGAAGCTTCTGCCAGTGGGTGAGGGTCCAGCATGGCAGCACAGGAGTACAGGACGGTGCCCCTGAGTCAGTGTCTCCTCCTACTGGGTGGGAGTTAGGGTGCATGAGAGCAGGAGGCTGGGTGGTAAAGCATGATAGGGGAATGTGGGCAACACAGGTTGAGCAGGTCCCCACTGGCGGAGGTCACGACACAGGAAAACAGGAGGCTGGGTAGTGATAGGGGTGTGTGGGTATAAGGGGGACTAAAGAGGAGGGTGGGAGACACAGTGCAGCTTCTGCCAGTGGGTGAGGGTCCAGCGTGGCAGCACAGAAGTACAGGACGGTGCCCCTGAGTCAGTGTCTCCTCCTACTGGGTGGGAGTTAGGGTGCATGAGAGCAGGAGGCTGGGCTATGAGGCATGATAGGGGTATGTGGGCAACACAGCGTCAGCGACTCCCCAGTGGTGGAAGTTATGGTTCAGGAGAGCAGGAAGCTGGGTAGTGATAGGGGTGTGTGGGCATACAGGGGACTAAAGAGGAGGGTGGGGGACACTGTGCAGCTTCTGCCAGTGGGTGAGGGTCCAGCGTGGCAGCACAGGAGTACAGGACGGTGCCCCTGAGTCAGTGTCTCCTCCTACTGGGTGGGAGTTAGGGTGCATGAGAGCAGGAGGCTGGGTGGTAAAGCATGATAGGGGAATGTGGGCAACACAGGTTGAGCGGGTCCCCACTGGCGGAGGTTATGGGGCATGAGAACAGGAGGCAGGGCAGTGATAGAGGTGTGTGGGGATGAGGGGTAGTAAAGGTTTTTGGCTGTTGCTGAGTAGGGATAGGGATTGGTGCAGACGCCATCGATGGTTGGCATTGATGGCGATTTTGCCCCCTGCCATCGATAGTAGTAACATATTACTTGGATAACCATTGATTGTTGTAGCTATTGATGGTCATCCATTATATCTGACTGCATAGGCCGTGGGTCAATCAGAACTTGGTGGTGGGACTTCCGGGTGTGGGGGGGCGGAGCTATGCTCTGTGTCCCGGCACCTTAAAAAAAAAATGAAACTTGATCTGTTCTCATTTGCCATCGATGTAGGGAAACCATCTGGTACTCCCACATCGATGGCAAAAGTATTTAACATCGGCCATAAACCATCGATTATTTGAAATCATTGATGGTCGATGGGCATCCCTAGAACTGGAGGAGGGTGGGGGACAGTATGCAGCTCCCGGCAGTGGGTGAGCGTCTCCTCCCACTGGGAGGGAGTGAGGGTGCATGAGAGCAGGAGGCTGTATAATAGTGGTATGTGGGCAAGACATTGATAAAAGTTGTGGCGCTGGTGCAGAGGACCGTGGGGACACTTCTAGCAGTGGGGGAACCTGCAGCGCGGCAACCAGGGCCGGATTTCCCACCTATGGGCGGCACCTGCTTGTGGCGGTACAGGATCCCCCATTGTCACGGGGGTACGTGAAATGCGGGAGCCGGGTCGCGGGGGTCCGCTGGGGGTGAAATTGTCGGAAGGGGGTCAGGGGGGTCTGCAAATTAGGGGAGGGGGGGTGTGCTGGGACCCGCGATTAGCGGGAGGGGGCGTCGTGGGGCTTGAATCACGGGAAGGGGGGTCCGCAAATTGCGGGAGGGGGGTTGTCGGGGACAGTGAATTGCGGGAGGGGGGGTTGTGGGGGTCCGTGAATCGCGGGAGGGGGGCTGCCGTGAATAAAGGGGGGGTCACAGGGGGGGTGGTGCGGGGGTCCGTGAATCGCGGGAGGGGGCATGAATCGTGGGAGGGGGGGTCGTGGGGGGGCGCTAATCGCAGGAGGAGGGGTGCAGGGGGTGCCATGAATTGCGTAAGGGGGGGAGTGAATTGCGGGAGGGGGGTCCGCAAATCGCGGGAGAGGGTCTGCAAATTGCGGGAGGGGGCGCAGGAGGGGGTGGGAATCGCGGGGGGGGACCGCGAATCACGGAGGGGGGGCACGATAAGTGCCGAGGGGGTATACAAATCGCGGGAGGGGGGCGCTACGGGGGGTTCCGTGAATCACGGGAAGGAGCAGAGGTCCGAAAATCGCGCGGGGGGGCTTTAGAATCACGGGAGGGGGTGCAAATTGCAGGAGGGGGGGTCGCAAATCGCAGAAGGGGGGGTGCCATGAATCGCGGGAGGGGGGGGTCGCGGGGGCGCCACGAATCGCGGGATGGGGGATGTCGCGGGGGGCCCGCGAATCATGGGAGGGGGGTCACGGGGGGCCTGCGAATTGCGGGAGGGGTTGTCGCACGAGTCGCGGGAGGGGGGGTCGCGGGGTCCTGCGAATTGCGGGAGGGGGGGGTCACGGGAGGGGGCGCTACGGGGGGTTCTGTGAATCACGGGAGGGGGCGGGGGTCCACAAATCGCGCGGGGGGGCGCTTTAGAATCACAGGAGGGGGGGTGAAAATTGCGGGAGGGGGGTTCACAAATCGCAGGAGGGGGGGGCTTTAGAATCACAGGAGGGGGGGTGAAAATTGCGGGAGGGGGGTTCGCAAATCGCAGGAGGCGGTGGTCCGCAAATCACGGCGGGGGGGGGTCGCGGGGGTCCGGGGAATAATGAAGGTCGCGGCGGTCACGCAAAACGCAGGAGGGGGGGTCGCGGGGGTCCCGCGAATCGCCGGGGGGGGATTGCGGGGGTCCCGTGAATCACGCGGGGGGGGGTGTCGCAGAGGTCCCGCGAATCGTGGGAGGGGGGGGTTGCGGGGGTCCCGCGAATCGCGGGAGGGGGGCGGGGTCAGTGGGGAGTAATGGTGGATGGTGGGCATGTACTGTAGCCCTGGCTGGGTGGGGGGAGGTGATGTCAAGGGGGTGGAACGTTCTACACATAAAAACGTTCTACACATAAAACACTGGTCTTTTCCCTAGGGGGGGCGGGTTTGTGTATCCCGCTGGGCGGGAGCGTTATATACACAGGGGATGAGTGACAGATCTGGCTAAATATATAAGAGATTTACCGTTTCTTATATAGCGCAGCAGATTCCGTCTCGCTTTACAATTGTAAACAGTGATAAGACAAACTGGGTAAAAACAGACAGACTTGGAGGTAGGAGGGCCCTGCTGCAAGCTTACAATCTATAGGGATATAGGGGGGAAACACAAGGACAGGCACCAGTAATAGCATAGCAGTTACAAGTCCAGAAGGGAAGCTATATAATACATAGATGCCTCAGAGGGTTTTGCATGTAGAACTTAAATATGATAGGCTTGCCTGAAGAGGTGAGTTTTCAGGGAACGCTTGAAAGTTTGGAGGCTAGTGGAGAGTCTTACTGTGCATTGAAGGGCATTCCATAGGATGGGAGTAGCCCGATAAAAGTCCTGTAATAGTGAATGGGAGCTAGTGATCCGTGCAGAAGAGAGACGCAGATCTTGTGTAGAGCCTAGTGGTCGAGATGGGAGATATTCTGTGATAAGTGTAGAGATATATGCTGTGAGTAGAAGTGTTTTATATTGAATATGGTAATATACAGGCAACCAATGGAGGGACTGGCAGAGCGGATCAGCAGACGATGAGCGCCTTGCAAGGAAGATCAGCCTAGCAGCAGCATTTATAATGGATTGCAGTGGTGAGAGTCTGTTCTTGGGAAGACCAGTTAGGAGACTTTTGCAATAATCAATGCGGGATATAATGAGTGCATGGATAAGAGATTTGGTAGTGTCTTGTGTGAGATAGGGTCGTATTTTGGATATGTTTTTTAGATGCATGTAACAGGATTTGGAGACAGATTGAATGTGGGGAAGAAAGAACAGTTCAGAGTCGAGGATGATCCCTAGGCAACGAGCTTGTGGGGTAGGGTAGATTGTTGAGTTGTTAACTGCGATGGAGATGTCAGGATGGTAACTGTTCTTAATTGGTGGGAATATAAGTAATTCCATTTTGGAAATATTGAGTTTGAGTTGGCGACAAGACATCGCAGATGAGATGGCAGAGAGACATTCAGAGACTCGACCCAAAACCACTGGTGACAACTCTGGGGTTGATAGATAGATTTGAGTATCATCAGCATACAAGTGATACTGAAATCCGACAGAGCTGATTAGTTTGCCAAGAGAGGAGGTATAGATTGAGATTATAGGTAATGGGTGGATATATTAGGGGGTACTGAGTGGTTAGATACATTTACCTACATAAGTACAGTACCTGCCCCAGTAGCATGCACCACTGTTCCATTGCTACACATCAAGGTTCTGCAGACCAAGTGGATTCCGCTGCCACACTTGGAGGTTGTTCCAGTATGATGGTAATTTATACCTGCAGCAATGAGTATGTACATATATATGCATATAGGGCCTTATTCTAGTTTACTCTTAGAGGTAAATTCCTTCTTAGCTGGACAAAACCATGTGCACTGCAGGGGGGCAGATGTAACATGTGCAGAGAGATTTAGCTTTGGGTGAGTTATTTTGTTTCTGTGCCGGGTAAATACTGGCTGCTTTATTTTTACACTACAATATAGATCTCACTTTGAAGTAAAACCCCACCCAAGTCTAATTCTCTCTGCACATGTTACATCTGCCCCACCTGCAGTGCACATGGTTTGGTTCAGCTAAGCGCTCGCCACGCTTTGGGTTGTCATTCTTTGTGGGGTGGCGTTAACAATGGGGGGGGGGGGGGCATTTGACATACAAATTGCCCATCAGGGTGGGTATACAATCAAAAATCGGGTATGGGGGGCCATTTAACATTGGTTCCTATGTAAAATCGGGTCCATCGCATTGGTCGCATCGCATGCCATTATAATGGCATGCGATGGACCCGATTTTTACTTTGTCGGGAAAGCTGTTAAAAAGCCCGAAATCGGGTCAGTCAGGTCCCATCGCATACCTTAAGTTAAGGTATGCGATGGGACCTGACGGGCGCCGTGCTAGGAAACAAGTACCAAAAAAATAATATGGCGCGGGGTCCCCCCTCCTGCCCTGGGCTCAAAGAACCGGTCCTGGTTTAAAAAAATCACGGGGCAAAAGAAATAGAATCCCTTTGATTTCTTTTAAAACCAGTACCAGGCTCAAAATATGGGGGACAAAATGACTAAGGGTCCCCAGTATTTTGGCAATCAGCATTGGCCCCAAACAGCCAACAGGGTAATGCCACAGCCGGGGGAAATGTATTACACATAAATTCCCCAGCCAAAAGATTCAGCCCGGTGGCTGGTCAGCCCAGGCATGGACCCTGGAGGAGGGGGGACCCCCCAATAAAGTCCCCCACCCCTTCAGAGTGACCCCTGCCTAGTCTGAAGCCCACGGCTGTCCCCGATGCCCCTTGGGCGGTGGGCATTGGGCTGATAAATGGTTAAAATTAGAATAAACTATTGTGTATTGTTGTGGAACTACAAGTCCCAGCAAGCCTGCACCGCATGCAGGCAGTCCGGAACTGGTTGTGCTCAGGAGGGGGGACCCCATGCTGCTTTTGTTTTATTTTTAACTTTTACACATTTTGAAGACAGAACCATGCTTGGATCTCAATGATCTGTGCCCATGGTTCTGTTAAATTCACCTGTCAGAACCTGGTCTATTTTTTTTTTTTGCAATTTTTGGTAACGTTTACCAAAAATCGCACACCCTATTAAATTTGCGAGTTGTATACTTTTATAATGGGAAAACATCTGTATGTGAATTGAAGTGTGAGAAAAAATTAACAGGTCAAAATGTGCGATTTTTCATGGCAAAAAGTGTGATTTTTTTTGCGCAATTCGCATCCTATTAAATGTGCATATTCAGAAGTTTTTTGCAAAAAAAAATCGCAAAAGTCTAAAAATCACTCTATAAATCTCACTCATGATGTTTTATAACAAGCTGCATGTCAGTCACCATATAGTGTGCTACACCCGGTATAGAAATGAAGTCTTCTTGCGGTGGACTAGGGGCATAGAGTATTTAGAAAAGTTGCTATCTCTCTCACAAGTATGTAACACTGATAATTCTCTCACTTGTGTGATGCCTTGGTGCGGGTGTGATGCCTTGGTGCGGTTGGACTGTGCTGTCCTGGGGGTCCCATGTTTTGAACTTGAAGCTTAATGCTCAGAACCCAACTTATGAGGTCACCTGCCTATGGTTGATGAACCAATATTTTTTTATCTAAAATGTTATTAAGAACCTCAATTCTACTCCATGGTATCCTGAGTTTATTATAATTATTCTGATGTGCTGAGACCCAGAGTACAGAGTACTAAGCAGGGGAGATGTTTCCTCTGAATATTACAGATGATGTTGGCTTGGAAGCTCCTCCACGTGTTGTGTCCTTGTCAGTAACCCCTGGGAGCTTCCTGTTATGGGGACATCCCTCTCTCTGTGTTGCATCCTTGTCAATAACCTCTGGGAGCTTCCTGTTATGGGGACATCCCTCTCTCTGTGTTGTATCCTTGTCAATAACCTCTGGGAGCTTCCTGTTATGGGGACATCCCTCTCTCTGTGTTGTATCCTTGTCAATAACCTCTGGGAGCTTCCTGTTATGGGGACATCCCTCTCTCTGTGTGCAGAACATCAAGTTCCTCCTGGATCAGGAACCTGTCACTAGCAGGTAAATGATGGATGAGGAAGTGGCGTCCGGCAGCCAATACTGTCCTGGCAGAGACATAAATGGAATTCATTATTTATTTATTTATTAACAGTTTCTTATATAGCGCATACATAATCCATAGCGCTTTACATAGTGTAGTTGAACATTCACATCAGTCCCTGCGCTAGTGGAGCTTACAATCTATGTTCCCTACCACATGTACACGCACACACAGACATTCTATGGTTAATTTGTTGGGAGCCAATTAGCCTACCAGTATATTTTTGGATTGTGGGAGGAAACCGGAGTACCCGGAGGAAACCCACGCAAACATGGGGAGAATATACAAACTCCGCACAGTTAGAGCCATGGTGGGAATCAAACCCATGACCTCAGTGCTGTGAGGCAGTAATGCTAACCATTACACCATCCGTACTGCCCCGTATATATTACACATGGTGGGGATAGAACCCATGACCTCAGCGCTGTGAGGCAGTAATGTAACCATTACACCATCCGTACTGCCCCGTATATATAACACATGGTGGGGATAGAACCCATGACCTCAGCGCTGTGAGGCAGTAATGTAACCATTACACCATCCGTACTGCCCCGTATATATTACACATGGTGGGGATAGAACCCATGACCTCAGTGCTGTGAGGCAGTAATGTAACCATTACACCATCCGTACTGCCCCGTATATATAACACATGGTGGGGATAGAACCCATGACCTCAGCGCTGTGAGGCAGTAATGCTAACCATTACACCATCCGTACTGCCCCGTATATATAACACATGGTGGGGATAGAACCCATGACCTCAGAGCTGTGAGGCAGTAATATAACCATTACACCATCCGTACTGTCCCGTATATATAACACATGGGGGGATAGAACCCATGACCTCAGTGCTGTGAGGCAGTAATGCTAACCATTACACCATCCGTACTGTCCCGTATATATAACACATGGTGGGGATAGAACCCATGACCTCAGCGCTGTGAGGCAGTAATACTAACCATTATACCATCCATACTGCCCCATATATATAACACATGGTGGGGATAGAACCCATGACCTCAGTGCTGTGAGGCAGTAATGCTATAACCATTACACCATCCATACTGCCCCGTATATATAACACATGGTGGGAATAGAACCCATTACCTCAGCGCTGTGAGGCAGTAATGTAACCATTACACCATCCGTACTGCCCCATATATATATATAACACATGCTGGGAATAGAACCCATTACCTCAGCGCTGTGAGGCAGTAATGTAACCATTACACCATCCGTACTGCCCCATATATATATAACACATGCTGGGGATAGAACCCATGACCTCAGTGCTGTGAGGCAGTAATGCTAACCATTACACCATCCGTACTGCCCCGTATATATAACACATGGTGGGAATAGAACCCATGACCTCAGTGCTGTGAGGCATTAATACTAACCATTACACCATCCGTACTGCCCCGTATATATAACACATGGTGGGGATAGAACCCATGACCTCAGTGCTGTGAGGCAGTAATGCTAACCATTACACGGTCTGTACTGCCCCGTATATATAACACATGGTGGGGATAGAACCCATGACCTCAGCGCTGTGAGGCAGTAATGCTAACCATTACACCGTCCTTACTGCCCCGTATATATAACACATGGTGGGGATAGAACCCATGACCTCAGCGCTGTGAGGCAGTAATGCTAACCATTACACCATCCGTACTGCTCCGTATATATAACACATGGTGGGGATAGAACCCATGACCTCAGTGCTGTGAGGCAGTAATGTAACCATTACACCGTCCGTACTGCCCCGTGTATATAACACATGGTGGTGATAGAACCCATGACCTCAGTGCTGTGAGGCAGTAATGTAACCATTACACCGTCCGTACTGCCCCATATATATAACACATGGTGGGGATAGAACCCATGACCTCAGCGCTGTGAGGCAGTAATGCTAACCATTACACCATCCGTACTGCTCCGTATATATAACACATGGTGGGGATAGAACCCATGACCTCAGTGCTGTGAGGCAGTAATGTAACCATTACACCGTCCGTACTGCCCCGTGTATATAACACATGGTGGTGATAGAACCCATGACCTCAGTGCTGTGAGGCAGTAATGTAACCATTACACCGTCCGTACTGCCCCATATATATAACACATGGTGCGGATAGAACCCATGACCTCAGTGCTGTGAGGCAGTAATGTAACCATTACACCATCCGTACTGCCCTGTATATATAACACATGGTGGGAATAGAACCCATGACCTCAGCGCTGTGAGGCAGTAATGCTAACCATTACACCATCCTTACTGCCCCGTATATATATAACACATGGTGCGGATAGAACCCATGACCTCAGTGCTGTGAGGCAGTAATGTAACCATTACACCATCTGTACTGCCCTGTATATATAACACATGGTGGGAATAGAACCCATGACCTCAGCGCTGTGAGGCAGTAATGCTAACCATTACACCGTCCGTACTGCCCCGTATATATAACACATGGTGATGATAGAACCCATGACCTCAGCGCTGTGAGGCAGTAATGCTAACCATTACACCATCCGTACTGCCCGTATATATAACACATGGTGGGGATAGAACCCATGACCTCAGCGCTGTGAGGCAGTAATTCTAACCATTACACCATCCGTACTGCCCTCATTATGCAATGTATCATTATTGGGAGAAATAACTCCACAGAAATGATATTGTGACAGCTCCCATGGTCGCAGTTTCAGGACAGCTATACTGATAATGTCTATTTAATCTGATAGAATCGCTAATCACTGCTGCGTACCATCTCACAGAATGAGGCGTTAATGATCCCCATTCTGTCAGAGCAGCTGCCACCCTCTGCCAGCTCCTCACCACCGTGCTGATGGGGATGCTTGTGCGTCCCCATCAAATGGCGCTCCTGTCCGCCAGCCGGCGCCAGCTCAGGACATCTGGCGATCCTGCAGACTCCATCTGTATATCTATACCACATCTCTCTCTCTCTCACTATCTAATAAAAAAGAGAAAATACCCAGCGCAAATTATACTGGATCATGAAACGCGTTGGTAGTGGCCAGCTCTATCCAACATGGTGACTTCCTCTGGTTAAGTCCCTTTGATGTTCCAGCGTACCTTGGCAAAATGGCTGCTGGCCTGACAGACTTTGTTCCCTGACCGCGGCTGGATTACATCTACCATGCTTGAGTACTGCTGATATAAGGTACTTGGCAGGTGAGCTTTAAACCAGGAAGAAACACATGTCCACTTTAGCTATGATGTGTCAGCAGCTGCCAGGCTCTTGAGAGACAATTGTTAGTGTAGGACTTGCAGTGAGGTGGGGTCCCTTGGCGATGGGCTGCAAGCTTTAATGCATTGATCAATTCATGAACTAAAACCCCATTATTTATTTGATTAATTGTATACTAAGGTGAGTTAGTTCATTATGGTGAGCATGTGGTCACAGGCCACTTCACCCCAACCTGGGGATGGCGAGTGCTGCTTGCACCCCATTCGCAGGGATGGCGAGTGTTGTGGTACTCTGTATCTATCTATCTATCTATCTATCTCTATATATATATATATATATATATATATATATATATATATATATGGGAAACAATTGTAAGATGGCGCCCTTTAAGGTGACCTTACAAATTAGTTGAAACAAGCCTTCAAGTAATCCTTAAACTTTCCAAAAGTAAATAAAGTAAAGTCCATGAATTTTCAAGCGTTTATAAAAAGTCTCTTTTTTTCCACTCGGTATTGGTGGTTGGTTCAGACCATTAAAAGGTTCAAGATAGCAAACAAATATTCCCAACGCGTTTCGTCCCCACACGGGACTTCATCAGGGGTTCACTACAAACATATATAAAAAACATATTTTTAAAATACTGGTTTTGACAGTTTGTACAGGTTCAAGTAAAAAATCATATACATTTCATTCAAAGAACTTTGCTTTAAAATACATACGCAATGATTAATTTGGCTATCCTCATGAAATATTATTTAAAGAGAGGATTTAAAGGAATAGACAAGGGAACAGGTGATAAGGAACAGAGAACAAAAAACATCATGATCCAGGATGGTTTGTATATATCGGATTACATACCAGATTGTGTAAAAAATTACTTTCTGCAGCTTTCACAGAAGTTACTTTCAACAGATTTCGTAGATGGAGTAAATCCGCAATCGGAAGGTTCAATTTGATAATTAAATGTCACAATCTCTGGGATACCTAGTAGAATAATACAATTATTTTATTTTTTATTTTTAGACTGATGGAAAATAGACTCAGCTATCTGGATCCCTTATTTTAGTGGGGACTTGATCATTTTATTCTTATTGCAATATTTTCATCAAAAAGTTGTTTATTGCCTATTAAACCATAACAAAAAGGGAATTACTTACATAGTGACTCAGGCTAATTGCATACAGATGTTGAGTCCGTGTGTGAGCCTCTCAATATTCATACATGGTCTTGCCTACACATAAATACGGTATTAGAGTAGTTAAAGACGACAAATTGAACTATTCCCCCCATAGGGAGTTATATTAGCTGATCACATACATTCCGTACCTTAAAAGGTTAAAAGTCTGTAGACATCACCATTCTTGGTTTAAATCAGACAACTGATGTATCTTAAAGCCAGATAATATTCCTAGTAGGATATATTGTCTCTAATTGAACAAGAAAACAATAGGATAAGTATCATCTGCGGTCTCACATGTTTTAACATGCAGTGGGGTATGAGGGGGTATACTGTACATACCTATGCTTGATGAAGATACAGGTGTATTAACATGCAGTGGGGTATGAGGTGGTATACTGTACATACCTATGCTTGATGAAGATACAGGTGTATTAACATGCAGTGGGGTATGAGGGGGTATACTGTACATACCTATGCTTGATGAAGATACAGGTGTATTAACATGCAGTGGGGTATGAGGTGGTATACTGTACATACCTATGCTTGATGAAGATACAGGTGTATTAACATGCAGTGGGGTATGAGGTGGTATACTGTACATAACTATGCTTGATGAAGATACAGGTGTATTAACATGCAGTGGGGTATGAGGTGGTATACTGT
Organism: Crinia signifera; assembly: GCF_055691185.1. Classification (NCBI taxonomy): domain Eukaryota; kingdom Metazoa; phylum Chordata; class Amphibia; order Anura; family Myobatrachidae; genus Crinia; species Crinia signifera. Next base: position 405,581,151 of record NC_139218.1, on the reverse strand, counting down.
ACATACCTATGCTTGATGAAGATACAGGTGTATTAACATGCAGTGGGGTATGAGGGGGTATACTGTACATACCTATGCTTGATGAAGATACAGGTGTATTAACATGCAGTGGGGTATGATGTGGTATACTGTACATACCTATGCTTGATGAAGATACAGGTGTATTAACATGCAGTGGGGTATGAGGTGGTATACTGTACATACCTATGCTTGATGAAGATACAGGTGTATTAACATGCAGTGGGGTATGAGGGGGTATACTGTTCATACCAATGCTTGATGAAGATACAGGTGTATTAACATGCAGTGGGGTATGAGGTGGTATACTGTACATAACTATGCTTGATGAAGATACAGGTGTATTAACATGCAGTGGGGTATGAGGTGGTATACTGTACATACCTATGCTTGATGAAGATACAGGTGTATTAACATGCAGTGGGGTATGATGTGGTATACTGTACATACCTATGCTTGATGAAGATACAGGTGTATTAACATGCAGTGGGGTATGAGGTGGTATACTGTACATACCTATGCTTGATGAAGATACAGGTGTATTAACATGCAGTGGGGTATGAGGGGGTATACTGTACATACCTATGCTTGATGAAGATACAGGTGTATTAACATGCAGTGGGGTATGAGGGGGTATACTGTACATACCTATGCTTGATGAAGATACAGGTGTATTAACATGCAGTGGGGTATGAGGTGGTATACTGTACATACCCATGCTTGATGAAGATACAGGTGTATTAACATGCAGTGGGGTATGAGGGGGTATACTGTACATACCTATGCTTGATGAAGATACAGGTGTATTAACATGCAGTGGGGTATGAGGGGGTATACTGTACATACCTATGCTTGATGAAGATACAGGTGTATTAACATGCAGTGGGGTATGAGGGGGTATACTGTACATACCTATGCTTGATGAAGATACAGGTGTATTAACATGCAGTGGGGTATGAGGCGGTATACTGTACATACCTATGTTTGATGAAGATACAGGTGTATTAACATGCAGTGTGGAGTATGAGGTGGTATACTGTACATAGCTATGCTTGATGAAGATACAGGTGTATTAACATGCAGTGGGGTATGAGGGGGTATACTGTACATACCTATGCTTGATGAAGATACAGGTGTATTAACATGCAGTGGGGTATGAAGTGGTATACTGTACATACCTATGCTTGATGAAGATACAGGTGTATTAACATGCAGTGGGGTATGAGGTGTTATACATACCTATGCTTGATGAAGATACAGGTGTATTAACATGCAGTGGGGTATGAGGTGGTATACTGTACATACCTATGCTTGATGAAGATACAGGTGTATTAACATGCAGTGGGGTATGAGGGGGTATACTGTACATACCTATGCTTGATGAAGATACAGGTGTATTAACATGCAGTGGGGTATGAGGGGGTATACTGTACATACCTATGCTTGATGAAGATACAGGTGTATTAACATGCAGTGGGGTATGAGGGGGCATACTGTACATACCTATGCTTGATGAAGATACAGGTGTATTAACATGCAGTGGGGTATGAGGTGGTATACTGTACATAGCTATGCTTGATGAAGATACAGGTGTATTAACATGCAGTGGGGTATGAGGTGGTATACTGTACATACCTATGCTTGATGAAGATACAGGTGTATTAACATGCAGTGGGGTATGAGGTGGTATACTGTACATACCTATGCTTAATGAAGATACAGGTGTATAAACATGCAGTGGGGTATGAGGGGGTATACTGTACATACCTATGCTTGATGAAGATACAGGTGTATTAACATGCAGTGGGGTATGAGGTGGTATACTGTACATACTTATGCTTGATGAAGATACAGGTGTATTAACATGCAGTGTGGTATGAGGTGGTATACTGTACATACCTATGCTTGATGAAGATACAGGTGTATTAACATGCAGTGGGGTATGAGGGGGTATACTGTACATACCTATGCTTGATGAAGATACAGGTGTATTAACATGCAGTGGGGTATGAGGGGGTATACTGTACATACCTATGCTTGATGAAGATACAGGTGTATTAACATGCAGTGGAGTATGAGGTGGTATACTGTACATACCTATGCTTGATGAAGATACAGGTGTATTAACATGCAGTGGGGTATGAGGTGGTATACTGTACATACCTATGCTTGATGAAGATACAGGTGTATTAACATGCAGTGGGGTATGAGGGGGTATACTGTACATACCTATGCTTGATGAAGATACAGGTGTATTAACATGCAGTGGGGTATGAGGGGGTATACTGTACATACCTATGCTTGATGAAGATACAGGTGTATTAACATGCAGTGGGGTATGAGGTGGTATACTGTACATACCTATGCTTGATGAAGATACAGGTGTGTTAACATGCAGTGAGGTATGAGGGGGTATACTGTACATACCTATGCTTGATGAAGATACAGGTGTGTTAACATGCAGTGGGGTATGAGGGGGTATACTGTACATACCTATGCTTGATGAAGATACAGGTGTATTAACATGCAGTGGGGTATGAGGGGGTATACTGTACATACCTATGCTTGATGAAGATACAGGTGTATTAACATGCAGTGGGGTATGAGGTGGCATACTGTACATACCTATGCTTGATGAAGATACAGGTGTATTAACATGCAGTGGGGTATGAGGTGGCATACTGTACATACCTATGCTTGATGAAGATACAGGTGTATTAACATGCAGTGGGGTATGAGGGGGTATACTGTACATACCTATGCTTGATGAAGATACAGGTGTATTAACATGCAGTGGGGTATGAGGTGGTATACTGTACATACCTATGCTTGATGAAGATACAGGTGTATTAACATGCAGTGGGGTATAAGGGGGTATACTGTACATACCTATGCTTGATGAAGATACAGGTGTATTAACATGCAGTGGGGTATGAGGGGGTATACTGTACATACCTATGCTTGATGAAGATACAGGTGTATTAACATGCAGTGGGGTAGGAGGTGGTATACTGTACATACCTATGCTTGATGAAGATACAGGTGTATTAACATGCAGTGGGGTATGAGGGGGTATACTGTACATACCAATGCTTGATGAAGATACAGGTGTATTAACATGCAGTGGGGTATGAGGTGGTATACTGTACATACCTATGCTTGATGAAGATACAGGTGTATTAACATGCAGTGGGGTATGAGGGGGTATACTGTACATACCTATGCTTGATGAAGATACAGGTGTATTAACATGCAGTGGGGTATGAGGTGGCATACTGTACATACCTATGCTTGATGAAGATACAGGTGTATTAACATGCAGTGGGGTATGAAGTGGTATACTGTACATACCTATGCTTGATGAAGATACAGGTGTATTAACATGCAGTGGGGTATGAGGGGGTGTACTGTACATACCTATGCTTGATGAAGATACAGGTGTATTAACATGCAGTGGGGTATGAGGGGGTATACTGTACATACCTATGCTTGATGAAGATACAGGTGTATTAACATGCAGTGGGGTATGAGGGGGAATACTGTACATACCTATGCTTGATGAAGATACAGGTGTATTAACATGCAGTGGGGTATGAGGGGGTATACTGTACATACCAATGCTTGATGAAGATACAGGTGTATTAACATGCAGTGGGGTATGAGGGGGTATACTGTACATACCAATGCTTGATGAAGATACAGGTGTATTAACATGCAGTGGGGTATGAGGGGGTATACTTTACATACCTATGCTTGATAAAGATACAGGTGTATTAACATGCAGTGGGGTATGAGGTGGTATACTGTACATACCTATGCTTGATGAAGATACAGGTGTATTAACATGCAGTGGGGTATGAGGTGATATACTGTACATACCCATGCTTGATGAAGATACAGGTGTATTAACATGCAGTAGGGTATGAGGGGGTATACTGTACATACCCATGCTTGATGAAGATACAGGTGTATTAACATGCAGTGGAGTATGAGGTGGTATACTGTACATACCTATGCTTGATGGAGATACAGGTGTATTAACATGCAGTGGAGTATGAGGTGGTATACTGTACATACCTATGCTTGATGAAGATACAGGTGTATTAACATGCAGTGGGGTATGTGGGGGTATACTGTACATACCTATGCTTGATGAAGATACAGGTGTATTAACATGCAGTGGGGTATGAGGTGGTATACTGTACATACCTATGCTTGATGAAGATAAAGGTGTACTAACATGCAGTGGGGTATGAGGGGGTATACTGTACATACCTATGCTTGATGAAGATACAGGTGTATTAACATGCAGTGGGGTATGAGGTGGTATACTGTACATAGCTATGCTTGATGAAGATACAGGTGTATTAACATGCAGTGGGGTATGAGGGGGGTATACTGTACATACCTATGCTTGATGAAGATACAGGTGTATTAACATGCAGTGGGGTATGAGGGGGTATACTGTACATACCTATGCTTGATGAAGATACAGGTGTATTAACATGCAGTGGGGTATGAGGTGGTATACTGTACATACCTATGCTTGATGAAGATACAGGTGTATTAGCATGCAGTGGGGTATGAGGGGGTATACTGTACATACCTATGCTTGATGAAGATACAGGTGTATTAACATGCAGTGGGGTATGTGGTGTTATACTGTACATACCTATGCTTGATGAAGATACAGGTGTATTAACATGCAGTGGGGTATGAGGGGGTATACTGTACATACCTATGCTTGATGAAGATACAGGTGTATTAACATGCAGTGGGGTATGAGGGGGTATACTGTACATACCTATGCTTGATGAAGATACAGGTGTATTAACATGCAGTGGGGTATGAGGTGGTATACTGTACATACCTATGCTTGATGAAGATACAGGTGTATTAGCATGCAGTGGGGTATGAGGGGGTATACTGTACATACCTATGCTTGATGAAGATACAGGTGTATTAACATGCAGTGGGGTATGTGGTGTTATACTGTACATACCTATGCTTGATGAAGATACAGGTGTATTAACATGCAGTGGGGTATGAGGGGGTATACTGTACATACCTATGCTTGATGAAGATACAGGTGTATTAACATGCAGTGGGGTATGAGGGGGTATACTGTACATACCTATGCTTGATGAAGATACAGGTGTATTAACATGCAGTGGGGTATGAGGGGGTATACTGTACATACCTATGCTTGATGAAGATACAGGTGTATTAACATGCAGTGGGGTATGAGGGGGTATACTGTACATACCTATGCTTGATGAAGATACAGGTGTATTAACATGCAGTGGGGTATGAGGTGGTATACTGTACATACCTATGCTTGATGAAGATACAGGTGTATTAACATGCAGTGGGGTATGAGGGGGTATACTGTACATACCTATGCTTGATGAAGATACAGGTATTTTAACATGCAGTGGGGTATGAGGGGGTATACTGTACATACCTATGCTTGATGAAGATACAGGTGTATTAACATGCAGTGGGGTATGAGGGGGTATACTGTACATACCTATGCTTGATGAAGATACAGGTGTATTAACATGCAGTGGGGTATGAGGGGGTATACTGTACATACCTATGCTTGATGAAGATACAGGTGTATTAACATGCAGTGGGGTATGAGGGGGTATACTGTACATACCTATGCTTGATGAAGATACAGGTGTATTAACATGCAGTGGGGTATGAGGTGGTATACTGTACATACCTATGCTTGATGAAGATACAGGTGTATTAACATGCAGTGGGGTATGAGTGGGTATACTGTACATACCTATGCTTGATGAAGATACAGGTGTATTAACATGCAGTGGGGTATGAGGGGGTATACTGTACATACCTATGCTTGATGAAGATACAGGTGTTTTAACATGCAGTGGGGTATGAGGGGGTATACTGTACATACCTATGCTTGATGAAGATACAGGTGTATTAACATGCAGTGGGGTATGAGGGGGTATACTGTACATACCTATGCTTGATGAAGATACAGGTGTATTAACATGCAGTGGGGTATGAGGGGGTATACTGTACATACCTATGCTTGATGAAGATACAGGTGTATTAACATGCAGTGGGGTATGAGGGGGTATACTGTACATACCTATGCTTGATGAAGATACAGGTGTATTAACATGCAGTGTGGTATGAGGTGGTATACTGTACATACCTATGCTTGATGAAGATACAGGTGTATTAACATGCAGTGGGGTATGAGGGGGTATACTGTACATACCTATGCTTGATGAAGATACAGGTGTATTAACATGCAGTGGGGTATGAGGTGGTATACTGTACATACCTATGCTTGATGAAGATACAGGTGTATTAACATGCAGTGGGGTATGAGGGGGTATACTGTACATACCTATGCTTGATGAAGATACAGGTGTATTAACATGCAGTGGGGTATGAGGTGGTATACTGTACATACCTATGCTTGATGAAGATACAGGTGTATTAACATGCAGTGGGGTATGAGGTGTTATACTGTACATACCTATGCTTGATGAAGATACAGGTGTATAAACATACAGTGGGGTATGAGGTGGTATACTGTACATACCTATGCTTGATGAAGATACAGGTGTATTAACATGCAGTGGGGTATGAGGGGGTATACTGTACATACCTATGCTTGATGAAGATGCAGGTGTATTAACATGCAGTGGGGTATGAGGGGGTATACTGTACATACCTATGCTTGATGAAGATACAGGTGTATTAACATGCAGTGGGGTATGAGGTAATATACTGTACATACCTATGTTTGATGAAGATACAGGTGTATTAACATGCAGTGGGGTATGAGGTGGTATACTGTACATACCTATGCTTGATGAAGATACAGGTGTATTAACATGCAGTGGAGTATGAGGTGGTATACTGTACATACCTATGCTTGATGAAGATACAGGTGTATTAACATGCAGTGGAGTATGAGGTGGTATACTGTACATAGTTATGCTTGATGAAGATACAGGTGTATTAACATGCAGTGGGGTATGAGGTGGTATACTGTACATACCTATGCTTGATGAAGATACAGGTGTATTAACATGCAGTGGGGTATGAGGTGGTATACTGTACATACCTATGCTTGATGAAGATACAGGTGTATTAACATGCAGTGGGGTATGAGGTGGTATACTGTACATACCTATGCTTGATGAAGATACAGGTGTATTAACATGCAGTGGGGTATAAGGGGGTATACTGTACATACCTATGCTTGATGAAGATGCAGGTGTATTACCATGTAGTGGGGTATGAGGGGGTATACTGTACATACCTATGCTTGATGAAGATACAGGTGTATTAACATGCAGTGGGGTATGAGGTAATATACTGTACATACCTATGCTTGATGAAGATACAGGTGTATTAACATGCAGTGTGGAGTATGAGGTGGTATACTGTACATACCTATGCTTGATGAAGATACAGGTGTATTAACATGCAGTGGAGTATGAGGTGGTATACTGTACATACCTATGCTTGATGAAGATACAGGTGTATTAACATGCAGTGGGGTATGAGGTGTTATACATACCTATGCTTGATGAAGATACAGGTGTATTAACATGCAGTGGGGTATGAGGGGGTATACTGTACATACCTATGCTTGATGAAGATACAGGTGTATTAACATGCAGTGGGGTATGAGGTGGTATACTGTACATACCTATGCTTGATGAAGATACAGGTGTATTAACATGCAGTGGGGTATGTGGTGTTATACTGTACATACCTATGCTTGATGAAGATACAGGTGTATTAACATGCAGTGGGGTATGAGGTGGTATACTGTACATACCTATGCTTGATGAAAATACAGGTGTATTAACATGCAGTGGGGTATGAGGGGGTATACTGTACATACCTATGCTTGATGAAGATACAGGTGTATTAACATGCAGTGGGGTATGAGGGGGTATACTGTTCATACCAATGCTTGATGAAGATACAGGTGTATTAACATGCAGTGGGGTATGAGGTGGTATACTGTACATACCTATGCTTGATGAAGATACAGGTGTATTAACATGCAGTGGGGTATGAGGGGGTATACTGTACATACCTATGCTTGATGAAGATACAGGTGTATTAACATGCAGTGGGGTATGAGGTGGTATACTGTACATACCTATGCTTGATGAAGATACAGGTGTATTAACATGCAGTGGGGTATGAGGTGGTATACTGTACATACCTATGCTTGATGAAGATACAGGTGTATTAACATGCAGTGGGGTATGAGGGGGTATACTGTACATACCTATGCTTGATGAAGATACAGGTGTATCAACATGCAGTGGGGTATGAGGGGGTATACTGTACATACCTATGCTTGATGAAGATACAGGTGTATCAACATGCAGTGGGGTATGAGGGGGGTATACTGTACATACCTATGCTTGATGAAGATACAGGTGTATTAACATGCAGTGGGGTATGAGGGGGTATACTGTACATACCTATGCTTGATGAAGATACAGGTGTATTAACATGCAGTGGGGTATGAGGTGGTATACTGTACATACCTATGCTTGATGAAGATACAGGTGTATTAACATGCAGTGGGGTATGAGTGGGTATACTGTACATACCTATGCTTGATGAAGATACAGGTGTATTAACATGCAGTGGGGTATGAGGGGGTATACTGTACATACCTATGCTTGATGAAGATACAGGTGTTTTAACATGCAGTGGGGTATGAGGGGGTATACTGTACATACCTATGCTTGATGAAGATACAGGTGTATTAACATGCAGTGGGGTATGAGGGGGTATACTGTACATACCTATGCTTGATGAAGATACAGGTGTATTAACATGCAGTGGGGTATGAGGGGGTATACTGTACATACCTATGCTTGATGAAGATACAGGTGTATTAACATGCAGTGGGGTATGAGGTGGTATACTGTACATACCTATGCTTGATGAAGATACAGGTGTATTAACATGCAGTGTGGTATGAGGTGGTATACTGTACATACCTATGCTTGATGAAGATACAGGTGTATTAACATGCAGTGGGGTATGAGGGGGTATACTGTACATACCTATGCTTGATGAAGATACAGGTGTATTAACATGCAGTGGGGTATGAGGTGGTATACTGTACATACCTATGCTTGATGAAGATACAGGTGTATTAACATGCAGTGGGGTATGAGGTGGTATACTGTACATACCTATGCTTGATGAAGATACAGGTGTATTAACATGCAGTGTGGTATGAGGTGGTATACTGTACATACCTATGCTTGATGAAGATACAGGTGTATTAACATGCAGTGGGGTATGAGGTGGTATACTGTACATACCTATGCTTGATGAAGATACAGGTGTATTAACATGCAGTGGGGTATGAGGGGGTATACTGTACATACCTATGCTTGATGAAGATACAGGTGTATTAACATGCAGTGGGGTATGAGGTGGTATACTGTACATACCTATGCTTGATGAAGATACAGGTGTATTAACATGCAGTGGGGTATGAGGTGTTATACTGTACATACCTATGCTTGATGAAGATACAGGTGTATAAACATACAGTGGGGTATGAGGTGGTATACTGTACATACCTATGCTTGATGAAGATACAGGTGTATTAACATGCAGTGGGGTATGAGGGGGTATACTGTACATACCTATGCTTGATGAAGATGCAGGTGTATTAACATGCAGTGGGGTATGAGGGGGTATACTGTACATACCTATGCTTGATGAAGATACAGGTGTATTAACATGCAGTGGGGTATGAGGTAATATACTGTACATACCTATGTTTGATGAAGATACAGGTGTATTAACATGCAGTGGGGTATGAGGTGGTATACTGTACATACCTATGCTTGATGAAGATACAGGTGTATTAACATGCAGTGGAGTATGAGGTGGTATACTGTACATACCTATGCTTGATGAAGATACAGGTGTATTAACATGCAGTGGAGTATGAGGTGGTATACTGTACATAGTTATGCTTGATGAAGATACAGGTGTATTAACATGCAGTGGGGTATTAGGTGGTATACTGTACATACCTATGCTTGATGAAGATACAGGTGTATTAACATGCAGTGGGGTATGAGGTGGTATACTGTACATACCTATGCTTGATGAAGATACAGGTGTATTAACATGCAGTGGGGTATGAGGTGGTATACTGTACATACCTATGCTTGATGAAGATACAGGTGTATTAACATGCAGTGGGGTATAAGGGGGTATACTGTACATACCTATGCTTGATGAAGATGCAGGTGTATTACCATGTAGTGGGGTATGAGGGGGTATACTGTACATACCTATGCTTGATGAAGATACAGGTGTATTAACATGCAGTGGGGTATGAGGTAATATACTGTACATACCTATGCTTGATGAAGATACAGGTGTATTAACATGCAGTGTGGAGTATGAGGTGGTATACTGTACATACCTATGCTTGATGAAGATACAGGTGTATTAACATGCAGTGGAGTATGAGGTGGTATACTGTACATACCTATGCTTGATGAAGATACAGGTGTATTAACATGCAGTGGGGTATGAGGTGTTATACATACCTATGCTTGATGAAGATACAGGTGTATTAACATGCAGTGGGGTATGAGGGGGTATACTGTACATACCTATGCTTGATGAAGATACAGGTGTATTAACATGCAGTGGGGTATGAGGTGGTATACTGTACATACCTATGCTTGATGAAGATACAGGTGTATTAACATGCAGTGGGGTATGTGGTGTTATACTGTACATACCTATGCTTGATGAAGATACAGGTGTATTAACATGCAGTGGGGTATGAGGTGGTATACTGTACATACCTATGCTTGATGAAAATACAGGTGTATTAACATGCAGTGGGGTATGAGGGGGTATACTGTACATACCTATGCTTGATGAAGATACAGGTGTATTAACATGCAGTGGGGTATGAGGGGGTATACTGTTCATACCAATGCTTGATGAAGATACAGGTGTATTAACATGCAGTGGGGTATGAGGTGGTATACTGTACATACCTATGCTTGATGAAGATACAGGTGTATTAACATGCAGTGGGGTATGAGGGGGTATACTGTACATACCTATGCTTGATGAAGATACAGGTGTATTAACATGCAGTGGGGTATGAGGTGGTATACTGTACATACCTATGCTTGATGAAGATACAGGTGTATTAACATGCAGTGGGGTATGAGGTGGTATACTGTACATACCTATGCTTGATGAAGATACAGGTGTATTAACATGCAGTGGGGTATGAGGGGGTATACTGTACATACCTATGCTTGATGAAGATACAGGTGTATCAACATGCAGTGGGGTATGAGGGGGTATACTGTACATACCTATGCTTGATGAAGATACAGGTGTATCAACATGCAGTGGGGTATGAGGGGGGTATACTGTACATACCTATGCTTGATGAAGATACAGGTGTATTAACATGCAGTGGGGTATGAGGGGGTATACTGTACATACCAATGCTTGATGAAGATACAGGTGTATTACCATGCAGTGGGGTATGAGGGGGTATACTGTACATACCTATGCTTGATGAAGATACAGGTGTATTAACATGCAGTGGAGTATGAGGTGGTATACTGTACATACCTATGCTTGATGAAGATACAGGTGTATTAACATGCAGTGGGGTATGAGGGGGTATAGTGTACATACCTATGCTTGATGAAGATACAGGTGTATTAACATGCAGTGGGGTATGAGGGGGTATACTGTACATACCTATGCTTGATGAAGATACAGGTGTATTAACATGCAGTGGGGTATGAGGTGGTATACTGTACATACCTATGCTTGATGAAGATACAGGTGTATTAACATGCAGTGGGGTATGAGGGGGTATACTGTACATACCTATGCTTGATGAAGATACAGGTGTATTAACATGCAGTGGGGTATGAGGGGGTGTACTGTACATACCTATGCTTGATGAAGATACAGGTGTATTAACATGCAGTGTGGTATGAGGTGGTATACTGTACATACCTATGCTTGATGAAGATACAGGTGTATTAACATGCAGTGGGGTATGAGGGGGTATACTGTACATACCTATGCTTGATGAAGATACAGGTGTATTAACATGCAGTGGGGTATGAGGTGGTATACTGTACATACCTATGCTTGATGAAGATACAGGTGTATTAACATGCAGTGGGGTATGAGGTGGTATACTGTACATACCTATGCTTGATGAAGATACAGGTGTATTAACATGCAGTGGGGTATGAGGTGGTATACTGTACATACCTATGCTTGATGAAGATACAGGTGTATTAACATGCAGTGGGGTATGAGGTGGTATACTGTACATACCTATGCTTGATGAAGATACAGGTGTATTAACATGCAGTGGGGTATGAGGGGGTATACTGTACATACCTATGCTTGATGAAGATACAGGTGTATTAACATGCAGTGGGGTATGAGGGGGTATACTGTACATACCTATGCTTGATGAAGATACAGGTGTATTAACATGCAGTGGAGTATGAGGTGGTATACTGTACATACCTATGCTTGATGAAGACACAGGTGTATTAACATGCAGTGGGGTATGAGGTGGTATACTGTACATACCTATGCTTGATGAAGATACAGGTGGTTTAACATGCAGTGGGGTATGAGGGGGTATACTGTACATACCTATGCTTGATGAAGATACAGGTGTATTAACATGCAGTGGGGTATGAGGGGGTATACTGTACATACCTATGCTTGATGAAGATACAGGTGTATTAACATGCAGTGGGGTATGAGGTGTTATACTGTACATACCTATGCTTGATGAAGATACAGGTGTATTAACATGCAGTGGGGTATGAGGTGGTATACTGTACATACCTATGCTTGATGAAGATACAGGTGTATTAACATGCAGTGGGGTATGAGGGGGTGTACTGTACATACCTATGCTTGATGAAGATACAGGTGTATTAACATGCAGTGTGGTATGAGGTGGTATACTGTACATACCTATGCTTGATGAAGATACAGGTGTATTAACATGCAGTGGGGTATGAGGGGGTATACTGTACATACCTATGCTTGATGAAGATACAGGTGTATTAACATGCAGTGGGGTATGAGGTGGTATACTGTACATACCTATGCTTGATGAAGATACAGGTGTATTAACATGCAGTGGGGTATGAGGTGGTATACTGTACATACCCATGCTTGATGAAGATACAGGTGTATTAACATGCAGTGAGGTATGAGGGGGTATACTGTACATACCTATGCTTGATGAAGATACAGGTGTATTAACATGCAGTGGGGTATGAGGTGGTATACTGTACATACCTATGCTTGATGAAGATACAGGTGTATTAACATGCAGTGGGGTATGAGGTGGTATACTGTACATACCTATGCTTGATGAAGATACAGGTGTATTAACATGCAGTGGGGTATGAGGGGGTATACTGTACATACCTATGCTTGATGAAGATACAGGTGTATTAACATGCAGTGGGGTATGAGGTGGTATACTGTACATACCTATGCTTGATGAAGATACAGGTGTATTAACATGCAGTGGGGTATGAGGTGGTATACTGTACATACCTATGCTTGATGAAGATACAGGTGTATTAACATGCAGTGGGGTATGATGGGTATACTGTACATACCTATGCTTGATGAAGATACAGGTGTATTAACATGCAGTGGGGTATGAGGGGGTATACTTTACATAGCTATGCTTGATGAAGATACAGGTGTATTAACATGCAGTGGGGTATGAGGGGGTATACTTTACATAGCTATGCTTGATGAAGATACAGGTGTATTAACATGCAGTGGAGTATGAGGGGGTATACTGTACATACCTATGCTTGATGAAGATACAGGTGTATTCTGCACACAATCTGAGTGACTCAGGGTCATTATTTATTTGATTAATTGTATACTAAGGTGAGTTAGTTCATTATGGTGAGCATGTGGTCACAGGCCACTTCACCCCAACCTGGGGATGGCGAGTGCTGCTTGCACCCCATTCGCAGGGATGGCGAGTGTTGTGGTACTCTGTATCTATCTATCTATCTATCTATATACACAGTTCCTAGTTCTGGCACTCGCTATAATGAATCAATAGCTTGCCTGTTGCCATCTGCCGAAAGGGAAAACTCTCTGTAGTCACCCACACAGCCACGTACTTGCAGCGGCACTCAGGACCAATGAAGAAACACATAGGGGCAGCCCAATGTATGCCAACGTTTCAATAAGCCTTTACTTATTTTCCTCAGGGCCCTGAGGAAAATAAGTAAAAGCTTATTGAAACGTTGGCATACATTGGGCTGCCCCTGTGTTTTTCTTTATTGGTCCTGAGTGCCGCTGCAAGTATGTGGCTATCTATCTATCTATATATATATATATATATATATATATATATATATATATATATATATATATATATATATAGCTTAAGGGTTGCGGCCTGGCACTCCCCCATCTCTTCAGCTGCCCCGGTGCCCTCACAGATAAATGGGTAGTAGACGAAATGAACAGCGGCACTCAGAGGTCTTTTCCTAAAGTGTATTCACAAATGAAAAAGCTGACGTTTCGGAGCTCTAGCTTCTTTATCAAAGCGTGTAGGTGAGACGAGGTGAGGTCTCACCTACACGCTTTGTTAATCACCACCATCTATCAGAAGCCTACAGACAGGAACAATCTCCTAATAGCTTCGAGTCACCACCCGCCAGCGCTCAAAAAGGGCTTACCCTTTTCACAATTCCTAAGGGTACGCCGAATATGCAGCTCCGATACAGATGCTAAGGTCAAAATGGACCTGATGATGCGCAAATTCATACTTAGGGGATACAACTTCGAGCAACTCACATTGGCAAAACAAAAAGCCCTTAGTATTCCCAGAGCTGAAACATTGAAAACGGACGTTGCCCGCAAGTCACACTTGAACCGTATACCGTTCATTAACATTCTCCACTCGCAGTAAGGAAATTGTTGACACTGCAAAAAGATTCTGGCCCCTTGTATCGGAGGATCCAGATCTACCACAGTTGCAATCTGCAACCATCCTGCCCTGCTACAAGACAGGGAGGAATTTACGGGACTATTTAGTCAAAAGTGACGTATCAGGTATGGGGATGACAACAAAGACCCACTTCATGACTAAAATACCTGGAAAATACCAATGTATTGGATGTGCCACTTGCCGTCACTTGGAGACTGGCAGCGCCTTTAGACACCCCCAATCTGGTTGCATAATTAAAATACACCAAGTACTCAGTTGCAGTAGCCGCTTCGTTGTGTATGCCATCAGATGCCCGTGTGGGCTAGTATATGTGGGTAAAACCACACGTACCTTCAAGGAACACATAGCTGCCCACAGATCCTCTATCAAATTGGCCCTTGAGGGAGCAGTATGTGACCAGCCCGTGGCTCGCCACATTAAAGAACACAGACACACTCTCCCTTCACTGCGGTATTGGATGATAGAACAGGTAGAGAGGAGGAGATCGCAATAAACTGCTTTTTCAAAGAGAGGCCGCCTGGATCTACAAACTAAACACCATTGCTTAGGACTGAATGAATACCTGTCCCTGAGCTGCTTCCTATAATCCTAACATCACCCCTCTGCTCAGTCATCGCTTCATTGTAACCACTTTCATGCATTGACTTCTAGCTGCACTCATGTCTCATTGTGTCGTAGTCACACAGATTGTCCACATTCATGCTTTTCATTATGCCATTGATTACCCATGTACTTTGATACTCATTGTTTATCTGTTTGATTATATGCCATTGATTATGTACACTTTGGGCATCTTACCCCCAGTACCTATGCGGCTCTGATTCAGATTTTCACTTTGTTATCACAGGTCCCTATGGCAACACGCTCCGGCTGATGCGGGGCGCGGCGCTGATGACGTCACCCCTGGTCAACGGGACTGGGACGCTGGGGATCATGGTGGAGGTGCACGGTGTGGGGAGCTTACTTAGGTAAGTGTTTCATTGTCTGTTATTTGTACTCTGAAGAAGGAAGTAAAAATTCCGAAACTGTCAGCACCCAAGCTGTACGGTGTCAGCTTGTCTTTATTTGTTACCCAGTCGAATGCCGCCAGCACCGCCAACTTTCCTGCATATCTCTACTTTTGGAGGGTACTGGGAGCCATTGCCATATGTACCTCAGAGTGCCGGTCGCTCACCACCATATATATATAGATAGATACAGAAGTACCAACACACTCGCCATTCCTAAGAATGGGGTGCAAACAGCACCCACTTCCCAAGATGGGGTGCGGTGGCCTGTGACCACACACTCTAGTAAATACAAACACAGGGGGCCCAGCACTCACTACAACAAACTAACTCACCTTAACATTCAAATAATCAATAAATAAATAATGGGGTTTTAGTTCATGAATTGATCAATGCATTTAAGCTTGCAGCCCATCGCCAAGGGACCCCATTTCACTGCAAGTATCTATCTATCTATCTATCTATATACAGGGCTATTTTTGTGCAGGCTCCATCAGGAACTGAGGCCCTTATTCTAGTTCACTCTTTCTGACAAAATATTTCTTAGAAGGACAAAACCATGTGCACTGCAGGTGAGGCAGGTGTTACTTGTGCAGAGATAATTAGATTTGGGTGGGGTTTTACACCTGCAGTGCACATGGTTTTGTCCATCTAAGAAATATTTTGTCAGAAAGAGTGAACTAGAATAAGGGCCACAGTTCCTGCTAGAGCCTGCACAAAAATAGCCCTGTCTATATATATATATATATATATACCAGGCACAACCTCCAAATAGTGTTGCTTAGTCGGGTGCCCTTGTCAGACGTAAATGTAGACTTGTTGGGGGGAGACGCGTCACTCCAGATTTCTTAATATTCAAATCACTTTCTTGAGAACAGCAACGTTCCAAGCCTGATGATAATGCTTGTGCATTGAAACATTGCTGTTCTCAATAAAATGATTTGAATATTAAGAAGTCTGGAGTGCCCCGTATCCCCCCAACAAGTATATATATATATATATATATATATATATATATATAAAAACAAAGAATATACCCAGCGCAAAAAGTCCTCAGTGTTAAGTGTTAATAATTCCACATCAACTCCCAGTGTGTGCAGTCTTTTTCTTTAGGATCGTGCCATAGATCCAGACATGGGGAATCTTGCAAAAAAGAGTAGAAAAGACGCACCAAAGAGCACAAAGTAACAGAATTTTACTGATAAAAAAAAGCTCACGTACACAGGGGTTAAAAGTATAATGCTTGCCAGCCAGATCATAACACCATCACAGCCCGGATACTCCTGTGGGGGATCACCACTGTTCAGCTTCAGCCGCAGAGACCTCAGACCAAGACACCGCACCACTCACACAGGACCAGAGGGGAATGCCGGCTGGAACACAGGTGGAAGAAGGACGTCTCCAACGTCAGACTATAGAAGCCACGCCCAACTAGTTTCGTCACACAGAAGGACTTCGTCAGGAGGACAACCCCTGATTACTTAACATGTATTCCGCGTCCCCTTACGGGGCTCGCTGCACTCGCCACGCTTCAGGCTCATATTCCTCGTCCCCTCGTGGGGCTCGCTGCGCTCGCCACGCTTCGGGCTCGGTGGCTCGCCACACTATATAAAATCAACTCCACGCCGACGTGGAGAGTTGGGGGTATGAAAAGGTCGGAGGACGCATACCGCCGCCCCTCACGGGCACGCTGCGCTCACCACGCTTCGGGTTGGCATTGATGGTGGGGTGGCTTTAACAGTGACGGGGCATTTGACCTAATAATTACCCATCAGGGTGGGTATACAATAAAAAATGGGGTCTGGGGGGCATTTAACATTGGACCCAATGTGAAATCGGGTCTAAGGAACCATTTAACATTGGATCCTATGGAAAAATCGCATCAATCGCATCGCATGCGATTTGGTTGCATGCGATGCGATCCACCCAGATAATACACAAGTACCGCTTCCTTTTATCACTGCATGTGGGAATGTCGTAAAATTAAAAGATTCTGGAACAAGATATTGAATAACATATACTCCATGTTTCAGTTTCGCCTCACGCCTGATACCCTGGCCTGTTTGTGTGCAAATTTTTGTAACTGGGATTTGAGAACACAATATAGTCATCTAATCCCTGTTAGGACTCAGTGTCCTGTGGGTACACAGACTGGTGCAGGCCCGGTGACCTCACGGGATCCCCGGCATCCTGTACCTTGGAGCGGAGGTCCCCCGATGCTGGCTGATAGGCGGGCAGGTGGGCGGACGATAGGTGCAGCGGCGTCTGTGCACCGGACTAGGCAGGTTGCTTAGCAACCATGCCGGCGCAGAGTTTCCAGGAGTTCACAGGAACTTCCGGCCGGTTGCTAGGCAACGTTAGTGGTGCGTCCTGGTTGATGCTAAGCAACCAGGACACCGCACATAGCTTCATACAGCCGTCCTCAATTTATTATTATGAGGACCGGGCTGCAGCGTCTGCTATGATTGGTGAGGGACTCCTTTTAAGGAGCCCTCACAGGAAGACAGACGCCGGTGATAGTTATCCTGTGCCTTATGCAGGAGAGTTCCTGGGACATGCAGCTGCTACCTCTTTTTCTGCATGAGCCTGCAGACTGGTTACATCTGGGACAACCTTCCTCCATCTTTCTGTCCGGTGTCATGAGTAGGCTTTTAGCCGCAGTTTGGTGGATCTATCTGCATGTCAGTGGCCCTAGCGGAGGTCAGGCATAATTCCTCCGGTTTGGTTTGTTTGGGGTTAAACCCCATAGAAATTGTGAAGGGAACAACTTCTTGGTTTGTGATGAGGTCGCTTGGTTCTGCTTTTTGGTTGCGACGGAGTCGCTATATTTACTTTATCGGTTTTCTGTCTGTATTTACCCATACAAGTGTACCGCCAGGAATTGTATGTCAGCGTTATCCTTTTGTAGTTGGGGTTCCTAGTTTAGTTAGATTATACTCTTGAACTTATCCTTGGTGGTCATCGTGGACTTGTCACCACCTAACACCTGGCTACACCGGAGCTTGGGCGGGCCTAACTTGCCCTTTCAGCCGTGGCGGCTACAGACGAAGCCTAGCATCCCACAGTCCATGGCCACCTGCCATAGGAGAGCCAACAGAGTCAGCTTTGAGTATAACGCCTTTAGTCAAAGTAAGTTGGCAATCGGGTACCAGAGATACTCCCTGGATCGTAACAATCCCATGGACGACTGTGTTCATCACGGTTGCAAAAAAGGTTATTTTAAAACATTGGGTGTCACAGTCTTAACCATCTATTATGGAGGTCCATGGGAAGATGATTTAACTGTTATACTTTGCCAGGATGTCAGCCACAACTCCAAACATTGAAAGGGTATAGTTAAGTTTTACAAAATTTGGGGCAATTACATAGAAACCCAACAACCACTTTTTCAGTTTTTTCGACAAAACAGAACTACTAACCCCCAACTGAATGGCTGTCTGACCAAGTAGGCACAGGTTGCTTACTTTTGATTTTTTCACTAACAAGATGCAGATATTCAATAATTCGAATAAGTTTCTCTCCCCTTTTTATTATCTTCCCTTTGTCAATATGTCAGTTAGCATACTGTTAGTATAATACAAGCTAGACACATAATGTCCTTTATCAGTGGGTATAGTGAGATGACCCAATTTTGGCAAACAAATAATATGGTGTTTATTTCATGTGTTTTATGTATGTAATATGTCTGTGCGACTTGTTTTTCTTCTTGGATATACGTCTAGGTATCAGACACATCTATGAATGGCTCCACGAAGAAGACATTAGACTCCAGGTTGGTGGAGGGTCATGTTGGAGGTGTATGTTTACATTTAAGACCTATGTATTGTTCTGATTCGCACAAAGTTGTATGTCTATTATGACTTGTTCATTGAAGGATTTTCAAATAAACAGATAAAAAAAAAAAAAAAAAATAGTGGGCATTAGACATATTGAGGGCAGATGTTTTAAAATAGTGACAGATCATTCTTTGTTGAAATGGATGTCTGTAAACAAAGGGCAGAATGCCAAAGTAACAATGACGTTTTTAGACTGGGCACAACTAGCGAATGTGGACACACTGTCCCCCAACTTCTGTTTAGAGGCTATAAGTGTTCTGCCCCCAAGGTCAGAACAGAGGAGCAGGGGATATGTAACAAGATCACTGGAATAGTGGTGGAAGGCAGGTATATTTGCCCAATGTCTCTTACCGATGTGTTTTAAACCCCAAGAATATTGTATTGGCTCTGCTGAGAGCGAACGGCTGGAGAGGGTTCCTGAGGTTGGATGGAAGAAGAGCCGGATGCTTCGCCATCCATTTAGGCCAGTCCAGGTTAGAGTTATTGTAACACCTAGAAATATTTGGTAATGTTTCCAATTATCCGATGAACAGGTACTCAATTATATACACAACAGTACTATAAAGTAGGATTTATTAAGCTGGAACTCATCTGTGTTTGTCGTTACCACTGAAAGAACTTTCCGGTTAGTTACCACATGCAATTTTGACTAACAATACAATTCATGAACCTGTTTTACTCTTCTGCACTCATGTTTTGCTGATTAATAAATAGATGTCATATCAGAACCAGTCACACAATGTACTGTTTATAGTTACAAAAGAAAAGAAAATCTTAACAATTTACTACCTACATTAATACAGTCACATTTAAATAACTTTATCCATTGGGGCCCCCTAAAGTATTAAAGCAGTTCAATTGAAATGGCCTCGTTGGTACACTTATATGGAGCTTCCAGGATCCTTGTACTATAGAACAAAGTTACTGAATTAAGGATTTATTTTAGTTAGTAAAGTTGGAAAATTGATCCTATACTTTCAATACTGAAGGCATGGTTCCTGTTTCCGATATTGTATAGCTTGTAGCTTGCAAATTGCTCTCATTTGACGTTTTATAGTTTCTCAATTAACTAGCAGCAAAGTTGACCTATTATGGCACTCCAGAAGATCTCTAAATTCAGTAATAGTCTTGGAGATTGCGGACTCAAGTTTTCAATAAGTTCCTGTCACGGTCTCCCTGCTGGAGGTCACATATTACAATTTCTCTGTTATATTGCTCAGTGCTGGCTTCTACTAACATCTGTAGAGAGGCTGCATGTTACAATGTAGTAAGACTCTCTGAATGTTGCTGTCCTGGCAATTAGTCTGGGTTATACTCTGCTCAGCAAAATGTCTGTGCTGTCTCTGATGCTGTCCCTCTCTATGATGCTGTCCCTCTCTACAATCAGCTTGGGACATGTGTAGATGGAAATACAGGACCACCTGTCATTATGTAGCAAAAGGGGAACTGGACTTGGCTTCGACCCCACTTTGTCACACCCTGCTTACAGCAATCTGGGGAGGGCTCCTGAAGATGACAGGCAGCCGGGACACACTCTCAGCACTTCTCACCACCAAATGGCTGGTTGCTTATCTGCTCCATCGTACAGGAGACCCTCAGGTTGGCACACCATGCAGATCTGTTCCCTCAAGATGGCCACCACAGCATTGCTCCAACGGTTCCCTCTGAGCCCAACTGTCAGTGTGGGGCTTCTAGTTATAGACTTCAGTCACATGACCCAATGGCTGCATGCTGCTGTAATGTCAGCTGCACCTCTCTACACACAGTGCAGACAGAACAGAGATGGGAGAGTCCCTGCTGAAAGCCCACAGTTCAGTATAAGAGTCTTACAATTTATCAGCATAGGGAGTACCAATCTTTATGGGGGTACTACATTTTCCCACTAAAAAGAATGCGTGTCCGCACACATTAAGTCTCAGCAGTACAATGTAAAACATTTCACATCAATTATATACATGTAACAGTTTTGTTTGAGACCTTTATGTGCTTACTTACATACAAATATTCGTCAACTTATTGACTTTGTATCAATGATATATGCAAAATTTTGAACACTTAACTTGAATCTATTACATTTTATTCATTCTCTGGGACATATGTTGCTAAAGAAGACATCATGGACTTCTTGTTTGCAACACAAGTTTCCTCAGTAACAACATGTATCAACTCTTGCACATAAGTTTCCTGGAGTTTCTGTTGAAGAGATCTCACCTCTTTGCTATAGGAGAGTTTGCAACAGTTTCAGTGTCTTCCCAACAATCAGTGTCACACACCCTTGGCCTATTGGCATTGGAGGACAGTAATGGAATGGGAGTCATACAGTCTGGGTCTACCCAGATACGGTTGCTTTTAAAGTTATGGTTTGACAATTTTTTGAAGTTCTGTAGCATCTATTAACTTTGTTCTTCTAAATCTTGTCCAGCTGTTTGTTCCAATAATTCACTCTGCATTTGAACATCAAGACATTGTTGTCTGCGTCCACATGGTCTCTTTGGATAGCAATGTGGGTAGCAATGCCTCCAGTAAGGTTGTGGCTGATTCAGACTTTGACACATTTCCCTCTTTGTCTCGCTCCTCTCCACCTTCCCTATATTGGTAGATTTGCTGTTAGTCACACGGAGAACATCTCCGGTATGGGTAGTGCCAATTATGCTTGCGATTTGCTGCATATTTGTTGCCTTGCACTGGAACATCACCTGGACCTGTTACATTGGCGGCTTCAACACCTTTTTCACCCTTTATTACATCAAACTCAACAATCTCTCCATTTCCCAGGCTGCAAAGGTAGTTTCTGGGATTGTTCTTCTTAATGGCTGTATAATGTACAAACACATCTGTCTTAGTGTCATCCCGATTTATGAAGCCATAGCCATAGCGTACGCTAAACCAGATGACTCTCCCTGTAACTTTTGTGCTACCTTCAGGCTTTGGAACTGTTGCTGTTGTGGTAACTACATCAGTTTGGTACTGGACTACAGAACAAGTGGCCACACCTCTAGGCTGTCTGTCATCAAGTCTCCAGTATGTCTCTTTTCTGCACTTTTCTAGTTGTTGCATGTGATACCGCAATTGTTGCAACATTTCAGTCATTTTATAAGTCAGTTCAACGACTTGCAATCCTATAGTAGTTAATAGATCAGTCTTTGGGTCTTCACTAGCATGTACAACAACTTCTTCCAATGTGTGCTGATCCATGATCTTCGTGATCTCTGGAGGGTATTTCTTTTCTTGGCCCCTAAGCATATGAGGACAGGACATTAATTGCCTCTGCAATTCCCCTACCATTTTAATGGCAGCTACTTTGTAAAGAAAAAATGAACTATTTAGCATCTGCAACTGAAGGTGGCGTGAATGCGTCTTCACTATCTCACCATGTGACCCCTCTATAAATTGATTAATCAAAATTTCATCAGTTGGTCAGACTTCTGTCGGATCGATGACCTGAAGTTCTCGAAGTACTTCCTGTAGACTGAGTGCCAAGTCATGCAGTGTTTCTCCTGGCTGCTGCTTTCTTGAATAAAAGGCAACCTTAAGCTCAGATAATGTTCTTGTGTCAAATGTGGTAGCTAGTCGATTCAGGATGAGGCCTACAGTTTTTCTTTCCTCAGCTGGCCATAAAGTCACCTCTCTCAAGGCTGTGCCTTTCAGCTGCCCTATCAGGATCTCCACTTTCTGTTGTTCTCTCAATGGGTATATGATGAAAAAGGATTTCATTTTGTTTTTAAATTCCGTTAAGGTATTCCCTTCAGATTCTCGGACATCTCCACTATACGTTGGGAGCCATGGGGCCCCAAAGTAATGGGGCAATGTAATTGGATTTAAGCAGGCCATGGTTGTGCGCATACTTGATGTTTCCCCTGAAACTTGTTTATCCAATGACATGTGTTCGTATCCTGTTCGTGTGACGCCAAATGTAACACCTAGAAATATTTGGTAATGTTTCCAATTATCCGATGAACAGGTACTCAATTATATAGTAGGATTTATTAAGCTGGAACTCATCTGTGTTTGTCGTTACCACTGAAAGAACTTTCCGGTTAGTTACCACATGCAATTTTGACTAACAATACAATTCATGAACCTGTTTTACTCTTCTGCACTCATGTTTTGCTGATTAATAAATAGATGTCATATCAGAACCAGTCACACAATGTACTGTTTATAGTTACAAAAGAAAAGAAAATCTTAACAATTTACTACCTACATTAATACAGTCACATATAAGTAACCTTATCCATTGGGGCCCCCTAAAGTATTAAAGCAGTTCAATTGAAATGGCCTCGTTGGTACACTTATATGGAGCTTCCAGGATCCTTGTACTATAGAACAAAGTTACTGAATTAAGGATTTACTTTAGTTATTAAAGTTGGAAAATTGATCCTATACTTTCAATACTGAAGGCATGGTTCCTGTTTCCGATATTGTATAGCTTGTAGCTTGCAAATTGCTCTCAGTTGACGTTTTATTGTTTCTCAATTAACTAGCAGCAAAGTTGACCTATTATGGCACTCCAGAAGATCTATAAATTCATTAATATTTTCAATAAGTTCCTGTCACGGTCTCCCTGCTGGAAGTCACATATTACACTTTCTCTGTTATATTGCTCAGTGCTGGCTTCTACTAACATCTGTAGAGAGGCTGCATGTTACAATGTAGTAAGACTCTCCGAATGTTGCTGTCCTGGCAATTAGTCTGGGTTATACTCTGCTCAGCAAAATGTCTGTGCTGTCTCTGATGCTGTCCCTCTCTATGATGCTGTCCCTCTCTACAATCAGCTTGGGACATGTGTAGATGGAAATACAGGACTACCTGTCATTATGTAGCTTTCTGTCACACCCTGCTTACAGCAATCTGTGGAGGGCTCCTGAAGATGACAGGTAGCCGGGACACACTCTCAGCACTCCTCACCACCAAACGGCTGGTTGCTTATCTGCTCCATCGTACAGGAGACCCTCAGGTTGGCACACCATGCAGATCTGTTCCCTTAAGATGGCCACCACAGCACTGCTCCAACGGTTCCCTCTGAGCCCAACTGCCAGTGTGGGGCTTCTAGTTATAGACTTCAGTCACATGACCCAATGGCTGCATGCTGCTGTAATGTCAGCTGCACCTCTCTACACACAGTGCAGATGGGAGAGTCCCTGCTGAAAGCCCACAGTTCAGTATAAGAGTCTTACACAGTATTACAATTTATCAGCATAGGGAGTACCAACCTTTATGGGGATACTACATTATTAGCCTCACATAAAACTAATTAGGGCTTTGTGCTGTATACCTGTGTTAGCCTGACCATTTGTCTCTCACATTGCTGGGGGAGAGGTGAGATAATGGAGTCTCTGTGAGAGATACTTGCTTGGAAATCCGGTGAGCTGTGCCTGGTAAAAACTTCCTTTGTTGTTGTTTTAGTGAGTGAAGGCGTTGAGCCTGATTCAGAGCTGATTTGCAGCTCACTTCGCAGTTCTTCATACGCATGCACAAAGCCATCCTTTTTCTAGAAGCATGCCAGTCGCAAGGTGATTGACAGGAAGTAGGTGTGTGGGGGTTGGAAACTGGCTGTTTATTGGGAGAGGTAAGAAAAATGCAGGCATGCCTAGAAACATCTTGGTAGTGTCCGGGGAAACGCCAGACATTCCTGAGCATTTTAGGGAAGGGTGTGTGACATCAGCTCCAGGTCAGACATGCCTTTTTTCATCTCCCCTCCAAGTCAGTCCAGGGCTATGCAGCGCCTACAATGAGTTGCGAACAGTTAAAAAATCATTTGATGGTCAGACCGTTATGGTTTTGGACATTTGTAGACATGCACATTTCACTATAGCGGGGCGGTGTCTTAACTAAATATTGGCCGTTAGTCTGAATCAGGCTATTATTCTGTGTATAGTTAGTGCCGGAGAGCAAGGGATTTATATTGATATCTTGGGGAAAATTTACTAGAATACGAAAGAATACAAAACAGCCGTATGCAAATTCGTGTTCCGGAGGGGAATTTACAAAGCAGTCAAATACGCCTGCTTTGTAATCCCTGATGTCGTATTGATTCGTATTAGCGGCCGTATATATGGACGCAAATACGAATTCGTACAGGCAGTCTGCACGGATCAGTCAGATCCATGCAGGCAGCAGTGTGTAAAAAAATAAAAAATAGAAAAATAAATTTAAAAAACGGCGTGGGGTCCCCCCCATGGCCGTAGCTAGCACCAGGCTGAAAGAGCCGGGGCTGGTATAAAAAAAAAAATCAGGAAACCATTGAAGTCCGGCTTTGCTGTTTTTTTAAAACCAGCCCCAGGCCCAACCAGCCAGCAGGGTAATGCCACAGCCAGGGGGAGACTTTTTATACAAGTCCCCCCGGCCAAAGCATTAACCCTACCGACCAGTCAGCCTGAGCAGGGGTCCTGGGGAAGTGGGGACCCCCCAATAAAGAGGTCCCCCCCTCCAGGACTTACCTGGCCAGGCTGAAGCCTGGTGCTGTCCCCGGTGACCCTGGAGCGGTGGCTACCGGGCTGATAAAATGGTGTAAAAAAATAGAATTAGGGTTAACTATGAGGCCCAGCAAGCCTCTCTCGCATGCTGGGACTTGGAGAACCACAAGTCCCAGCATGCGGGACATTAAAGGGCCCGCCGGCACTTGTAGTTCCACAGTATTAAAAATAGTAAAATAAACACACTGACATACATTGAAAATAAAACTTTATTTCATCCAAAGCCCATACATACTGATACTTACCTATCTTGATCCCGTAGGTAAGTCCCTGGGTCCGTGGTCCGGGGGACCGGTGTCTGACGAAATCCATAGGGGTACCTGTGGAAGGAAATTATACTTACAAGTGTCCTCCGGCGAAGATCACGTCCTCTTCTTTCCATGTAGGTTCCCTGGGGTCAAATAGCGCTATTGGCCGGCTTGCGGTGCCTATCGGCCAATCAGGAGCTGCTAGGCCACAAGCAGGCCAATAGTGCTATTCGGGTAAACAAAGACACCATGCGGCTCCTGCTCAGTCCCTCTGGGCTCGGGTACTTGGTTTGTATTTTTGCCAAGACCCCGGGGAACCTACATGGAAAGAAGAGGACGTGATCTTCGCCGGAGGACACTTGTAACTATAATTTCCTTCCACAGGTACCCCTATGGATTAGGACAGACACTGGACCCCCGGACCAGGACCCCAGGACCACGGACACTGGACCCAGGGACCTACATACGGGATCAAGATAGGTAAGTATCAGTATGTATGGGCTTTGGATTAAATAAAGTTTTATTTTCAATGTGTGTCATTGTATTTATTTTACTATTTTTAATACTGTGGAACTACAAGTGCCAGCGGGCCCTATAATGCCCCACATGCTGGGACTTGTGGTTCTCCAAGTCCCAGCATGCGGGAGAGGCTTGCCGGGACTCATGGTTCCATAGTATTAGACAATAGTTAATTCTATTTTTTTACACTATTTTATCAGCCTGGTGGCCATCGCTCCAGGGTCACCAGAGACAGCACCAGCCTGTCCAGGTAAGTCCTGGACGGGGTGGACTCCTTTATTGGGAGGGTCCCCACTTCCCCAGGACTCCTGGCCAGGCTGACTGGTTGGTAGGGTTAATGCTTTGGCCGGTGGGACTTGTATAAAAAGTCTCCCACCGGCTGCTGTGGCATTACCCTGCTGGCTGGTTGGGCCTGGGGCTGGTTCTTAAAATACGGGGGACCCCTAGTCATTTTGTCCCCCGTATTTTGGGAACCAGCCCTGGCCCTGGAGCTGGTTTTCAAAAAAACAGCGAAGCCCCACTTCAATGGGTTCCTGATTTTTTAATACCAGCCCCGGCTCTTTCAGCCTGTAGTAGGTTACGGCCAGGGGGGGGGGGGGGGGGGGGGGGGGGGTTTACACTGTAGCCTGCATGGATTGGACTGATCCGTGCAGGCTGAAGCCAAATACGCCAGGAAAATGAAGTGTATTTTTCTGGTGTATTTGGCCGGCAATTGGCGGGAATTAGGAATCACCATTCTTTTGATGGCTATTCTTAGTCATATTCTATCGGTGTATTCATTCGTATTTGTAAATACAAATACAAATGTCCCATCAATACAAATAATCATATTTTTGGCATACCAAATGCCAAAAATACGAATACGCCAAAAAAATTCGGATTTTACTATGAGAAGATGATTTTTTTTACTTATGTAGCTTAGTAAATTTCCCCTCTTATGTTTTGTACACAAAATAACTGACTGAGGACAGTGATGTGTGACCTCTCAGCTGCTGCGCACTGCCAAATACCATAAGAGATGGGGTCTGTTCTCCTGACACTGTTACACATCCCAAATCTTACATGTGTTATAGACGGGTCACCTTATACCATTGAGGGGCAGATGTATTTAGCCTGGTGATGTGATAATGCAGCACAGTACACCGCTGTGACCGAGCGTTACAGTATATTCCATATCTACAGACCGGTACACCAATGTGACCGTACGTTACAGTATATTCCATATCTACAAGACCGGTACACTGCTGTCATCATGCGTTACAGTATATTTCATTTCTAAAGACCGGTATACCACTGTGACTGTGCGTTACAGTATATTCCATTTCTAAAGACCAGTATACCACTGTGACTGTGCGTTACAGTATATTCCATTTCTAAAGACCAGTATACCACTGTGACTGTGCGTTACAGTATATTCCATTTCTACAGACCGTTACACCGCTGTGACTGTGCGTTTATATTCCATTTTCACAGACAGGTACATTGCTGTGATCATGCGTTACAGTATATTCCATTTCTACAGACCGTTACACCGCTGTGACTGTGCGTTTATATTCCATTTTCACAGACAGGTACATTGCTGTGATCATGCGTTACAGTATATTCCATTTCTACAGACCGGTATACCACTGTGACTGTGTGTTTATATTCCATTTCTACAGACAGGTACACCGCTGCGATCATGCGTTACAGTATATTCCATTTCTACAGACCGGTATACCACTGTGACTGTGCGTTTATATTCCATTTTCACAGACAGGTACACCGCTGCGATCATGCGTTACAGTATATTCCATTTTCACAGACAGGTACACCGCTGTGATCATGCGTTACAGTATATTCCATTTCTACAGACCGGTATACCACTGTGACTGTGCGTTTATATTCCATTTTCACAGACAGGTACACCGCTGCGATCATGCGTTACAGTATATTCCATTTCTACAGACCGGTATACCACTGTGACTGTGCGTTTATATTCCATTTTCACAGACAGGTACACTACTGTGACTGTGCGTTACAGTATATTCCATTTCTACAGACCGGTATAAAACTGTGACTGTGCGTTACAGTATATTCTATTTCTACAGACCGGTATACCACTGTGACTGTGCGTTTATATTCCATTTTCACAGACAGGTACACTACTGTGACTGTGCGTTACAGTATATTCCATTTCTACAGACCGGTATACCACTGTGACTGTGCGTTACAGTATATTCCATTTCTACAGACCGGTATAAAACTGTGACTGTGCGTTACAGTATATTCTATTTCTACAGACCGGTATACCACTGTGACTGTGCGTTTATATTCCATTTTCACAGACAGGTACACTACTGTGACTGTGCGTTACAGTATATTCCATTTCTACAGACCGGTATACCACTGTGACTGTGCGTTACAGTATATTCCATTTCTACAGACCGGTATACCACTGTGACTGTGCGTTTATATTCCATTTTCACAGACAGGTACACTACTGTGACTGTGCGTTACAGTATATTCCATTTCTACAGACCGGTATAAAACTGTGACTGTGCGTTACAGTATATTCCATTTCTACAGACCGGTATACCACTGTGACTGTGCGTTTATATTCCATTTTCACAGACAGGTACACTACTGTGACTGTGCGTTACAGTATATTCCATTTCTACAGACCGGTATAAAACTGTGACTGTGCGTTACAGTATATTCCATTTCTACAGACCGGTATACCACTGTGACTGTGCGTTTATATTCCATTTTCACAGACAGGTACACTACTGTGACTGTGCGTTACAGTATATTCCATTTCTACAGACCGGTATAAAACTGTGACTGTGCGTTACAGTATATTCCATTTCTACAGACCGGTATACCACTGTGACTGTGCGTTTATATTCCATTTTCACAGACAGGTACACTACTGTGACTGTGCGTTACAGTATATTCCATTTCTACAGACCGGTATAAAACTGTGACTGTGCGTTACAGTATATTCCATTTCTACAGACCGGTATACCACTGTGACTGTGTGCGTTTATATTCCATTTTCACAGACAGGTACACCACTGTGACTGTGCGTTTATATTGCATTTTCACAGACAGGTACACTACTGTGACTGTGCGTTACAGTATATTCCATTTCTACAGACCGGTATAAAACTGTGACTGTGCGTTACAGTATATTCCATTTCTACAGACCGGTATACCACTGTGACTGTGTGCGTTTATATTCCATTTTCACAGATAGGTACACTACTGTGACTGTGTGTTACAGTATATTCCATTTCTACAGACCGGTATAAAACTGTGACTGTGCGTTACAGTATATTCCATTTCTACAGACCGGTATACCACTGTGACTGTGCGTTTATATTCCATTTTCACAGACAGGTACACTACTGTGACTGTGCGTTACAGTATATTCCATTTCTACAGACCGGTATAAAACTGTGACTGTGCGTTACAGTATATTCCATTTCTACAGACCGGTATACCACTGTGACTGTGCGTTTATATTCCATTTTCACAGACAGGTACACTACTGTGACTGTGCGTTACAGTATATTCCATTTCTACAGACCGGTATAAAACTGTGACTGTGCGTTACAGTATATTCCATTTCTACAGACCGGTATACCACTGTGACTGTGTGCGTTTATATTCCATTTTCACAGACAGGTACACCACTGTGACTGTGCGTTTATATTGCATTTTCACAGACAGGTACACTACTGTGACTGTGCGTTACAGTATATTCCATTTCTACAGACCGGTATAAAACTGTGACTGTGCGTTACAGTATATTCCATTTCTACAGACCGGTATACCACTGTGACTGTGTGCGTTTATATTCCATTTTCACAGATAGGTACACCACAAGTGGACGATCCAGTGCTACTTTTGTCCTTTTTGGCTGTCATCTGGATTCAGCTAAATCCCAGTATCATTGTTCTTCCAAAGTTAAAGCATATCAGATACGGTCATTGTTTTCCTTAAAGTCATGGTATCTTTCTCAAAGCATTATAGAGACTGACATTATTTCTTCTTCCAAAGCTGAGTATCTCAGAGACTACGCTCTAACTTCAAGCTATCATGATTAAAGTCCTATTCAAGTTATTCTATTGCAGTTCAAAGAAATTGTTGCCCTAGTTCCTATTGCTCCTTGTTATTATTTATGGTCAGTCCTGAAGTTTATTTCTCTAAGCTCTTGCATTGTATATGCTGGTTTGTAATCTTTTATGAGCAAGGATTACATATAACCTGCAAATTTTAACCTCAAGTCGTCTGTCTCCATTATTCCTGCTGAATCACTGACTCCATCGGTGAGTTACAGCATATTCCATTCCAACAGACAGGAACACCGCTGTGACTGCATGTTACAGCATATTCCATTCCAACAGACAGGAACACCGCTGTGACTGCATGTTACAGCATATTCCATTCCAACAGACAGGAACACCGCTGTGACTGCATGTTACAGCATATTCCATTCCAACAGACAGGAACACCGCTGTGACTGCATGTTACAGCATATTCCATTCCAACAGACAGGAACACCGCTGTGACTGCATGTTACAGCATATTCCATTCCAACAGACAGGGACACCATTGTGACTGCATGTTACAGCATATTCCATTCCAACAGACAGGAACACCGCTGTGACTGTGCGTTTATATTGCATTTTCACAGACAGGTACACTACTGTGACTGTGCGTTACAGTATATTCCATTTCTACAGACCGGTATAAAACTGTGACTGTGCGTTACAGTATATTCCATTTCTACAGACCGGTATACCACTGTGACTGTGTGCGTTTATATTCCATTTTCACAGATAGGTACACCACAAGTGGACGATCCAGTGCTACTTTTGTCCTTTTTGGCTGTCATCTGGATTCAGCTAAATCCCAGTATCATTGTTCTTCCAAAGTTAAAGCATATCAGATACGGTCATTGTTTTCCTTAAAGTCATGGTATCTTTCTCAAAGCATTATAGAGACTGACATTATTTCTTCTTCCAAAGCTGAGTATCTCAGAGACTACGCTCTAACTTCAAGCTATCATGATTAAAGTCCTATTCAAGTTATTCTATTGCAGTTCAAAGAAATTGTTGCCCTAGTTCCTATTGCTCCTTGTTATTATTTATGGTCAGTCCTGAAGTTTATTTCTCTAAGCTCTTGCATTGTATATGCTGGTTTGTAATCTTTTATGAGCAAGGATTACATATAACCTGCAAATTTTAACCTCAAGTCCTCTGTCTCCATTATTCCTGCTGAATCACTGACTCCATCGGTGAGTTACAGCATATTCCATTCCAACAGACAGGAACACCGCTGTGACTGCATGTTACAGCATATTCCATTCCAACAGACAGGAACACCGCTGTGACTGCATGTTACAGCATATTCCATTCCAACAGACAGGAACACCGCTGTGACTGCATGTTACAGCATATTCCATTCCAACAGACAGGAACACCGCTGTGACTGCATGTTACAGCATATTCCATTCCAACAGACAGGAACACCGCTGTGACTGCATGTTACAGCATATTCCATTCCAACAGACAGGGACACCATTGTGACTGCATGTTACAGCATATTCCATTCCAACAGACAGGAACACCGCTGTGACTGCATGTTACAGCATATTCCATTCCAACAGACAGGAACACCGCTGTGACTGCATGTTACGGCATATTCCATTCCAACAGACAGGAACACCGCTGTGACTGCACGTTACGGCATATTCCATTCCAACAGACAGGAACACCGCTGTGACTGCACGTTACGGCATATTCCATTCCAACAGACAGGAACACCGCTGTGACTGCACGTTACGGCATATTCCATTCCAACAGACAGGAACACCGCTGTGACTGCACGTTACAGCATATTCCATTCCAACAGACAGAAACACCGCTGTGACTGCACGTTACAGCATATTCCATTCCAACAGACAGAAACACCGCTGTGACTGCACGTTACAGCATATTCCATTCCAACAGACAGAAACACACTGCACGTTACAGCATATTCCATTCCAACAGACAGGAACACCGCTGTGGCTGCACGTTACAGCATATTCCATTCCAACAGACAGGAACACAGCTGTGGCTGCACGTTACAGCATATTCCATTCCAACAGACAGGAACACCGCTGTGGCTGCACGTTACAGCATATTCCATTCCAACAGACAGGAACACCGCTGTGGCAGCACATTACAGCATATTCCATTCCAACAGACAGGAACACCGCTGTGACTGCACGTTACAGCATATTCCATTCCAACAGACAGGAACACCGCTGTGACTGCACGTTACAGCATATTCCATTCCAACAGACAGGAACACCGCTGTGGCTGCATGTTACAGCATATACCATTCCAACAGACAGGAACACCGCTGTGGCTGCATGTTACAGCATATTCCATCCCAACAGACAGGAACACCAATGTGATTGCATGTTACAGTATATTCCATTTCTATATAACGGTACACTGCTGTGACTGCATGTTACAGTATATTCCATTCCAAAAGACAGGAACACCGCTGTGACTGCATGTTACAGTATATTCCATTCCTACAGACAGGAACACCGCTGTGACTGCATGTTACAGTATATTCCATTCCAACAGACAGGAACACCGATGTGACTGCATGCTACAGTATATTCCATTCCT
Source organism: Crinia signifera (assembly GCF_055691185.1). Lineage (NCBI taxonomy): Eukaryota > Metazoa > Chordata > Amphibia > Anura > Myobatrachidae > Crinia > Crinia signifera. Next base: position 405,547,303 of record NC_139218.1, on the reverse strand, counting down.
ACATAACGGTACACCGCTGTGACTGCATGTTACAGCATATTCCATTCCAACAGACAGGAACACCACTGTGACTGCATGTTACAGTATATTCCATTCCAACAGACAGGAACACCGCTGTGACTGCATGTTACAGCATATTCCATTCCTACAGACAGGAACACCGCTGTGACTGCATGTTACAGTATATTCCATTCCTACATAACGGTACACCGCTGTGACTGCATGTTACAGCATATTCCATTCCTACAGACAGGAACACCGCTGTGACTGCATGCTACAGCATATTCTATTCCAACAGACAGGAACACCGCTGTGACTGCATGTTACAGCATATTCCATTCCTACAGACAGGAACACCGCTGTGACTGCATGTTACAGCATATTCTATTCCAACAGACAGGAACACAGCTGTGGCTGCATGTTACAGTATATTCCATTTCTACATAACGGTACACCGCTGTGACTGCATGTTACAGCATATTCCATTCCAACAGACAGGAACACCACTGTGACTGCATGTTACAGTATATTCTATTTCAACAGACAGGAACACCGCTGTGACTGCATGTTACAGTATATTCCATTCCAACAGACAGGAACACCGATGTGACTGCATGTTACAGCATATTCCATTCCTACAGACAGGAACACCGCTGTGACTGCATGTTACAGTATATTCCTACATAACGGTACACCGCTGTGACTGCATGTTACAGCATATTCCATTCCAACAGACAGGAACACCGCTGTGGCTGCATGTTACAGTATATTTCATTTCTACATAACGGTACACCGTTGGGACTGCATGTTACAGCATATTTCATTTCTACATAACAGTACACCACTGTGACTGCATGTTACAGTATATTCCATTCCAACAGACAGGAACACCGATGTGACTGCATGTTACAATATATTCCATTCCTACAGACAGGAACACCGCTGTGACTGCATGTTACAGCATATTCCATTCCAACAGACAGGAACACCGCTGTGACTGCATGTTACAGTATATTCCATTTCTACATAACGGTACACCACTGTGACTGCATGTTACAGTATATTCCATTTCTACATAACGGTACACCACTGTGACTGCATGTTACAGTATATTCCATTTCTACATAACGGTACACCACTGTGACTGCATATTACAGTATATTCCATTCCAACAGACAGGAACACCGCTGTGACTGCATGTTACAGTATATTCCATTCCTACAGACAGGAACACCGCTGTGACTGCATGTTATAGCATATTCCATTCCAACAGACAGGAACACCGCTGTGACTGCATGTTACAGCATATTCCATTCCTACAGACAGGAACACCGCTGTGACTGCATGTTACAGTATATTCCATTTCTACATAACGGTACACCACTGTGACTGCATGTTACAGTAAATTCCATTTCTACATAACGGTACTCCACTGTGACTGCATGTTACAGTATATTCCATTTCTACATAACGGTACACCACTGTGACTGCATGTTACAGTATATTCCATTTCTACATAACGGTACACCACTGTGATGGCATGTGACAGTATATTCCATTTCTACATAACGGTAAACCACTGTGACTGCATGTTACAGTATATTACATTTCTACATAACGGTACACCACTGTGACGGCATGTGACAGTATATTCCATTTCTACATAACGGTACACCACTGTTACTGCATGTTTCAGTATATTCCATTTCTACATAACGGTACACCACTGTGACGGCATGTGACAGTATATTCCATTTCTACATAACGGTACACCGCTGTGACTGCATGTTACAGCATATTCCATTCCAACAGACAGGAACACCACTGTGACTGCATGTTAGAGTATATTCCATTCCAACAGACAGGAACACCGCTGTGACTGCATGTTACAGTATATTCCATTCCAACAGACAGGAACACCGATGTGACTGCATGTTACAGCATATTCCATTCCTACAGACAGGAACACCGCTGTGACTGCATGTTACAGTATATTCCTACATAACGGTACACCGCTGTGACTGCATGTTACAGCATATTCCATTCCAACAGACAGGAACACCGCTGTGGCTGCATGTTACAGTATATTCCATTTCTACATAACGGTACACCGTTGGGACTGCATGTTACAGCATATTCCATTTCTACATAACAGTACACCACTGTGACTGCATGTTACAGTATATTCCATTCCAACAGACAGGAACACCGATGTGACTGCATGTTACAATATATTCCATTCCTACAGACAGGAACACCGCTGTGACTGCATGTTACAGCATATTCCATTCCAACAGACAGGAACACCGCTGTGACTGCATGTTACAGTATATTCCATTTCTACATAACGGTACACCACTGTGACTGCATGTTACAGTATATTCCATTTCTACATAACGGTACACCACTGTGACTGCATATTACAGTATATTCCATTCCAACAGACAGGAACACCGATGTGACTGCATGTTACAGTATATTCCATTCCTACAGACAGGAACACTGCTGTGACTGCATGTTATAGCATATTCCATTCCAACAGACAGGAACACCGCTGTGACTGCATGTTACAGTATATTCCATTTCTACATAACGGTACACCACTGTGACTGCATGTTACAGTATATTCCATTCCTACAGACAGGAACACCGCTGTGACTGCATGTTACAGCAAATTCCATTCCTACAGACAGGAACACCGCTGTGACTGCATGTTACAGTATATTCCATTTCTACATAACGGTACACCACTGTGACTGCATGTTACAGTATATTCCATTTCTACATAACGGTACACCACTGTGACTGCATGTTACAGTAAATTCCATTTCTACATAACGGTACTCCACTGTGACTGCATGTTACAGTATATTACATTTCTACATAACGGTACACCACTGTGACTGCATGTTACAGTATATTCCATTTCTACATAACGGTACACCACTGTGACGGCATGTGACAGTATAATCCATTTCTACATAACGGTACACCACTGTGATGGCATGTGACAGTATATTCCATTTCTACATAACGGTAAACCACTGTGACTGCATGTTACAGTATATTACATTTCTACATAACGGTACACCACTGTGACGGCATGTGACAGTATATTCCATTTCTACATATTGGTAAACCACTGTGACTGCATGTTACAGCATATTCCATTCCAACAGACAGGAACACCACTGTGACTGCATGTTAGAGTATATTCCATTCCAACAGACAGGAACACCGATGTGACTGCATGTTACAGCATATTCCATTCCTACAGACAGGAACACCGCTGTGACTGCATGTTACAGTATATTCCTACATAACGGTACACCGCTGTGACTGCATGTTACAGCATATTCCATTCCAACAGACAGGAACACCGCTGTGGCTGCATGTTACAGTATATTCCATTTCTACATAACGGTACACCGTTGGGACTGCATGTTACAGCATATTCCATTTCTACATAACAGTACACCACTGTGACTGCATGTTACAGTATATTCCATTCCAACAGACAGGAACACAGATGTGACTGCATGTTACAATATATTCCATTCCTACAGACAGGAACACCGCTGTGACTGCATGTTACAGCATATTCCATTCCAACAGACAGGAACACCGCTGTGACTGCATGTTACAGTATATTCCATTTCTACATAACGGTACACCACTGTGACTGCATGTTACAGTATATTCCATTTCTACATAACGGTACACCACTGTGACTGCATATTACAGTATATTCCATTCCAACAGACAGGAACACCGATGTGACTGCATGTTACAGTATATTCCATTCCTACAGACAGGAACACTGCTGTGACTGCATGTTATAGCATATTCCATTCCAACAGACAGGAACACCGCTGTGACTGCATGTTACAGTATATTCCATTTCTACATAACGGTACACCACTGTGACTGCATGTTACAGTATATTCCATTCCTACAGACAGGAACACCGCTGTGACTGCATGTTACAGCATATTCCATTCCTACAGACAGGAACACCGCTGTGACTGCATGTTACAGTATATTCCATTTCTACATAACGGTACACCACTGTGACTGCATGTTACAGTATATTCCATTTCTACATAACGGTACACCACTGTGACTGCATGTTACAGTAAATTCCATTTCTACATAACGGTACTCCACTGTGACTGCATGTTACAGTATATTACATTTCTACATAACGGTACACCACTGTGACTGCATGTTACAGTATATTCCATTTCTACATAACGGTACACCACTGTGACGGCATGTGACAGTATAATCCATTTCTACATAACGGTACACCACTGTGATGGCATGTGACAGTATATTCCATTTCTACATAACGGTAAACCACTGTGACTGCATGTTACAGTATATTACATTTCTACATAACGGTACACCACTGTGACGGCATGTGACAGTATATTCCATTTCTACATATTGGTAAACCACTGTGACTGCATGTTACAGCATATTCCATTTCTACAGAACAGTACACCAATGTGACTGCATGTTACAGTATATTCCATTCCAACAGACAGAAACACCACTGTGACTGCATGTTAGAGTATATTCCATTCCAACAGACAGGAACACCGCTGTGACTGCATGTTACAGTATATTCCATTCCAACAGACAGGAACACCGATGTGACTGCATGTTACAGCATATTCCATTCCTACAGACAGGAACACCGCTGTGACTGCATGTTACAGTATATTCCTACATAACGGTACACCGCTGTGACTGCATGTTACAGTATATTCCATTCCAACAGACAGGAACACCGCTGTGACTGCATGTTACAGTATATTCCATTCCAACAGACAGGAACACCGCTGTGACTGCATGTTACAGCATATTCCATTCCAACAGACAGGAACACCGCTGTGGCTGCATGTTACAGTATATTCCATTTCTACATAACGGTACACCGTTGGGACTGCATGTTACAGCATATTCCATTTCTACATAACAGTACACCACTGTGACTGCATGTTACAGTATATTCCATTCCAACAGACAGGAACACCGATGTGACTGCATGTTACAATATATTCCATTCCTACAGACAGGAACACCGCTGTGACTGCATGTTACAGCATATTCCATTCCAACAGACAGGAACACCGCTGTGACTGCATGTTACAGTATATTCCATTTCTACATAACGGTACACCACTGTGACTGCATGTTACAGTATATTCCATTTCTACATAACGGTACATCACTGTGACTGCATATTACAGTATATTCCATTCCAACAGACAGGAACACCGATGTGACTGCATGTTATAGCATATTCCATTCCAACAGACAGGAACACCGCTGTGACTGCATGTTACAGTATATTCCATTTCTACATAACGGTACATCACTGTGACTGCATGTTACAGTATATTCCATTCCTACAGACAGGAACACTGCTGTGACTGCATGTTATAGCATATTCCATTCCAACAGACAGGAACACCGCTGTGACTGCATGTTACAGTATATTCCATTTCTACATAACGGTACACCACTGTGACTGCATGTTACAGTATATTCCATTCCTACAGACAGGAACACCGCTGTGACTGCATGTTACAGCATATTCCATTCCTACAGACAGGAACACCGCTGTGACTGCATGTTACAGTATATTCCATTTCTACATAACGGTACACCACTGTGACTGCATGTTACAGTATATTCCATTTCTACATAACGGTACACCACTGTGACTGCATGTTACAGTAAATTCCATTTCTACATAACGGTACTCCACTGTGACTGCATGTTACAGTATATTACATTTCTACATAACGGTACACCACTGTGACTGCATGTTACAGTATATTCCATTTCTACATAACGGTACACCACTGTGACGGCATGTGACAGTATAATCCATTTCTACATAACGGTACACCACTGTGATGGCATGTGACAGTATATTCCATTTCTACATAACGGTAAACCACTGTGACTGCATGTTACAGTATATTACATTTCTACATAACGGTACACCACTGTGACGGCATGTGACAGTATATTCCATTTCTACATATTGGTAAACCACTGTGACTGCATGTTACAGCATATTCCATTTCTACAGAACAGTACACCAATGTGACTGTGCGTAATTTAATTTCCATTCCTACAGACTGGTACATCGCTGTGACCTTGTGTTACAGTTTATTTAATCTATACAGACCGGTACACCGCCGTGACTGCATGTTACAGTATATTCCATTTCTACATAACGGTACACCACTGTGACGGCATGTGTATATTCCATTTCTGCAGAATGGTACACCAGCTGTGATCGTGTGTTTCTGTATATTCCATTCCTACAGATTGGTACGGGATGCGGTCAAAATACCGACGCCGGAATCCCGACTGCCGCATTGCCAGCACTTTGTCCCTCTATGGGTGTCCACGACACCCATAAAGGGATAATAAAATAGTGTGCCGAGCATAGCGATCTACGGCCCCCCTTGTCGGCATTTCAGCGGTCGGGATTCCGGCGTCAGTATTTCGACCGCCGGGATTTCATACTGATCCCATTGGTACACCTCTGTAACATTGTGTTACAGTTTATTCCATCTCTACAAAACCGGCACAACTGCTGTGACAGCGCATTGCTGTATATTCCATTTCTACAGACCGATGCACTCTCTCCACAAATTACATCTGCCCCCCTGCAGTGCAGCATGGTTTTGTCCATTGCTAATACAATGTGCTCTGCGATCAGATCTGAATAAAGCCCATTACACCATGTACGCTCTACCAGTATACTCAGTGTACATACTGTATATTCCGTGCACATACTGTAGTGTTACATCGCATTTACACAAGCATGTTATCGTGTAAAAAATCCATCTAGCCACAATTTATAGTGACATCGTTTACTGTAAATTCAGATACATAGATCGTTTCATACTTTGTACAGTGTATTAAAGAAATGAAAAGTTGTTCACTTAAAGACATGAAGGGCCAAATGTAATAGGGTGTGCGAATCAGAAAGTGATTATAAAAACGGGCATCAGTTACATGCCACAATCACCCTGGCTTTTCAGTGTTTATAATTGCGGCATTAAAAAAAAGGGAAAAATCTCCCCAAATCTCTCCCTTTCTGATTCTCACACCTTATTACATTTGGGTGAAGTCTCTAAGTGCTGCGTGTTCCTTTACAATCTACAAGAGACAATGTGATAAATAAGGAGGACCATATCAGGAGTCAGTACAACAGAACCACACAAACTAGACAAGCAGCACACTACTACATACAAACCACTACATTCTGCAAACTGATTACATGTAACAAGTGGCCCTCATACAGATGGAGGCATGCTCATCCTTTGTGCCCACACGCCTAGATGAGGGTTATGTCAATAGCACGCTCAGATGCACTGAGGTGCGTTAAGGCTGCCTAGGAGCTGTGCAGCTCAGAAAATCTATTTTACCCCTGTCCGTATCCATCACAGGATACATCTAGTGCATATCTGTACGTGTTCTATATACTGTATCTGCACTGTCACCGTTGTACTTTTTACCTACCCGGCTGTTGCACAGCAATCACAATCTAATTCCTAGTACACACAGGTATAAGTGGACAAATGAAGCGGATTCGGATATTGATATTTTTTCTCAGTGTACTGTATATAGGCACTTCTATACGTGCATCTCATTATGCTATGTATGGGCTATGGGGATAGAGCGAGCATACAGTCACAGTACTGTATATGGGCACTTCTGTACGTGCGTCTTATTATGCTAATTATGGGCTATGGGGATAGAGCGAGCATACAGTCACAGTACTGTATATGGGCACTGCTGTACGTGCGTCTCATTACGCTATGTATGGGCTATGGGGATAGAGCGAGCATACAGTCACAGTAGTGTATATAGGCACTTCTATACGTGCATCTCATTATGCTATGTATGGGCTATGGGGATAGAGCGAGCATACAGTCACAGCACTGTATATGTGCACTTCTGAACGTGTGTCTCATTATGCTATGTATGGGCTATGGGGATAGAGAGAGCATACAGTCACAGTACTGTATATGGGCACTTCTGTGCGTGCATCTTATTATGCTATTTATGGGCTATGGGGATAGAGCGAGCATACAGTCACAGTACTGTATATGGGCACTTCTGTGCGTGCATCTTATTATGCTATGTATGGGCTATGGGGATAGAGCGAGCATACAGTCACCAGTACTGTATATGGGCACTTCTGTACGTGCGTCTCATTATGCTATGTATGGGGATAGAGAGAGCATACAGTCACAGTACTGTATATGGGCACTTCTGTACGTGCGTCTCATTATGCTATGTATGGGCTATGGGGATAGAGCGAGCATACAGTCACAGTACTGTATATGTGCACTTCTGAACGTGCGTCTCATTACGCTATTCATAGGCTATGGGGATAGAGCGAGCATACAGTCATAGTACTGTATATGGGCACTTCTGTACGTGCGTCTTATTACGCTATTTATGGGCTATGGGGATAGAGCGAGCATACAGTCACAGTACTGTATATGGGCACTTCTGTACGTACGTCTCATTACACTATTTATGGGCTATGTGGATAAAGCGAGCATACAGTCACTGTACTGTATATGGGCACTACTGTACGTGCGTCTCATTACGCTATTTATGGGCTATGGGGATAGAGCGAGCATACAGTCACAGTACTGTATATGGGTACTTCTGTACGTGCGTCTCATTACGCTATTTATGGGCTATGGGATAGAGCGAGCATACAGTCACAGTACTGTATATGGGCACTTCTGTACGTGCGTCTCGTTACGCTATTTATGGGCTATGGGGATAGAGCGAGCATACAGTCACAGTACTGTATATGGGCACTTCTGTACGTGCGTCTCGTTATGCTATGTATGGGCCATGGGGATAGAGCGAGCATACAGTCACTGTACTGTATATGGGCACTGCTGTACGTGCGTCTCATTACGCTATTTATGGGCCATGGGGATAGAGCGAGCATAAAGTCATCGTACTGTATATGTGCTCTGCTGTACGTGCATCTCATTACGCTATTTATGGGCTATGGGGATAGAGCGAGCATACAGTCACAGTACTGTTTATGGGCACTTCTGTACGTGCGTCTCATTATGCTATTTATGGGCTATGGGGATAGAGCGAGCATACAGTCACAGTACTGTATATGGGCACTTCTGTACGTGCGTCTCATTATGCTATTTATGGGCTATGGGGATAGAGCGAGCATACAGTCACAGTACTGTATATGGGCACTTCTGTACGTGCGTCTCATTACGCTATTTATGGGCTATGGGGATAGAGCAAGCATACAGTCACAGTACTGTATATGGGCACTTCTGTACGTGCGTCTTAATACGCTATTTATGGGCTATGGGGATAGAGCGAGCATACAGTCACAGTACTGTATATGGGCACTTCTGTACGTGCGTCTCATTACGCTATTTATGGGCTATGGGGATAGAGCGAGCATACAGTCACAGTAGTGTATATGGGCACTTCTGTACGTGCGTCTTATTATGCTATTTATTGGCTATGGGGATAGAGCGAGCATACAGTAACAGTACTGTATATGGGCACTTCTGTACGTGCGTCTCATTACGCTATTTATGGGCTATGGGGACAGAGCGAGCATACAGTCACTGTACTGTATATGGGCACTGCTGTACGTGCTTCTCATTATGCTATTTATGAGCTATGGGGATAGAGCGAGCATACAGTCACCGTACTGTATATGGGCACTTCTGTACGTGCGTCTCATTAGGCTAATTTTGGACTATGGGGATAGAGCGAGCATACAGTTACCAGTACGGTGACTGTACTGTCCATGGCAGGCCAGACTCAAGCAATGATTGGGTTAATAATATGGCTACCAAACCTGAACCACGGCTTCATTGAAGCCCACATCTATGGAGCAAGCAATGGCATAGATTTTACATGTCTAAGGGCTATTTCACACGCTCCGGCTAAGCCGTGCCACACTCAGAAGTTTTCAATGTTGGGGATGGCCACAGCCGGGCAACCGTCCCTTCCAGTGGTGTGATCCGGCTGCAACCGGGCCGTGTCAGTCCCGGGTGAATAGACACAATCATGTCCATTATTAAGTACTTTGTGCGGCACGGCTTTTGGCCGTGCGGGGTTTCGCTGCCCAGCAGGAGCCGCAGTGTGTGAAATAGCCCTAAGGGGAATGCTGAAGGTGCGTCTCATTGTGTGATTTAAACACAGGGGTTGCTGACAAAGGCAGTGGAGAGGGGGAAATTAACCAAGAAGCAATACGGCCAATGAGCTGTCCTTCTCTAATTATATAGTGCAGCATGTTACAGTGTCAGCAGCGTTGGTGTAAAAGCACACTGCTATAGAATGGTTACAGCTTAACCCTATGGATACATTAAAATAGGCTTAAAGCTTAATTTCTCAGGTTTTCGGCTCAGAAACAGGATACCTTAAATTTCTAAAACCCCCACAAGGCTAACAGCAAGAGTCAGAACTGTGGTGGGTCTGAATTAACAGGATTTTTATTGTCTATGGGGAAAATGTGTCCATTTTGCATCCTGATATCTCTGGTTCTAGGTGTCCAGACCAGTACCGTATGAAAGAGGAGACTCTTGGCTTGCTGGACTACTAGTTTATTTGATACCGGGAAGGAAAGCGGCAAACAATCAAACTTGGGGTCCCCTACAATGGTCTACCCAGCTTGCAGACGCTTCCAGATTCCTCAGCAGCCAGGGTGCCATTGCCATAGTGCAGAGAGGTGACAGTGTGCAATCCTGTGCTCAGGTGTGTCAGCTCCTTCCAGGTGCTCAGCTCCCTGTTGCACAGCAGGTGCGCCCAAACCTGGACAGCAGGTACAATTAGGGGTCCGGAGCTGTTGGTTGATCATTGCAGTGTCTGTGCCTTTGTCAGCAACCTCAATGTTTAAATAGCACGAGACGCACCTTCAGTATTCCCCTTAGACATGTAAAATCTATGCCATTGCACACTACATAGATGTGGGCTTCCATGGAGCCCTGGTTCACATTCGGTAGCCATTTTGTTAACTCACTGAGTACTCGAGCCTCTGTCCTGCTCATACTGTATGTCATCCATACAGTAATGTAATTCTGTGTTTCACCAGTGTAGTGTAATAAGATGCAGGTACAGCAGTGCCCTTACACAAGTGTAACCTATTCTGTCAATAGCTCCATAGATGTGGGCCCCCATTTATCCCTGTCGCACATCTGGTAGCCATTTTGTTAACTCCCTCAGCGCTTTTCTTGTGGCTCCGAACTCTCCAGGCTATATATTACTGGTGTTATATCGGACATGAGTCCGTTTTGACACTTCCGCCTTTGCGTGTCAATGGGCGGAAGTGACGCATTGGCACACAGGACCATCAGTGTGCCGTAACAGATAACAACAAACGCGCACATCATTATTGTTATCCAAAGCGTGTCACTCACGGTTCTATAATACCGAGGCCCATTATCGGGTGTTTCAAAAGTTTATTATGCGCACAAGGGCTATATCTAAATATATATCTGTATATTATTGTCCTAACCCGTCCCGGAAGTGATCCAATATACTTCCGGGTACAAAGGTCATTTTGGCGTCTTTTCTTAAAATGATGAGGTTTGTCATTTATAAATGTTTATAGATTACTAATAGTGAAGTCCCAAGTCTGTCTCCAAGTATTTTTATTTGTATTTATTTAACTTTTGAGCTATTATATGTAATTTTATTGTACCTTGAGGTCAACCAGATTTAATTGACAGGGGTATTTATATCAGGCCCCAATCCAATGTCAGTCACCTTGAAAAAGCTGCCCCTAGTGACAGCGAAACGCGTTGGTGCTCCAACAGGACCTTCAGTGGAAATTCTATCCACCACCTGCTTAATCCTCTGGACTTTGCAAAATCACCTGGATTACTTGATACCTGGCACTGTGCACTTTAAAAAGAGCCCCACACAGCTCTTGGACTGGGAATTACAAAGTGGCTTTATCAATTGGAGTATCCACTCTACGTTTACGGAAAACGCACCTTAGAGAGGATCCACACAAATCATTGAAGTCTCTTGCGGACTGGGACACCTCCAGCGATCCATTGGGAATTCAAATTGGACTCCAACTACCCCTATCCCTTTCTCCACCCAGGTTGAAATACACCAGAGCAGGTCATATTATATTGGTCATTTATTGGTTTCAAGTGATTTATATTGCTTTTAACAGTTTTATATACTTTTTATTATATGTAATATTTTGTGTCTTTAAATTAAATTTTCTTTATATGTATTGGTTGACTCATTAAAATATATGAGCGCAGCAATATTTCTTTTCTTCCCTCAGCGCTGGAGTCTGGCCTGCTTGTACCGTATGACAATCCTACTGTAACGTAAACCTGTCTAATCAGTGTGGCGTAATGAGACGCACGGCCAGCAGTGCCCTTACACAAGTGGAACCTACAGTATGGATCCGTAGTTGTCTTTTCTGCAGCAACCCGTCTCAGGGCACAGTTTGCTAAGAATGGGACACACGAGCGTCTCACACGTGTACTGTATACTCACTGATCCCCAAAGTCCACTACAAATAGCGTAATGAGACGCACCGCTATGCAATAGTATCTATCGAACATACTGTATAGAACAGTAAAGTAGTTCTTGCGCTACAGTTAAACATAGAATGTGACGGCAGATAAGAACCACTTGGCCCATCTAGTCTGCCCCTTTAGTGCATTTCAATGGACACTTCATGCACACACAATAGACATGAAGCATGCGCAGTGGTGATTTTAAAAAGCGACATCTGGTGGATAATCGCTGGTATTGCACTCATCCTGTAATGCCATATATGCCAATATGTGCTACTTATTGTGCTGCCGTTCAACTAGGCGCACTGTGGCGAGTTGGCGGGCCAAACGCCATAGGCAGGTTAGATGAGCATGGCTCTATCTGTATCTGGCTGTACGTACGGACAGCGCCTCCTACTGCGGCAATACAAGTCTACAAATGCTTCATATATCTCCATTACTCAATGCTACAGGCAAGGTCAGCAGCCTTAGACCAGCTAGAACTGTACTAAGAACGTACTTATGTCAGTTCCCCCGCCAGATGCAGCTCAACATATCTGACCAATTGGGCCTGACTGAAGCTCAAATGTATGGCCCCGCCAGTCTGAGCAGCCTTTTCCATTAACATTTGGGTCAAGGGTCCTCAGCATCTTCTCGAATTTAAGGAGGTCTAACTGCAAATTCTACCAAATCACTGACGTTTAGGCCAACAGTAGCTCCCAGTCTACACAACCCATAACATACAAGGAAAACCTGGATCATAACATAGGGCACACAGTCTGATCGATTACAGATGGCACAGGAGACATCAAGGAGACAGGAATGTCCAAGACAGAAGCCAAGTTCCCCCCGAGACTCTGATCACGGATCCCATCTAGTACAAGAAGATTCTGGCTGTTTACTACAATAATAAGAGAATCCCTTGGTCTGTAGCAAATGATGTATTTCTGCTAGAAACAGGAGCAACAGCCACATTTAAGGTCAATTTCCTGATTACTCCCAATAATTCCTGCATTCTGCAAATGACGGAAATGAAGTACAATGTACTACACATGTGATAGTGTTATGTTCTGAGAAGGCCGTGAACGGGCTCTTTCCTGGTATAATGACCTTCTGCACTCTGCTGGTCCCTAGTATAATGATATTCTGTGCTCCGCTGGTCCATTGTATGGTGACATGCTGCTGGGTACTTCTAAAGGTCTACATGTAGGAGTTTTCCACCATGTGTGATCTTTGATGTGTCACTAGTTGATAGCTCCAACAAAAGCTCCGACCACACTCAATACAAGTGTATGGTTTCTCCCCGGTGTGGACCCGCTGGTGCCGGGCAAGCTGGTAACTCCAGCTGAAGTTCTTCCCACACTGCATACACGTATAGGGCTTCTCTCCGGTATGTGTCCGCTGGTGTTTGTTATAATCAGAGTTGCGGCTGAAGTTCTTGCCGCAGAGTAGGCACTGGAACGGTTTCTCGTTACTGTGGGTGACACGATGCCGGTCACATCCCACTTTATCGATGAAGCATTTTCCACATTCCGGACAGGTGTAAGGTTTCTCCCCAGTGTGAATGCGCTGGTGTGTCACCAGCACGGACCTCTGACTAAAGCTCTTCCCACAAGCCGTGCATGTATAGGGCTTCTCCCCGGTATGTATCCTCTGGTGCATGACAAGCTTGGAGCTCTCGCTGAAGCTCTTGCCACACTGGTTGCAGGTGTATGGCCTTTCCCCGGTGTGAGTTCTCTTATGTGTGATGAGATGTGAGCGGACACTGAAGCTCTTGCCGCAGTCACTACATAAATATGGCCGCTCCCCTGTATGTGTTCTCTGGTGTATGACCAACTTGGAGCTCTCACTGAAGCTCTTGCCACACTCTATACACGTGTAAGGCCGCTCACCAGTGTGAGTCCTCTGATGTCGCACAAGCTGGGAACTTTCACTGAAACACTTGCCGCAGTCTGTGCAGGAAAAGGGCTTCTCACCGGTGTGGATCTTGTGGTGGCGAATCAGCAGAGAGCAGGAGGTGAAGCTTTTACCACACTCCTTGCAGGGATAGGGTCTCTCTCCGGTGTGGTTACGGTGGTGCTGAATAAGCAGAGATTTCTGGCTGAACCTCTTCCCACACACCATGCACAGAAAAGGCTTGGCTTTGGGGCTGTTCCTCTTCTGAGAATCCACGGGTCTGTCTGATGGTATTGAGTCTTCATGGTTGCTGGTCTCAGGTGTAACAGATACTGGTGGAAAAGTCTCAGCTGTTCTCCCTTCAAGGTTAATAAGCTCCAGCAGACTATCAGGAGAAGGTTCACTCTTCACATATGTGTCATTGTCTTGAGGACATGAAATAAATTCATTACAGCCCAAAAAGTTTAGAGAAAGTCTTTCTGGGGAACTCGATATTGGATTCCGGCGTGTTTTGGTGGGTTTCCGACGACGTCTGGGGGTCTCAGCGGAGTTGAGTCTGGCAGATGCTCTCTCCCGACATGAAGCAAGGACAGTGTTTGTCTCTGTGGGACAGAAAACAAAAGGCATTAGACTGAGAAACACGACTAAAGTACTCGCACAAATTGACATTAGTAAATGTTACTTAGCTAGAGATTACAGTGCTCAAAATATAGTAAGTAATTTCTTACATGCTCTGTCACTGCTGCTTCCTGAGACAGGTAACCTCCCACATGCTCTGTCACTGCTGCTACCTGAGACAGGTAACCTCCCACATGGCCTGTCCCTGCTGCTACCTGAGACAGGAAACCTTTCCACATGCTCTGTCCCTGCTGCTACCCGAGACAGGTAACCTCCCACATGGTCTGTCCCTGCTGCTACCCGAGAAATGTAACCTCCCACATGCTCTGTCCCTAATGCTACCTGAGACAGGTAACCTCCCACATGGTCTGTCCCTGCTGCTACCCGAGAAATGTAACCTCCCACATGCTCTGTCCCTAATGCTACCTGAGACAGGTAACCTCCCACATGGTCTGTCCCTGCTGCTTGCTGAGACAGGTAACCTCCCACATGCTCTGTCCCTGCTGCTACCCGAGAAATGTAACCTCCCACACGCTCTGTCCCTGCTGCTACCTGAGACAGGTAACCTCCCACATGCTCTGTCCCTGCTGCTACCTGAGACAGGTAACCTCCCACATGCTCTGTCCCTGCTGCTATCTGAGACAGGCAACCTCCCGCATGTTATGTCCATGCTGCTACCTGAGAGAGGTAATCTCCCACATGCTCTGTCCATGCTGCTACCTGAGACAGGTAACCTCCCACATGCTCTGTCCCTGCTGCTACCTGAGACAGGCAACCTCCCACATGGACTATAACTGTGGCTACCTAAGACAGGTAACCTCCCAAATGGTCTGTCCCTGCTGCTACCTGAGACAGGCAACCACCAACATGCTCTGTCCCTGCTGCTACCTGAGACAGGAAACCTCCCACATGGTCTGTCCCTGCTGCTACCTGAGACAGGTAACCTCCCACATACTCTGTCCCTGCTGCTACCTGAGACAAGTAACTTCCCACATGGTCTGTCTCTGCTGCTACCTGAGACAGGTAACCTCCCGCATGCTCTGTCCCTGCTGCTACCTAATACAGGTAACCTCCCACATGGTCTGTCTCTGCTGCTACCTGAGACAGGTAACCTCCCGCATGCTCTGTCCCTGCTGCTACCTGAGACAGGTAACCTCCCACATAGAAACATAGAATTTTACGGCAGATAGGAACCATTTGGCCCTTCTAGTCTGTCCCTTTTTTTACCCTTAAGGTAATCTCAACCCTTTTTAAATCTTATTTCTTTGTAAGGATATCCATATGCCTATCCCAAGCATGTTTAAATTGTTCTACTGTCTTAGCCTCTACCACCTCTGATGGGAGGCTATTCCACTTCTCCACTACCTTTCTGTGAAGTAAATCTTTCTAACATTTCCCCTGAACCTACCTCCCTCGTTTCAGTGCATGTCCTCGTGTTCTATTACTTCTTTTCCTTTGAAGAAAATTCCCCTACTGTACTATGTTAAAACCCTTGATATATTTGAAGATTTCTATCATGTCCCCCCTTTCCCTTCTCTGCTCCAAACTATACATGTTAAGATCTTTTAGTCTACCCAGATAAGTTTTGTGATGTAGGCCATGCACCATTTTAGTTGCCCTTCTTTGTACAGTCTCCAATGTATTTATATCCTTCTGAAGATATGGTCTCCAGAACTGGACACAGTATTCCAGATGAGGCCGTACCAATGACCTATAAAGTGGCATTATTACGTATTTTTTTCTGCTACTGATTCCTCTCCCTATGCAACCAAGCATCTGACTAGCCTTCCTCATTGCTTTGCTACATTGCTTTCCTGCCTTTAAGTCACTTGACATAGTGACTCCTAGATCTCTTTCCTCCTCAGTAGTTTCCATTATAGTACCCTTTATACTATATTGAGCCTTTGTGTTTTTGAGTCCCAAGTGCATAATTTTGCATTTTTTAGCATTAAACTGTAGTTGCCATTCTCTTGACCAATTCTCAAGTTTACTTAGATCATCAGTCATTTGATTTACCCATTCTGGTGTGTCTAGTCTGTTGCATATCTTTGTGTCGTCTGCAAAAAGGCATACTTTCCCTTCAATAGCATTTGCAATGTCACTAACAAAGATATTAAAGAGCACTGGTCCAAGTACAGATCCCTGGGGTACTCCACTGGTAACATGTCCCTCCATAGAATGCACTCCATTTACTACAACTATCTGTTTCCTATCCTGCAACCAGGTTCTTATCCATTTAATTGTTTTATAATCCAATCCCACACTTTCAAGTTTATATAGCAGCCTACGATGTGGGACAGTGTCAAATGCCTTACTAAAGTCTAGATATGCCACATTTACAGCCCCCCCTTCATCTAATATTTTGGTCACGGAGTCAAAAAAGTCAATGAGACTTGTTTGGCATGATCTCCCTGCAGTAAAACCATGCTGTTTTGGATCCTGTAAGTTGTTTAATTTAAGATATTCCACTATTCTTTCTTTTAATAGTGTTTCCATTAATTTCCCTACTACTGATGTGAGGCTCACTGGTCTGTAGTTACTTGCTTCTTCTTTGCTTCCGTTTTTGTGCAGTGGAACTACATTTGCTCTTCTCCAGTCCTCTGGAACTGCACCTGTATCTAGTGATTGGTTAAATAAATCTGTTAATGGCGCTACCAACACATCTTTTAGTTCTTTTAGTATCCTTGGATGCACTCCGTCTAGCCCCATTTATTTATCCACTTTCAGTCTTGAGAGTTCTGTTTGGACTTTCTCCTTAGTACAAAAAAATTGACACAAGTTACTCGCGCTCACAAAAGAGATTGCTACTGGAAATACCACAAGAATTGGGATACCACACCCAAAAAATATACCACAAGACAACAAGATGTGGATCTCCACAGCGCTACCTCCGGAAATGTTCTTGATCCCCTAAATAAATGTAGGTGGAGAGAAGCAAATCTCCAATTGTGTGGGGAAAAATAGAACAACACAATTTTTCTGATTAGTAAAGGTCCGTGAACTAGATTCCACTAATTCCGAATCTCGGAGTGACTCACCTAGTCTAGCTAGATGTTCCCAAAACAGTTTATTTATAAGCTGTTAACATACAAAAAAGTGAGAACTCACCAGAGGGCAGTGCCCTATTTTCATCCAAAGGTTTCTTTTATTTTCTCATCCAAAGAGAAAGGACCATATAGACCATCCAAAACAACGATTTTAATTCCTTAAAAGCATGACATTCCTCTCCCACCCGGAATGGAAGAGATAAAGTCCAGGTAGTGTAGATGACAGCACACAAGTGGATAGGGGGTCAGTCCAGGGTTAAAATAATCCTTAACCCCTTCCTGACGCAGCATGTTTTTGCCTTCCTGACAGAGCCCTTTTTTTCAAATCTGACATGTATCACTTAAGTGGGGATAACTTTTTTTTGCTTTTACTTATCCCAGTGATTTTGAGATTGTTTTCTCGTGACACATTGTACTTCAAGTTAGTGGTAAATTTGGGTCGATACAGTCTGTGTTTTTTTGTGAAAAATACCAAAATGTCGTAAAAAATGGAAAATTTAGCAATTTTCAAAATGTTAAATTTTCTGCTTGTGAGACAAATAATCATACCACTCAAAATAGTTAATAACTAACATAGACCATATGTCTACTTTATGTTTCCATCATTATTTCAACATCCTTTTAATTTTTTTGGACACTAGGAGGCTTAAAATATGAATAGCAAATTCTCAAATTTTCAAGAAAATTTCAAACACTGATTTTTTTAGGGACCAGTTCAGTTCTGATGTGACTTTGAGGGACTTGTATGTGAGACACCCCCATAAATGATGCCATTTCAAAAACTGCACCCCTCACAGTATTCAAAACAGCATTTTGGAAGTTTGTTAACCCTTTAGGTGTTTCACAGGAATTAAAACAAAGTGTAGGTGAAATTTCAAAATTTCATTTTTTTTGCAGATTTGCAATTTTAATACATTTTTCTAAGGAACACAGTAGATTTTACTAGAGAAATGTGACTAAAAATTGATTTCCCCAATTCTTTTGTTTTCATAAATATCCTATATGTGGCCCTAGTGTGCACGTTGACCAAACCACAGGCTTCATAATAGAAGGAGCACCTACTTGATTTTGGAGCCTCCTTTTTATGAGATAATTTTTTAGGCACCATGTAGGTTTCTAGGCACCATAAGATGCTAAAAGTTAGGAACCCCCCCACAAGTGACCCCATTTTGCAAACTACACCCCTCAGGGAATTCATCTAGGGGTATAGTGTACATTTCAAACCCCCAGGGGTTTCACCAATTGTGGTACAACTGGGCAGTGAAAATGAAAAATTATTTTGTTTACACAAAAATGCAGTTCTGGCTCCAAATTTTTCATTTTCACAAGGAATGAAGGAGACAAAGCACCCCAAAATCTGTGCCCCAATTTCTCCCGAGTACGGCAATGCCTCACATGTGACCAAAAAATACCATTTGGGTGCATGGCAGGACTCAGAAGGGAAGGAGTGATTTTTGGATTTTGCAGCTCAGATTCTGGTGGAATGTTGGTGGGTGCTATGTCGCATTAGCAAGACCCCCGAAGCACCAATACAGTGGAACCCCCCCACAAGTGACCCCATTTTGCAAACTACACCCCTCAGGGAATTCATCTAGGGGTATAGTGTACATTTGAAACCCCCAGGGGTTTCACCAATTTTGATACAACTGGGCTGTGCAAATGAAAAATTACATTTTTTACACAAAAATGCAGTTCTGGCTCCAAATTTGTCATTTTCACAAGGAATGAAGGAGACAAAGCACCCCAAAATCTGTGCCCCAATTTCTCCCGAGTACGGCAATGCCTCATGTGTGACCAAAAAATGGCAGGACTCAGAAGGGAAGGAGTGATATTTGGATTTTGCAGCACAGATTCTGGTGGAATGTTGGTGGGTGCTATGTCGCATTAGCAAGACCCCCGAAGCACCAATACAGTGGAACCCCCCCACAAGTGACCCCATTTTGCAAACTACACCCCTCAGGGAATTCAACTAGGGGTATAGTGTACATTTCAAACCCCCAGGGGTTTCACCAATTGTGGTACAACTGGGCAGTGAAAATGAAAAATTAAATTTTTTACACAAAAATGCAGTTCTGGTTTAAAATTTTTCATTTTCACAAGGAATCAAGGAGACAAAGCACCCCAAAATCTGTGCCCCAATTTTTCCCGAGTACGGCAATGCCTCATGTGTGACCAAAAAATGACAGGACTCAGAAGGGAAGGAGTGATATTTGGATTTGGCAGCACAGATTCTGGTGGAATGTTGGTGGGTGCTATGTCGCATTAGCAAGACCCCCGAAGCACCAATACAGTGGAACCCCCCCACAAGTGACCCCATTTTGCAAACTACACCCCTCAGGGAATTCAACTAGGGGTATAGTGTACATTTCAAACCCCCAGGGGTTTCACCAATTTTGATACAACTGGGCTGTGCAAATGAAAAATTAAATTTTTTACACAAAAATGCAGTTCTGGCTCAAAATTTTTCATTTTCATAAGGTATAAAGGAGAAAAAGCACCCCAAAATCTGTGCCCCAATTTCTCCCGAGTATGGCAATGCCTCATATGTGACCAAAAAATACCAGTTGGGTGCATGGCAGGACTCAGAAGGGAAGGAGTGATTTTTGGATTTTGCAGCTCAGATTCTGGTGGAATAAATGGTGGGTGCTATGTGGCATTAGCAAGACCCCAGGGTATATATATAAAAAAAAAACCTGCACCCCCAAAAAGTTGCTGATCAGTTAATTTATACTGATCAGCACAAAAGGGGGGGCAGCAGTCAGTTGCACAGGCAGCACAACCTTTGGTGCAACTGACAGGTATATATATAAAAAAAAAAAAAAAAAAAAAGTTGCTGATCAGCACAGATATACTGATCAGCACAAAAGGGGTGCAGCAGACACAAAATATAGCACTCTCTATCACTCTCTATCACTCTCTGTCACTCTCTGTCACTATCTGTCACTATCTCTCACGATCTGTGACTCTATGACACTGCAGCAGCAGGACACAGGAAGTCACAAGATCCAGGAAGCATCCAGCTGCTGGCAGCACGCTACCAGCGGTGATCAGCGGTGATCAGGTAAGTATCAGGCAAGGTTCAGGTATGTATAGCACGACAGAGTGGCCGGTGACCGCTCTGCACGCAATTCCAGACCGGAATGGCGTCTGCAGCGCAGTCACCGTTAATTTAAATCACGCGCCATGGCTGTGATTAGTCCGTCGGTCCGACGGACCAATCACAGCCTTGGGGGCAGGTGGGGTGAGGTGTGGTCATCACCGGTGACCCCCTCACACCCGGCGGTGATTGATCCCTGTGTTACCGAGCGTCTGATTCGCCGGTAACACAGGAAAACGCTGCGATTGGTTGTTCACATTGAACAGCCAATCTCAGCGATCGCCGACGGGGGGGAGGCATCGCTGCCCCCCCTGGGCATGCTGGGACATGTCTGCTGTCAGGGACAGCAGACATCGTCCCTCTGTCACCGCGTCCCTAGACGCGGTGACAGTTTAAAGTCATGACGTATATATACGTCATGTGTCGGGAAGTACATCCCGGCCATGACGTATATATACGTCAAATGTCGGGAAGGGGTTAAAACACCAACGCGTTTTGAACTAATACAGTTCTTCCTCAGGGTGAAGAGTATAAATACAGAGTGCACCCGGTGGGGTATTTATACCTAACAAGTCCCGGTCTTTGATAAACCATGGCTTCAATAGTAAAAATCATTTAGTATAAAACCATAACAATCACAGCGATACATTTTCAAAATTGATATTCCACATATATACAATTACAAACAACATATAAATACACTTGAGAACAGGGGTTGCGGAGACCTGCGCTTGTATATTTGTATTTTAATAGTGTAGTACACCACTCACATGCTGGATAGTGTCTATATGCCCCTGTATGCAAAAACCTGCAGATGAAATAACAGTGCTGTAGCGATAGGTAAAGTAAATGCTTTATTTGCTGGATAGCAAGGAAAAAAAAGTCAAGGGGGGGTGATGTGGGGCTTGGGCTGAGGACAGGGGTAGAACGTGAGGGCAGGGGGGGCAAAGTCACTCAGTGGGGTAGCCGAATCAAAAGTTCCACTGATGCTGGATGAAATTCCACTGCTGAGGTACCGTGGCACGGGAGGCTGGCGTCCCGTCCTCCACGCGGTGCACGCTTACCTTGTTTCTTAGGTCCCTCGATGTTACGCTCTCTTGCCTGCGTCAGTAGATGTTCCCCACGGCTAACACGGATCAGGAGCGGCGTGCAGAACAGGACGGCGTCGTGGGACTCCGCCTGCTTGCTAGCCGATTCCCGAGCCGGATGCTGTGCGCTCAACTCCAAGGATGGAGGAGACTAGGTCTGGGAGTAGTTGTGGGCTGTAAAATCTCCAACGCGTATCGACCTTCCGGTCTTCTTCAGGGACCTAGTCTCCTCCATCCTTGGAGTTGAGCGCACAGCATCCGGCTCGGGAATCGGCTAGCAAGCAGGCGGAGTCCCACGACGCCGTCCTGTTCTGCACGCCGCTCCTGATCCGTGTTAGCCGTGGGGAACATCTACTGACGCAGGCAAGAGAGCGTAACATCGAGGGACCTAAGAAACAAGGTAAGCGTGCACCGCGTGGAGGACGGGACGCCAGCCTCCCGCGCCACGGTACCTCAGCAGTGGAATTTCATCCAGCATCAGTGGAACTTTTGATTCGGCTACCCCACTGAGTGACTTTGCCCCCCCTGCCCTCACGTTCTACCCCTGTCCTCAGCCCAAGCCCCACATCACCCCCCCTTGACTTTTTTTTCCTTGCTATCCAGCAAATAAAGCATTTACTTTACCTATCGCTACAGCACTGTTATTTCATCTGCAGGTTTTTGCATACAGGGGCATATAGACACTATCCAGCATGTGAGTGGTGTACTACACTATTAAAATACAAATATACAAGCGCAGGTCTCCGCAACCCCTGTTCTCATATTGTATTTGGAGGGTGGCCATCCCCCCTTTTGGAGACCAGCAGCTACCTAGAGTCCACACTAGTGAGCGCAGTGTCAATCTCGCAAACCCCCATATAAATACACTTACTCAATCGCATATAATATGATTAAAACCTGTATGAAAGCTTCATTCACCGCTGTTGTATGATCCACTTCATGTATTATTATTATTGCAGACTGCTAGACGCTGTGTCCGGCAGGTTTGTGCATCATTTCCGGGTCCGGCTTCTGGTCACATGGAACGCAACTTGCATTCCAGACGTTCCGACATCACTTCCGGTATGACGCAATTCCGGTCTTTGAGCTGCAAGTGGTGTGTGGATTACGTACATTTGACCCGCATGATTGATCTCATATAGACATGTGTATCCTCATGGGGGATATCTTCCAGCGTATTGTATTTCAACAGGATTGTCCTCCTTAGTAATTGTAATTTCTCCTTAGTAAATGTACTTCCATCTACCTTATTTTTATGAATGTCCTTGCAACGTAACTGTGGTCCCTTCTCCTTCCATAGTGAATACGGAGCAAAAGTAATTATTTAGATTATCTGCAATTGCCTTGTCTCCCTCCACCAAATTCTCAGTGTCTGTCAGCAGTCTTATTATTCCTCCATTTGATTTTCTCCTTTCACTTATATACTTAAAAAAAGTTTTGTTTCCTTTATCTACTGACTGAGCCATTTTCTCCTCAGCTTGTGCCTTGGCACGCCTGATCACATTCTTAGCCTCTTTGCGTCTGGCAAGATACACTTCTTTGTCATTATTATTTTGAGTCTGCTTGTATGTCCTAAAGGCCATCTTTTTTGCTTTTACACTAGTTGATACCTCTTTTGTAAACCACACTGGCTTCCTTTTCCCTCTGTCCCTGCTGCTACCTGAGACAGGTAACCCCCCACATGCTCTGTCCCTGCTGCTACCTGAGACAGGCAACCTCCCAAATGCTCTGTCCCTGCTGCTACCTGAGACAGGTAACCTCCCATATGGTCTGTCCCTGCTGCTACCCGAGACAGGTAACCTCCCACATGGTCTGTCCCTGCTGCTACCTAAGACAGGTAACCTCTCACATGCTCTGTCCCTGCTGCTACCTGCGACAGGTAACCTCCCACATGCTCTGTCCCTGCTGCTACCTGAGACAGGCAACCTCCCACATGCTCTGTCCCTGCCACTACCCAAAACAGGTAACCTCCCACATGGTCTGTCCCTGCTGCTAGCTGAGACAGGTAACCTCCCACATGCTCTGTCCCTGCCGCTACCCGAGACAGGTAACCTCCCACACGGTCTGTCCCTGCTGCTAGCTGAGACAGGTAACCTCCCACATGCTCTGTCCCTGCTGCTAGCTGAGACAGGTAACCTCCCACATGCTCTGTCCCTGCTGCTAGCTGAGACAGGTAACCTCCCACATGGTCTGTCCCTGCTGCTACCTGAGACAGGTAACATCCCGCATGCTTTGTCCCTGCTGCTACCTGAGACAGGTAACCTCCCACATGCTCTGTCCCTGCTGCTACCTGAGACGGGTAACCTCCCACATGCTCGGTCCCTGCTGCTACCTGAGACAGGTAACCTCCAACATGGTCTGTAACTGCTGCTACCTGAGACAGGTAACCTCCCACACGCTCTGTCCCTGTTGCTACCTGAGACAGGTAACATCCCGCATGCTCTGTCCCTGCTGCTACCTGAGACAGGTAACCTCCCACATGCTCTTTCCCTGTTACTAGCTGAGCCAGGCCATACAAAGAGCACTATGACTTCGCTTCCAGACTGCCCAACACTTAGAGCTTTTATCAGTGAACCTGATAGAAGGATTTTGGTCCAAACCACCCTAATAATCCACATGCTGCACCCCTGGCATCCCACAAGGAGGGTATAGCACTTTGCCCATGTAGGAAAACAGCTCCGTAGTGTCAGGTTTCTGGTTCGGCTCACAGGAGACGCCCCTGTTTCGGACTGGTCCAGCTCACAGGAGACGCCCCTGCTCCGGACTGGTCCAGCTCACAGGAGATGCCCCTGCTCCGGACTGGTCCAGCTCACAGGAGACGCCCCTGCTCCGGACTGGTCCAGCTCACAGGAGACGCCCTTGCTCCGGACTGGTCCAGCTCACAGGAGACACCCCTGCTCCGGACTGGTCCAGCTCACAGGAGACGCCCCTGCTCCGGACTGGTCCAGCTCACAGGAGACGCCCCTGTTCCGGACTGGTCCAGCTCACAGGAGACGCCCCTGTTCCGGACTGGTCCAGCTCACAGGAGACGCCCCTGCTCCGGATGGGTCCAGCCTGTGGGAGATGTCCCTGCTCCGGACTGGTCCAGCTCACAGGAGACGCCCCTGCTCTGGACTGGTCCGGCCTGTAGAAAACATCCCAGCACTGGACTGGTCCGGCCCACAGGACACATCCCTGCGCCGGACTGGTCCGGCCTTTAGAAAACGTCCCTGCTCCGGACTGGTCCGGCCTGTAGGAGATGTCCCTGCTCCGGACTGGTCCGGCCTTTAGAAAACGTCCCTGCTCCGGACTGGTCCGGCCTGTAGGAGACGCCTCTGCTCTGGACTGGTCCACCCCGTAGGAGATGTCCCTGCTCCGGACTGGTCTGGCCTGTAGGAGACACCTCTGCTCTGGACTGGTCCACCCCGTAGGAGATGTCCCTGCTCCGGACTGGTCTTTCCTGTAGAAAACGTTGTTTTAGATCCAACTTGGTGCTACTGAGGATCAAACCAACGCCAGCAGGGAATAAGGAAAAATTAGAAAAAGATATTTGGGAAAACAAAGAAGCGAAAAGAAATAATAAGGTTTATTTATTTTGAGTCAAAACAGAAAGGCTAAATTGCCAAAGAATATAAGGCCTTTCTCCTATCCTCATGAACTTTGAAATCACTTCAATGTACCAACAAGTGATTCCAGTATGTCAATTAATTTGCTATATAGACTGGAAAAGGAGCACACCACGTCAGGTGATTGAGCCCACATGGTGAAACGCGTCCTACAGCAGTATGCAGTCCCCTGATGCAGAGGGAACTGTTCACGGACCTCTTAGGCTGCAGCGCATCTCTTCATCCAGGTAACTTCCCCTTTCTCTGGTGCTGTAATGTGCAGACACCAGCGCTGACCTAATGCCGCACACAGCTGGTGTCCCCGGCACACTTACTCTCTCCTCTTTCTCCTACCAGTGTGCCCTGCCTCTCTGTCACCGGCTGCGCCCTCTCCTAGAAGATACAGGGACCTCACACGCTGTACTTTTGGTTTGATCGTCAGGTGCCGCATTTCCTTTTCCTGCAATGCTCCCAGTAGCACCAGGTTGGATTTAACACCAGAGACTGGTGATACCACTGTCGCCAGCTAACCATTCCATCAGTGTGCCCTCTCCTCCTCTCACCTCACCCGCTCATTGAAGAGGGAGTTAGCAGAAAGGATTGGGACCTTACATGCTGTGCTAAATCTTTTCCTGCCTGGAAAATAATTAGCAATTATGTTGGTTTTTGTTTCCCATATTTACATGATCCATCTGCAACAGTGTGATACATAATATACCCTAGATATATATATATATATATATATATATATATATTGCATGCCTTGTCACACACTTCATTTCTAGTACATGACACATTGTATCACAGCTTAACTATGTTCGCGCTTGACGATCCATCGGGTGCCCCACCCCGGTTCGTCAGTGGGTAGTCCCCCCCTAAAGCCCTACAGGCTTCCACCCCAACACAGGGTGACGGACACCCACCTATTCCTAAACAGTGCCCAGTGACTACCAGACATTTTCAGGCCTGAGAACGCCATGCCAGATTGTACTATTTCTCTAAAGGTGCCCACACACTAGAAAGATCTGCGATAATAAGATGTGCGCATAAATTAGCCTTCAAATCTTTTGCCTGTCCTGGACAAAAGATTTCAGGCAAGCGCACATCTTTACCAAAGATTTTTCTTAAGATCCCATGTGCGTTCCTATGGATCTTTCATGCAGCACGTAAGATCAGAAGATTTAGCAAAAGATCCACGGGAGCGCGCATCGGACCAAAATCGGCCGATTTTTGACCGATTATCGGTAAACATCGGACGATATATCGGCCGATTTATCGGAAAATCGTCCAAAAAAATCATTCTAGCGTGTGGGCACCTTAACGGTGCTTGAGGCCAGCAGGAAATGTGGACAGCCGACACCCCCCCTATCTCATCCCCCTCTCACACAGGAAGCATCAGCAAACTGAATAGGCTGAGACTTCACACCCGACAATAGGGTCTGTTTTGACTTCACAGCTGGCCCACCCCCTTATCAGCAAATTACCTGGCCTTTGTTTCTCCCTGGGCTTGTTGTAGACTGGCCGGCACCAGACCCACAGGGAGCCAAAGAGCCCCAGGGAACATTAAGTTTTCCAAGGTTCCAGCAGCAGCCAATCCCTACTCAGATCTCAGGGGTCATTTACATCTCAGGATTCAAGCAACAACCAATCCTGACTCAGAGCTCAAGTATAAAATGGGCGGAAAACAGCAGCTCTGGGTACAACATTTGGAGCCCTGACCCTGAGAGGCAGGGGCAGACGGACGGACGGAGACTGAGGTCCCTCCAGACCCCACCAGGACATCAGCATCATCTTCTGGGCCAGCAGCCAGTGTTTGCATCCAGGTCACCAGGACCCCGACAGCACCAACAGGCCAAGCGGCTGGGACTCATCACCTGTAGAATCAGCGGTGGGCATTCGGCCCCAGCTCAGTGGAGCCCATCCAGCGACCAACACGTTGCAGGAGCATCACCCAGCTGTGCCCCAGCTCATAGACTGCCCAAGGTGATTATTGACTGTGGAGGGAAAGGGGAAGTGCTCGCCTTTGTGTGGTTCTGATAATAGTTAGTGTGTGCTGTGTTATGTAGTAGTGCTATCTGTATTGTGTAGTGTTAGTTGTGTGGTTCTGATAATAGTTAGTGTGTGCTGTGTTATGTAGTAGTGCTACCTGTATTGTGTAGTTGTGTTGTGTTGTGTTAGTTGTGTGGTTATGGTTTTCATATGTACTGTTAATATGAAATAAAGGTGCGTTTTGTACCTTTGCTTTTGTGGCCTTACTGTGTGATCCTGGAACCCATGACCCCCCGGGTCACCGTGCACAGCTGTAAATGCCTTTCTCAAGGCGGATACAAGCGCTAGGTCCCTGCGTGCAACCCGGGAGTCATCAGAGCGCTAAACAGCCTACTTTAATTGATCGGATTTATCCTGATATTAGTGTACTCTCTACACTCAGATATTTACTCCAAAAATAACACCACGGTCACAAAATTGAGATCGGTTTAGTATTTCCCTGTAAACAACATTTATAGATATCTGACACTAATCAATGTAAAACTGTCTATTATCTTATGCCTCTATATCATCAGTCACAGACTCTTTGTATACAGGATTTTTCTTTATTATATTTTCTTATTTGTATGTATGTGTTACAACCACCCAATGGGAGCTGGTATATAAAACATTTTTTAACAAGGAACCCATTAAAAGCTAATTTTTTATAAATTTAATCATATCATAAATCTCGACAAACTTGAGCAAGAGTGTGCCGCAAAAAATGAAATCCCTTTTATAAATGGATGTCTGCTCTTTGCAACCACCCATTTGTGTCTGAGGAACTGCTGATCACATACCTGGTATATCTCACGTCCCTCTGTGATGTGTTGCAGCATCCTACAATGGGCCTGATTCACGGCCGGCCAGGTGCAGTCACAGGTGCAGGTGGGATTGTGCACGTGCTGCGTTGCTAATGCCACCCAGTCACTGTGCCATAAAGGCCTCTATTTGGGGGGGGGGGGGGTGCTGAGGCTGATGGTATTGATTCGATACTTTGTCTTCAGACAGTGGCAGTTGAAGTCTTTTACACAAAACAACTTCTATGGCTTTCACGTATAGTCGCACAGCGCCGTTTGCATTGTACTCCAAATTAAGGCCAATGCCAGCTAGGAATGGCAGTGCCTGGCACACAGATGTGGCATCACTGGGGTACAAGTCACATACCACTGCCCAGACTACCAGTCAAGACGATAGCCAATATGGCTGCTCGGGAATGATCAGGCAGGTGTACCCGAGGTCACAGGTGAACATACAAGAATGAGAGAAGAAGCACTAGGTCAGGAGCACTGAAAGGTTGCTGAGACCACAACAAGTAACACCTGGGACAACTATGGTCATGTGGTCCAGAATCTGTTACATCCCATTCTCTCCTGTCATATGAATGGACAGTACTGTACTGTATAAGGGTCTTCCTACTGCTCACTAATGTTATCAGCACATAAGGAGGAGCTGATAATACCGTGATACTCTGCAGTCAGTGTCACTTCCTCGCCATCTCCTCCCTCATACTGACCTATAGTTATCAGTGCTGATCCCATTCTCTCCTGTCATATGGATGGACGGTACTGTACTGTATAAGTGTCTTCCTACTGCTCGCTAATGTTATCAGCCCATAAGGAGGAGCTGATAATACCGTGATACTCTGCAGTCAGTGTCACTTCCTCACCATCTCCTCCCTCATACTGATGTATAGTTATCAGTGCTGATCCCATTCTCTCCTGTCATATGGATGGACGGTACTGTACTGTATAAGTGTCTTCCTACTGCTCGCTAATGTTATCAGCCCATAAGGAGGAGATGATAATACTGAGATATTCTATAGTCAGTGTTATTCCCTCGCCATCTCCTCCATCATACTGGAGGTATAGTTATCAGTGCTGATCCCATTCTCTCCCGTCATATGGGTGGACGGTACTGTACTGTATAAGTGTCTTCCTACTGCTCGCTATTGATATCAGCCCATAAGGAGGAGATGATAATACTGAGATATTCTACAGTCAGTGTCACTTCCTCACCATCTCCTCCCTCATACTGACGTATAGTTATCAGAGCTGATCCCATTCTCTCCTGTCAAATGGATGGAGGGTCCTATACTAAATGAGAGTCTCCTACGGATTGCTAATGTCATGAGCCCATAAGGAGGAGATTATAATACCTGGAAACTGTCCGGTGTCAGTGTCACTTCCTCACCATCTCCTCCCTCATACTGACGAATAGTTATCAGAGCTGATCCCATTCTCTCCTGTCATATGGATGGACGGTACTGTACTGAATGAGAGTCTCCTACTGCTCGCTAATGTTATCAGCCCATAAGAGGAGATTATAATACCTGGAAACTGTCCGGTGTCAGTGTCACTTCCTCGCCATCTCCTCCCTCATACTGACGTATAGTTATCAGAGCTGATCCCATTCTCTCCTGTCATATTGATGGACGGTACTGTACTGTATAAGTGTCTTCCTACTGCTCTCTAATGTTATCAGCCCATAAGGAGGAGATGATAATACTGAGATATTCTATAGTCAGTGTTATTTCCTCGCCATCTCCTCCATCATACTGGAGGTATAGTTATCAGTGCTGATCCCATTCTCTACCGTCATATGGATGGACGGTACTGTACTGTATAAGTGTCTTCCTACTGCTCGCTATTGATATCAGCCCATAAGGAGGAGATGATAATACTGAGATATTCTACAGTAAGTGTCACTTTCTCACCATCTCCTCCCTCATACTGATGTATAGTTATCAGAGCTGATCCCATTCTCTCCTGTCATATGGATGGAGGGTCCTGTAGTCTCCTACTGATTGCTAATGTCATCAGCCCATAAGGAGGAGCTGATAATACCAGGATACTCTGCAGTCAGGGTCACTTCCTCACCACCTCCTCCCTCATACTGATGTATAGTTATCAGTGCTGATCCCATTCTCTCCCGTCATATAGATGGACGGTACTGTACTGTATAAGTGTCTTCCTACTGCTTGCTAATGTTATCGGCCCATAAGGAGGAGATGATAATACTGAGATATTCTACAGTAAGTGTCACTTCCTCACCATCTCCTCCCTCATACTGATGTATAGTTATCAGAGCTGATCCCATTCTCTCCTGTCATATGGATGGAGGGTCCTGTAGTCTCCTACTGATTGCTAATGTCATCAGCCCATAAGGAGGAGCTGATAATACCAGGATACTCTGCAGTCAGGGTCACTTCCTCACCACCTCCTCCCTCATACTGATGTATAGTTATCAGTGCTGATCCCATTCTCTCCCGTCATATGGATGGACGGTACTGTACTGTATAAGTGTCTTCCTACTGCTTGCTAATGTTATCGGCCCATAAGGAGGAGATGATAATACTGAGATATTCTACAGTAAGTGTCACTTCCTCACCATCTCCTCCCTCATACTGATGTATAGTTATCAGAGGTTATCCCATTCTCTCCTGTCATATGGATGGAGGGTCCTGTAGTCTCCTACTGATTGCTAATTTCATCAGCCCATAAGGAGGAGCTGATAATACCAGGATACTCTGCAGTCAGGGTCACTTCCTCACCACCTCCTCCCTCATACTGATGTATAGTTATCAATGCTGATCCCATTCTCTCTTGTCATATGGATGGACGGTACTGTACTGTATAAGTGTCTTCCTACTGCTCTCTAATGTTATCAGCCCATAAGGAGGAGATGATAATACTGAGATATTCTACAGTCAGTGTCACTTCCTCACCATCTCCTCCCTCATACTGGAGGTATAATTATCAGTGCTGATCCCATTCTCTCCTGTCATATGGATGGACAGTACTGTACTGAATGAGAGTCTCCTACTGCTCGCTAATGTTATCAGCCCATAAGGAGGAGCTGATAATACCGTGATACTCTGCAGTCAGTGTAACTTCCTCGCCATCTCCTCCATCATACTGGAGGTATAGCTATCAATGCTGATCCCATTCTCTCCAGTCATATGGATGGACAGTACTGTACTGTATAAGTGTTTCTTTCTACTGCTCGCTTTTGATATCAGCCCATAAGGAGGAGATGATTATACTGAGATATTCTACAGTCAGTGTCACTTCCTCACCATCTCCTCCCTCATACTGACGTATAGTTATCAGAGCTGATCCCATTCTCTCCTGTCATATGGATGGAGGGTCCTGTACTGAATGAGAGTCTCCTACTGCTCGCTAAAGTTATCAGCCCATAAGGAGGAGATTATAATACCTAGAAACAGTCCGGTGTCAGTTTCACTTCCTCACCATCTCCTCCCTCATACTGACCTATAGTTATCAGAGCTGATCCCATTCTCTCCTGTCATATGGATGGACGGTACTGTACTGTAGAAGTGTCTTCCTACTGCTCGTTAATGTTATCAGCCCATAAGGAGGAGATGATAATACTGAGATATTCTACAGTCAGTGTCACTTCCTCACCATCTCCTCCCTCATACTGGAGGTATATTATCAGTGCTGATTCCATTCTCTCCTGTCACATGAATGGACGGTACTGTACTGAATGAGAGTCTCCTACTGCTCGCTAATGTTATCAGCCCATAAGGAGGAGCTGATAATATCGTGATACTCTGCAGTCAGTGTCACTTCCTCGCCATCTCCTCCCTCATACTGATGTATAGTTATCAGAGCTGATCCCATTCTCTCCTGTCATATGGATGGACGGTACTGTACTGTATAAGTGTCTTCCTACTGCTCGCTATTGATATCAGCCCATAAGGAGGAGATGATAATACTGAGATATTCTACAGTCAGTGTCACTTCCTCACCATCTCCTCCCTCATACTGACGTATAGTTATCAGAGCTGATCCCATTCTCTCCTGTCATATGGAGGGAGGGTCCTGTACTGAATGAGAGTCTCCTACTGCTCGCTAATGTTATCGGCCCATAAGGAGGAGATGATAATACTGAGATATTCTACAGTAAGTGTCACTTCCTCACCATCTCCTCCCTCATACTGATGTATAGTTATCAGAGGTTATCCCATTCTCTCCTGTCATATGGATGGAGGGTCCTGTAGTCTCCTACTGATTGCTAATTTCATCAGCCCATAAGGAGGAGCTGATAATACCAGGATACTCTGCAGTCAGGGTCACTTCCTCACCACCTCCTCCCTCATACTGATGTATAGTTATCAATGCTGATCCCATTCTCTCTTGTCATATGGATGGACGGTACTGTACTGTATAAGTGTCTTCCTACTGCTCTCTAATGTTATCAGCCCATAAGGAGGAGATGATAATACTGAGATATTCTACAGTCAGTGTCACTTCCTCACCATCTCCTCCCTCATACTGGAGGTATAATTATCAGTGCTGATCCCATTCTCTCCTGTCATATGGATGGACAGTACTGTACTGAATGAGAGTCTCCTACTGCTCGCTAATGTTATCAGCCCATAAGGAGGAGCTGATAATACCGTGATACTCTGCAGTCAGTGTAACTTCCTCGCCATCTCCTCCATCATACTGGAGGTATAGCTATCAATGCTGATCCCATTCTCTCCAGTCATATGGATGGACAGTACTGTACTGTATAAGTGTTTCTTTGTACTGCTCGCTTTTGATATCAGCCCATAAGGAGGAGATGATTATACTGAGATATTCTACAGTCAGTGTCACTTCCTCACCATCTCCTCCCTCATACTGACGTATAGTTATCAGAGCTGATCCCATTCTCTCCTGTCATATGGATGGAGGGTCCTGTACTGAATGAGAGTCTCCTACTGCTCGCTAAAGTTATCAGCCCATAAGGAGGAGATTATAATACCTAGAAACAGTCCGGTGTCAGTTTCACTTCCTCACCATCTCCTCCCTCATACTGACCTATAGTTATCAGAGCTGATCCCATTCTCTCCTGTCATATGGATGGACGGTACTGTACTGTAGAAGTGTCTTCCTACTGCTCGTTAATGTTATCAGCCCATAAGGAGGAGATGATAATACTGAGATATTCTACAGTCAGTGTCACTTCCTCACCATCTCCTCCCTCATACTGGAGGTATATTATCAGTGCTGATTCCATTCTCTCCTGTCACATGAATGGACGGTACTGTACTGAATGAGAGTCTCCTACTGCTCGCTAATGTTATCAGCCCATAAGGAGGAGCTGATAATATCGTGATACTCTGCAGTCAGTGTCACTTCCTCGCCATCTCCTCCCTCATACTGACGTATAGTTATCAGAGCTGATCCCATTCTCTCCTGTCATATGGATGGACGGTACTGTACTGTATAAGTGTCTTCCCACTGCTCGCTTTTGATAGTAGCCCATAAGGAGGAGATGATAATACTGAGATATTCTACAGTCAGTGTCACTTCCTCACCATCTCCTCCCTCATACTGACGTATAGTTATCAGAGCTGATCCCATTCTCTCCTGTCATATGGAGGGAGGGTCCTGTACTGAATGAGAGTCTCCTACTGCTCGCTAAAGTTATCAGCCCATAAGGAGGAGATTATAATACCTGAAAACTGTCCGGTGTCAGTGTCACTTTCTCGCCATCTCCTCCCTCATACTGACATATAGTTATCAGAGCTGATCCCATTCTCTCCTGTCATATGGATGGACGGTACTGTACTGTATGAGAGTCTCCTACTGCTCGCTAATGTTATCAGCCCATAAGGAGGAGATTATAATACCGTGATACTCTGCAGTCAGTGTCACTTCCTCGCCATCTCCTCCCTCATACTGATGTATAGTTATCAGAGCTGATCCCATTCTCTCCTGTCATATGGATGGACGGTACTGTACTGTAGAAGTGTCTTCCTACTGCTCGCTAATGTTATCAGCCCATAAGGAGGAGATGATAATACTGAGATATTCTACAGTCAGTGTTATTTCCTCGCCATCTCCTCCCTCATACTGGAGGTACAGTTATCAGTGCTAATCCCATCCTCTCCCGCCATATGGATGGACAGTACTGTACTGTATAAGTGTCTTCCTACTGCTCGCTATTGATATCAGCCCATAAGGAGGAGATGATAATACTGAGATATTCTACAGTCAGTGTCACTTCCTCACCATCTCCTCCCTCCTACTGACGTATAGTTATCAGAGCTGATCCCATTCTCTCCTGTCATATGGATGGAGGGTCCTGTACTGAGAGTCTCCTACTGCTCGCTAATGTTATCAGCCCATAAGGAGGAGATTATAATACCTGGAAACTGTCCGGTGTCAGTGTCACTTCCTCGCCATCTCCTTCCTCATACTGACGTATAGTTATCAGAGCTGATCCCATTCTCTCCTGTCATATGGATGGATGGTACTGTACTGAATGAGAGTCTCCTACTGATTGCTAATGTCATCAGCCCATAAGGAGGAGATTATAATACCTGGAAACTGTCCGGTGTCAGTGTCACTTCCTCGCCATCTCCTCCCTCATACTGACGTATAGTTATCAGAGCTGATCCCATTCTCTCCTGTCATATGGATGGACGGTACTGTACTGAATGAGAGTCTCCTACTGCTTGCTAATGTTATCAGCCCATAAGGAGGAGATTATAATACCTGGAAACTGTCCGGTGTCAGTGTCACTTCCTCGCCATCTCCTTCCTCATACTGACGTATAGTTATCAGAGCTGATCCCATTCCCTCCTGTCATATGGATGGATGGTACTGTACTGAATGAGAGTCTCCTACTGATTGCTAATGTCATCAGCCCATAAGGAGGAGATTATAATACCTGGAAACTGTCCGGTGTCAGTGTCACTTCCTCGCCATATCCTCCCTCATACTGACGTATAGTTATCAGTGCTGATCCCATTCTCTCCCTTCATATGGTTGCACAGTACTGTACTGTATAAGTGTCTTCCTACTGCTCGCTAATGTTATCAGCCCACAAGGAGGAGATTATAATCCTGAGATATTCTACAGTCAGTGTTATTTCCTCGCCATCTCCTCCATCATACAGGATGTATAGTTATCAGTGCTGATCCTATTCTCTCCCTTCATATGAATGGACAGTTCAGTACTGTATAAGTGTCTTCCTACTGCTCGCTAATGTTATCAGCCCATAAGGAGTAGCTGATAATACCGGGATACTCTGCAGTCAGTGTCACTTCCTCGCCATCTACTCCCTCATACTGACGTATAGTTATCAGTGCTGATCCCATTCTCTCCCTTCATATGGTTGCACAGTACTGTACTGTATAAGTGTCTTCCTACTGCTCGCTAATGTTATCAGCCCACAAGGAGGAGATTATAATCCTGAGATATTCTACAGTCAGTGTTATTTCCTCGCCATCTCCTCCATCATACAGGATGTATAGTTATCAGTGCTGATCCTATTCTCTCCCTTCATATGAATGGACAGTACAGTACTGTATAAGTGTCTTCCTACTGCTCGCTAATGTTATCAGCCCATAAGGAGTAGCTGATAATACCGGGATACTCTGCAGTCAGTGTCACTTCCTCGCCATCTCCTCCCTCATACTGACGTATAGTTATCAGTGTACGCTGTCTTCTGTCTCCTAATAATCTTTTTATCATTTTGTACGGCTAGAAACCCAGGCAATCACCCCAGATCAAACATTACGGGACCCGACTATTATACAGAAGCACAAACTACAGTCTGATCTGAAAGAAAAGACTGTAATGCTACTAGCACGTGGGAAACCATGAAATTTACTAATGTACCAACCAGAGCATAATACATCCGAGGTGCTTCCCCCAGGCTCCTCCGTGTCCTGCATGGTCCTGTTACTGCTGCAGCTTCATGTGTGCACTGCAAAGACAAAACACAGCCTTACGGTCTGCAAGTAATAGGCACTAGCATACTAGCTTCTCTAGCAGTGTCCTCACGCTCCTTAGTATTTACATGCAGCACTCGCTACTCACTATACATATAATAGTAACAACAACAATCTATACATATTATAAAGTTGTGATTTTGTATTTCTGTTCGTTGCAGCATCAAGTAAGACCTACTGGATATAACGGGTGCGGTATAGCTCACAGACCAGCCTAATTGTAATGGGTGAGGTATAGCTCACAGACCGGCCTGAATGTAATGGGGGTGGTGTAGCTCACAGACCGGCCTAATTGTAATGGGTGCGGTATAGCTCACAGACTGGCCTGGATGTAATAGGTGCGGTATAGCTCACAGACCGGCCTAATTGTAACAGGTGCGGTATAGCTCACAGACCAGCCTGGATGTAATGGGTGCGGTATAGCACACAGACTGGCCTGGATAGAATAGCCTGGACTGGATGTAACGGGTGCGGTATAGCTCACAGACTGGCCTGGATAGAATAGCCTGGCCTGGATGTAACGGTTGCGGTATAGCACACAGACTGGCCTGGATAGAATAGCCTGGACTGGATGTAACGGGTGCGGTATAGCTCACAGACTGGCCTGGATATAATAGGCTGGATGTAATAGGTGCGGTATAGCTCACAGACTGGCCTGGATATAATAGCCTGTCCTGGACATAATTGATGCGGTATAGCTCACAGACTGGCCTGGATATTATAGCCTGGCCTGGATGTAATAGGTGCGGTATAGCTCACAGACCGGCAGGATGTAACAGGTGCGGTATAGCTCACAGACCGGCCTGGATGTAACAGGTGCGGTATAGCACACAAACCGGCCTGAATATAACAGGCGCATTATAGCTCACAGACTGACCTGGATATAATAGGCTGGATGTAATAGGTGCGGTATAGCACACAAACCGGCCTGGATGTAATGGGTGCGGTATAGCTCACAGACCGGCCTGAATATAACAGGCTCAGTATAGCTCACAGACCGGCCTGGATGTAACAGGCGCAGTATAGCTCACAGACCGGCCTGGATGTAATAGGTGCAGTATAGCTCACAGACCGACCTGGATAGAATAGCTTGGCCTTGATAGATCGGGTGCGGTATAGCTTACAGACCGGCCTGGATGTAATAGGTGCAGTATAGCTCACAGACCGGCCTGGATGTAACAGACGTAGTATAGCTCACAGACTGGCCTGGATAGAATAGCCTGGCCTTGATATAACGGGTGCGGTATAGCTCACAGACCGGCCTGGATGTAACAGACGCAGTATAGCTCACAGACCGGCCTGGATGTAACAGACGCAGTATAGCTCACAGACTGGCCTGGATAGACTAGCCTGGCCTTGATATAACGGGTGCGGTATAGCTAACAGACCGGCCTGGATGTAATAGGTGCAGTATAGCTCACAGACCGGCCTGGATGTAACAGATGCAGTATAGCTCACAGACCGGCCTGGATGTAACAGGCGCAGTATAGCTCACAGACCGGCCTGGATGTAATAGGTGCAGTATAGCTCACAGACTGGCCTGGATAGAATAGCCTGGCCTTGATATAACGGGTGCGGTATAGCTCACAGACTGGCCTGGATATAACGGGTGCGGTATAGCTCACAGACTGGCCTGGATATAATAGGCTGGTTGTAATAGGTGTGGTATAGCACACAAACCGGCCTGGATGTAACGGGTGCGGTATAGCTCACAGACCGGCCTGAATATAACAGGCTCAGTATAGCTCACAGACCGGCCTGGATGTAACAGGCGCAGTATAGCTCACAGACCGGCCTGGATGTAATAGGTGCAGTATAGCTCACAGACCGGCCTGGGTAGAATAGCCTGGCCTTGATAAAACAGGTGCGGTATAGCTCACAGACCGGCCTGGATGTAATAGGTGCAGTATAGCTCACAGACCGGAATGGATGTAACAGGTGCGGTATAGCTCACAGACTGGCCTGGATATAATAGGCTGGATGTAATAGGTGCGGTATAGCACACAAACCGGCCTGGATGTAACAGGCATAGTATAGCTCACAGACCGGCCTGGATGTAATTGATGCAGTATAGCTCACAGACTGGCCTGGATGTAATGGTTGTGATATAGCTCACAGACTGGCCTGGATATAATAGCCTGGTCTGGATGTAATAGGTGCGGTATAGCTCACAGACCGGCCTGGATGTAATGGTTGCTGTATAGTCGACAGACCAGCTTGGATGTAATGGGTGGGATATAGCTTCCCCGGCATCACGGCAACTTCGTCCCTGTAGTGACGGCATCACGGCACCTTCGGCGGGGGCCGGGCCCGCCCCTTTTCGTGACGGCGGCGGGCGTGCCCGCCCCATTTAGTGATGGCGGCGGCCAGGCCCGCCCCTTTTTATGACGTCGGCGGCCCGGGACTGCCCACAAGTGTGACGTCGGCAGGCCCGGACCACCCCCCGGCGCCCTGCCCGACCAAAAACCTTAGAGTGAACACTAGTGCGGTATAGCTCACAGACCGGCCTAATTGTAATGGGTGAGATATAGTTCACAGACCGGCCTGGGTGTAATGGGTGCAATATAGCTCACAGACCGGCCTAATTGTAATGGGTGAGATATAGCTCACAGACCGGTCTGGGTGTAACAGATGCGGTATAGCTCACAGACTGGCTTAATTGTAATGGGTTCGGTATATATCACAGACCAACCTGCATAAAACGGGTGCCGGACGGGATCTCGAAAGGCATTTACCCGACGTCGGGATCCCGACTGTCAAAACACCGACAGCCGGGTTCCAGACGGCCGTCTGCTATTTTCCCTCATGGGGGTCCACGACCCCTATAGAGGGAGAATAGAATAGGTGGCGAGCGTAGCGAGCCACCGCGCCCGCAGCGTGGCTAGTGCAGCGAGCCCGCAAGGGGCTTAGTTGCGCTCACCATGCTGTCTGGGTCCGTCCAGTCAGGATACCGATGTCGGGCTAATGACTGTCGGGATCCCGACTGTTGGACCCCTGTACCACACCCCATAAAACGGGTATGGTAAAGCTCACAGATTACCACGCAGCGTGATATACCTCATACATCCAGCCTCAGTGCAGGAGGAGGGTGTGTGTGCTGTAGCTCCTGAGAAGGTAGAGAATCTGTACTCTAGCAGTGGCTCCTCCTCCAGGTATCCCCAAGCCAGGGGACCCAGGTGGGGGAAGCATTCGGGCAAGCCCTGGTGCTTTGGGCCTGCTACAACCAGCAATGGTGAAAGGCAAAGGACGGGCTATCGGGAACAAGCCCCAGAGGAAGAAAATCCCTGCTGCTGCCTCAACATCTGCAGCAGGAGCCTCTGATAAAGATCCCAAAGATGGCAGAAGGAAAGTCCCCCCGGATGAATCCGGAGGTACCCCTGTAGCAAGCCAGCTACGGGGGGAAGTGATGGAGGAACCCGGCGGGGAGGCCAACGCCGGCGGCGGCATAACAGCTACCGTGGGGGGACCAGATTCGCTGTCTGAGAATGAGGATGATGATGATATGGAACTGGAAGAAGATGACTCCAGTGAAGAAGAAAGTGAAAATGAAGCTTTTGCTAAGATGACCCTGCAGGAGCTAAGTGCAGAAGTTAAGAAAGTGTGTTGCAGAATGTATAATGCAAAGAAGCAAAGAAACTCCTGCCGCAGTTGGGAGCGCCAGATGTGGAGAGACCGCATGACATTATGCACTAATACTATAAGTAAGCTGAAAAGTCACATTGCTAAGAAAAGGAAACAAAAAGACTGTGTAAACGTGAAACCAGCAGAGCAGGGGTTAATTGCAACCCAGTCACTGCAGGATTTCCCTGTTGCTGAGAGTCAGGTGCAGGAGCCTGCAGATCCAGAACAGGGAGTGGCCGGCTGCAAGGAGGTCAGAGAGAGGTCAGACCAGACTCCAGCTGAGAGGGAGAATCCAGAGCCGGGGGATGGGCAGATGACACTGGCTGATGAGAAGCTGAGTCCAGGCCAGCCAGAAGACATTGCACACAGTATGGACTGCTCAGAGGTCAGTGTGGTGAAGGATGGTGGCCAGAAGCCTGGTCAGAGCCTTGTGGAGAAGGCTGGAGGAACTGCTAATAACAATGACATTGCACACAATATGGACTGCTCAGAAGTCAGTGTGATGGAGGATGGTGGCCACAAGCCTGGTCAGAGCCTTGTGGAGAAGGCTGGAGGAACTGCTAATAACAATGACATTGCACACAATATGGACTGCTCAGAGGTCAGTGTGGTGGAGGATGATGGGCAGAAGCCTGGACAGAGCCTTGTGGAGAAGGCTGGAGGAACTGCTAATAACAATGACATTGCACACAATATGGACTGCTCAGAGGTCAGTGTGGTGGAGGATGATGGGCAGAAGCCTGGACAGAGCCTTGTGGAGAAGGCTGGAGGAACCGCTAATAACAATGACATTGCACACAATATGGACTGCTCAGAGGTCAGTGTGGTGGTGGATGGTGGCCACAAGCCTGGTCAGAGCCTTGTGGAGAAGGCTGGAGGAACTGCTAATATTGCATCTGAGAGTAAAATGACTCAGGGCCAGAAGTGCCTGGACACTGATAAGTTGTTGCCTGGGGAAAGGCAGGTAATGGAGACTGTGTATGGGGATATGATGGTCCCAGAAAGGGCAGGGGCAGCGCTTAAAATCATTGCTCAGAGTATCCAGAGCAAAAAGGTGCCGTTACCTGCTGCTGCTGGGGGTAATGTGTCTGACCCTGTCTGCAATGTATCACCTGTATCATATGCAAATGTGCTGAAACAGACAGGTAGCAACAATATGGACAGGCAGAGTCATGTCACGGGCCAGGAGGTAAATGGGAGACGGAGGCATGTTGTTCAGTTTAAATGGGTGGATACAGATCCGGTACCCCCAAAGGAAAAGTTTTTAAATATGATATTTACATTAAATTGTTGTGCCCGTGACTTGACAGCCTGTATCCATCCGGAAAGATCCCCAATCTTTGATTTGAGTTTCTTACGGGAGGATAAAATGAATGAAGTGGTGGAGCAATGGGGAGTAAAGAGGCACGAGGTAGCATACAAAGGGTACCTCATTTCATCAAAGTCCAGAGTGGAAAATGTTAGGGTCCGAATTCTAGTGCGGGACGAAACTATCCCAGCCAACGATATCAAATACTGGTTGAGTAGGCAGTGCAGCTTGCAAGGGGACCTGCAGAAAGTAGATCACACGTTGGGGGTATGGGGAGGTGCATGGACCATTCAGGTTAGGCTGCACCAGGTTGGGGGGAGGAAAGTGCATCTCCCTTCAGCTGCTTACATAGGTAGGGACCGCATTCAGGTGTTCTATCCGGGCCAACCAAGGACCTGCTTTCGTTGCGGGGAGGAGGGACATACCAGCAGTGAATGTGGAGTGGTAAAGTGTTCTCTCTGCAACGAGGCAGGTCACCTCTCGGGGTCATGCAATGCAGTGAAATGTAATTTGTGTGGCCTCGAGGGGCATCCCTATAGTAGGTGTCCAGAGACAATGCGCCATCCGGATAGAGCACCTAAAGGTGGAGCAGGGGGTAAGTTCAAGAAAGTAGTATTGGAGGGGCAGACAGTGGTAACATGGGTGAAGGATCAGGAACAGAGGAAGGAGGAACAGTTTCAGGAAGTAAGGAGAAACAAAAGTGCCACAAAGAGGAAAGGGGAGGAGGAGGTGATAAGTCTAGCCAATAGATTTTTAGCCTTTTCAGGAGAAGAGGAGGATAGTGAAAGTGAAGAGGAGGGAGAGGAGGAGATTTATAAGGAGGGGGAGAGTTTAGTCCTGAGAAAAAATATAGCTGATGGAGGGAGGAGAAAGAAAGGAAACGCAAGCAAGGAAGGGAAAAGGAAAAAGCTCAGGAAAAAGAGTAGAAGGGAGGAGGAGGTGGTAGAGAAAGTGGAAAGACTGTCCTTGGAAACAGGGAAAGTAGTGCAGATTAGCAGTCAGAAAGGAAAAGGGGAGGGAGAGGGAAAGGAGGTAGAACGGGAGGAAGCAGAGGAACGGGGAGGAATAGACAAGGCAAAGCCTGAGGATAATAGGGAAACGTTGATAGGCTTTTCAACTAGGCCTCCTGATCCTGGGAAAGGGGATGTAGGTTTGTCTGAGAGGTCGGTTGATGGTAAGGATGTGTTGGGTGGAGGGGAATGCAAGGATGGTGGTGGGTCAGGTGAAATAAGGGAAAAGTGAGATATGGCCCTACTCTATGATTTTTTCCATGGATCCCCAAACCATACGATGTGCCACGATTAATGTGGCTTCCGTGTTATCTGAACGAGCTCGTTTTATGGCCTTTGATTTTTTCAACACGGTTGAGGTTGACATCTTTTTTCTCCAAGAGACCAGAGTGGGGACCCTTGAGGCCCTGCATAGGGCCAAAAGGGAATGGAGGAGAGGCCCTTCATTCTGGTCTCTTGCGGCTGAGCCGTATAGTGGGGTGGCGGTGCTTTTTTCCGACATGGTAACTGTGCACAGAGTCATAGAACTTGAAGTAGGAAGATGTATGGTTTTGGATATCACCTTTAGGGGACAGGACCTAAGGCTGATTAATATCTATGGCCCCCAAAAAGCTTGGGATAGGAAATGTCTCTTCGAGGTGATAAAACCTTTCTTATTCACAGCCCAGCAGGTCGTTTTTGGTGGTGACTTTAACACCGTGGTAAGACCAAAAGACAGAGGAGGTGCCAGAAACGGTAGGACCCTGGGCCATGATGCTAAATTTTTAGTTAGAATGGCTAGACAGGCTGGTTTGGTAGATGTCCATATTAGACATAATCCGGACCTCACGGGTTTCACCTATCATAATGGTCAGAGGAAGAGTAGGATAGACAGATTTTTTGTTAAAGAAAATTCAAAAACTCTGCCTCCCAAGGTGGAGCCGGTAGAATTTTCTGATCACTGCTTCTTTAGTTTTTCATTGAATGCCTCGCAGTCCATCCAGAAAGGGAGGGGTCTGTGGAGGCTGAACTCTGAGCTTCTCAAGGAAGAGGGTGTGAAACAGTCTCTTAGGGATCTCTTTGAGGACCATGAATCACTGTTGGAGGCAGGTTGGAGTAGATCTGAGTGGTGGGAGGTGATGAAAAAGAAGGTCCGGGATTTTTTCAAAAGACTGGTTAAAAACAGAGGCTTGAAAAAGAAAAGTGCCTACCATGTTCTTAAAAGGAAACTGGATTTCTTGATCTCTGAGAGTGGAGATGGTGGGGAAATCTCCAGGGTGAAGTCTCAGATGAAGGATCTGCAGTATGACCGATTGGCATCTTTGATTCTGGAGAGGGATTATGGTACATACCACTCGCCAGATCCCTATCAGAGTTGTAGAAAAGCAATCGAGGTAAGAGAAGTTACTGGCCTATATGACGAAAGGGGTGTGCTTCAGGAGAAGAGGAAAGGCATCCTGGAAGTCATTAGGGCTTATTATTCTGATCTCTTGTCAGAGAAGGCACCTATCAGAGAGAACATGGAAACGTTTCTGAGGGGGACACCAGGTCTGATGGAACCAGATGGCTCTCTTGATTGTTTGGACAATAGGATCGGAGTAGATGAAGTTAGGGAAGCAATTGACGGTTTAACGTCAAAAAAGTCACCCGGGCCTGATGGCCTAACATCGGAGTTTTATAAAGAGTTCTCTGATGTCTTAGCTCCCCGTCTCACGGAGGTTTTTAACTCAAGCCTGGAAGAGGGGGAACTGCCCCCCTCCATGAGACGGTCGGCTCTCATCCTACTGTCCAAAGGGAAAGACCCAACCCATGTTGAGAATTGGCGCCCCATAGCTCTTCTCAACACGGATAGAAAGATTTTGGCAAAAGTGTTTTTCAACAGAATTGTGGAGTTCTCTAAGAGGCTTCTTTCCCCCTCCCAGCACTGTACAGTGAAAGGGCGCAGCACCTTTAGTGCGGTCCTTGGTGTCCGGGAAGCCGTGGAGCGGTGCAGGGCTGGGAAGGATGGAAAATTCCTGCTGGCTTTGGACCAGTCTAAGGCTTTTGACCGTGTCAATCAGGAGTATGTGTGGAGATTGCTTTAAAGGTATGGCTTCCCGCCAAAGATAATCAATTGGCTAAAGATTCTTTATAAAAAGGCCGAAAGCTTTCCACTTGTTAATGGTTGGGTTGGGCCCATGTTTGAGGTGGACTCGGGTGTGCGACAGGGATGTCCTCTGAGCCCTCTTCTATACGTGTTCGCAATTGATCCCTTCATAAGGAGGATTGAGAGTGGCAGGTTGAAGGGGGTTCAGCTGGCGCCGGAGTTTGCCTTAAAGGTGGTAGCCTATGCAGATGATGTCACAGTGGTATTGTCAGCGGAGGAGGAGGCAGAAGACATTA
Organism: Crinia signifera; assembly: GCF_055691185.1. Taxonomy (NCBI): domain Eukaryota; kingdom Metazoa; phylum Chordata; class Amphibia; order Anura; family Myobatrachidae; genus Crinia; species Crinia signifera. The sequence continues at coordinate 405,502,323 of NC_139218.1, read as the reverse complement.
ACCAACTAGTAACTGATTTTTCAGGGGCTTCAAGTTCCAAGATAAATCAGGACAAGTGTGAAGTTTTCTGGATGGGGGAGGGAGGGAAAGAATTTCCCCTCCCGGACACTCTCCCCAGGCCTAAAAATAGTATTAAAATTGTGGGCATCCAATTTGATCACGGAGATTACTCCTTACTAAATTGGGACAGGAAGCTGGAGGATGCCACCAGGAAAGTAAACTCCTGGAAAGGGTGTAAGTTCTCCCTAAGAGAAAGGGTTGACATATGCAAAACCTACTTGGTACCAATATTTTTGTACGTCAGCTATGTCTGTTTTTTGCCTCAATCGTTGTGGTCTAAATTGTGTTCCTTGTTCTTCCAGATGTTCTGGGGGAACAAGATGAACATAGTCAAGAGAGGAATCACGTACAGATTGAGGGAGGAAGGGGGCCAGGAGATGGTCAACCCTATAGTTTTCTTTGTAACAACTTTTTTGAAGTTGAATATGGGTAGTCTGTTTTTGGACGACCCCCCTCGATGGGTACATGGTTTCATGGAGTGGTTGTCTCCCTATATTAGAGCATGGATAGATGGAGGTCAGATGAAAAAGCCCTGGACCAGGCGAGGTTACCTCCCGATCTACGTGATTCAGTCCATAAAGATGATTTCCAAGTGGGGCCTGAAGGTGGGTGATGTGAGAGAACTTTCAAGGAAGGAGTTGGGGAAGGTGATCTTGCAGACCTATTTTTATGCTCCATTGGCTCTAAGGGACTGTCCAGGGAATGTCTGTTCAGATGGGCTGAAACTGCTTAATAATCAGAGGATCCCGCTGAAGTTTAGAGATATTGCCTGGCTCTCTTTCCAAGGAAGACTTTACGTTAGAGGGAATGTCGGGATGAGAAGTGCCAATGATCGTGTTTGCCCACGTGAGGAATGTCCTGGGGAGGTGGAGACAATGGACCACTTCTTTCTTGAATGTCCCTTTAATGTAGCAGTTTATAAGGACGTTTCAGTGACTCTGGGGATCCCTTGTCTTTCGGGGCTGAGTTACCCGGAATGGGCCTACGGGGCATTCAAAGGTTATGGGAATTTTGATTTATGCACGATTTTCATAGTTAGTTTAGCGGTTAGGTACCACACGTGGAATGCACGGTGTCAGGTTACATTAAGACAAAAAATCCTCCCTGTTAGGACGGTGGTGGGTCTTGTCTTACACGAGGTGAAAGTGATGATGGAGATGGAAAAGGAGAAGCTGGATGCCATCAGCTGGTCCCGCTTGTGGGGTCAGCTGAAACCTCCTTAGTAGGTGGCGGAAGGTGGATCCTGGAACATGCTGGATTCTTTGCTATTTTCTGACACTCATAGAGGGGAAAGTTGAGGAATGCTAAAAGAAAGGTTTACATGCATGCTTTGTCAATATCTGATTTTTTCCTTAATTAATGTCGGTTGGAATGGAAGTAAGGGGGGAGTGGTAGAAATGATATATGAGGTTTTGTGAGTATGGGTAAAGAATGTGTTTTATGTGTTAAAGGTGATGGGTTAGGGTGAGGGGGATGAGTGATAGGTATGAATGATGAGAGAGTGAGTGATTGGGAAGAGTGTAAGGATAAGTGAGAATGATGGTTGGTATAGTGTGGTGTGGCAGGTGGAATGAATAGGGGAGTAAGGGTATGGAAGGGTTTGAATGGTTTTGGATGGAGTAAGGATACAGTTCTCATTTCCCTGATCGGGAGGTAGTAGATGGTAGGTCTAAACCATAGTTACAGGAATGTTATTGAAGAGGGATGGTGAAGGTTGGTGGGGAGGGGGGCGGGGTGGGGGGAGGGTTTTCTGGTTTGATTCTATATATGTAAAAAGGATGTATATATTTTTGTATAAAATGGATGTAATTTTCAATAAAAGAAGCATTACCTCATACATCCAGCCTCAGTACACCGTGCAGCTTGATATACCTCATACATCCAGCCTCAGTACACCGTGCATCGTGATTTACCTCATACATCCAGCCTCAGTACACCATGCAGCGTGATATACCTCATAATCCAGCCTCAGTACACCATGCAGCATGATATACCTCATACATCCAGACTCAGTACACCATGCAGCGTGATATACCTCATACATCCAGCCTCAGTACACCATGCAGTGTGATATACCTCATACATCCAGCCTCAGTACACCATGCAGTGTGATATACCTCATACATCTTGCCTCAGTACACCGTGCAGCGTGATATACCTCATACATCCAGACTCAGTACACCATGCAGCGTGATATACCTCATACATCCAGCCTCAGTACACCAGGCAGCATGATATACCTCATACATCAAGCCTCAGTACACCATGCAGCGTGAGATGCCTCATACATCCAGCCTCAGTACACCATGCAGCGTGAGGTGCCTCATACATCCAGCCTCAGTACACCGTGCAGCGTGACATACCTCATACATCCAGCCTCAGCACACCGTGCAGCGTGATATACCTCATACATCCAGCCGCAGTACAGGAGGAGGGTGTGTGTGTGCTGTAGCTCCTGAGAAGGTAGAAAAGCTGTACTATAGCAGTGGCTCCTCCTCCAGGTATCTCCAAGCCAGGGGACCCATATGGGGGAAGCATTCAGGCAAGCCCTGGTGCTTTGGGCCTGGTACAACCAGCAATGGTGAAAGGCAAAAGGACGGGCTATCGGGAACAAGCCCCAGAGGAAGAAAATCCCTGCTGCTGCCTCAACATCTGCAGCAGGAGCCTCTGATAAAGATCCCAAAGATGGCAGAAGGAAAGTCCCCCCGGATAAATACGGAGGTACCCCCGTAGCAAGCCAGCTACAGGGGGAAGTGATGGAGGAACCCGGCGATATACCTCATACATCCAGCCTCAGTACACCATGCAGCGTGATATACCTCATACATCCAGCCTCCGTACACCATGCAGCGTGAGATGCCTGATATATCCAGCCTCAGTACACCGTGCAGTGTGATATACCTCATACATCCAGCCTCAATACACCAAGCAGTGTGATATACCTCATACATCCAGCCTCAGTACACCATGCAGCGTGATATACCTCATACATCCAGCCTCAGTACACCATACAGCGTGATATACCTCATACATCCAGCCTCAGTACACCATGCAGCGTGATATACCTCATACATCCAGCCTCACTACACCATGCAGCGTGAGATGCCTGATATATCCAGCCTCAGTACACCGTGCAGTGTGATATACCTCATACATCCAGCCTCAATACACCAAGCAGTGTGATATACCTCATACATCCAGCCTCAGTACACCATGCAGCGTGATATACCTCATACATCCAGCCTCAGTACACCATACAGCGTGATATACCTCATACATCCAGCCTCAGTACACCATGCAGCGTGATATACCGCATACACCCAGCCTCAGTACACCGTGCAGCGTGATATACCTCATACATCCAGCCTAAGTACACCGTGCAGCGTGATATACCTCATACATCCAGCCTCACTACACCATGCAGCGTGAGATGCCTCATACATCCAGCCTCAGTACACCGTGCAGTGTGATATACCTCATACATCCAGCCTCAGTACACCAAGCAGCGTGATATACCTCATACATCCAGCCTCAGTACACCATGCAGCGTGATATACCTCATACATCCAGCCTCAGTACACTGTGCAGCGTGATACACCTCATACATCCAGCCTCAATACACCACGCAGCCTGATACACATCTTACATCCAGCCTCAGTACACCGTGCATCGTGATATACCTCATTCATCCAGCCTCAGTACACCGTGCAGCGTGATATACCTCATACATCCAGCCTCAGTACACCGTGCAGCGTGATATACCTCATAATCCAGCCTCAGTACACCATGCAGCGTGATATACCTCATACATCCAGCCTCAGTACACCATGCAGCGTGATATACCTCATACATCCAGCCTCAGTACACCGTGCAGCGTGATATACCTCATACATCCAGCCTCAGTACACCATGCAGCGTGATATACCTCATACATCCAGCCTCAGTACACCGTGCAGCGTGACATACCTCATACATCCAGCCTCAGTACACCATGCAGCGTGATATACCTCATAATCCAGCCTCAGTACACCATGCAGCGTGATATACCTCATACATCCAGCCTCAGTACACCATGCAGCGTGATACACATCTTACATCCAGCCTCAGTACACCGTGCATCGTGATATACCTCATTCATCCAGCCTCAGTACACCGTGCAGCGTGATATACCTCATACATCCAGCCTTAGTACACCGTGCAGCGTGATATACCTCATACATCTAGCCTCAGTACACCGCGCAGCGTGATATACCTCATACACCCAGCCTCACTACACCATGCAGTGTGAGATGCCTCATACATCCAGCCTCAGTACACAATGCAGCGTGATATACCTCATACACCCAGCCTCAGTACACCATGCAGCGTGATATACCTCATACATCCAGCCTCAGTACACCATGCAGCGTGATATACCTCATACATCCAGCCTCAGTACACCATGCAGCGTGATATACCTCATACATCCAGCCTCAGTACACCGCGCAGCGTGATACACCTCATACATCCAGCCTCAGTACACCATGCAGCGTGAGATACCTCGTACATTCAGCCTCACTACACCATGCAGCGTGATATACCTCATACATCCAGCCTCAGAACACCATGCAGCATGAGATGCCTCATACATCCAGCCTCAGTACACCATGCAGCATGAGATGCCTCATACATCCAGCCTCAATACACCATGCAGCATGAGATGCCTCATACATCCAGCCTCAGTACACCATGCAGCGTGATATACCTCATACATCCAGCCTCAGTACACCATGCAGCATGAGATGCCTCATACATCCAGCCTCAGTACACCATGCAGCGTGATGTACCTCATACATCCAGCCTCAGTACACCATGCAGCGTGATATACCTCATACATCCAGCCGCAGTACACCATGCAGCGTGATGTACCTCATACATCCAGCCTCAGTACACCGTGCAGCGTGATATACCACATACATCCAGCCTCAGTACACCATGCAGTGTGATATACCTCAGACATCCAGCCTCAGTACACCATGCAGCATGAGATGCCTCATACATCCAGCCTCAGTACACCATGCAGCGTGATATACCTCATAATCCAGCCTCAGTACACCATGCAGCGTGATATACCTCATACATCCAGCCTCAGTACACCATGCAGCGTGATACACATCTTACATCCAGCCTCAGTACACCGTGCATCGTGATATACCTCATTCATCCAGCCTCAGTACACCGTGCAGCGTGATATACCTCATACATCCAGCCTTAGTACACCGTGCAGCGTGATATACCTCATACATCTAGCCTCAGTACACCGCGCAGCGTGATATACCTCATACACCCAGCCTCACTACACCATGCAGTGTGAGATGCCTCATACATCCAGCCTCAGTACACAATGCAGCGTGATATACCTCATACACCCAGCCTCAGTACACCATGCAGCGTGATATACCTCATACATCCAGCCTCAGTACACCATGCAGCGTGATATACCTCATACATCCAGCCTCAGTACACCATGCAGCGTGATATACCTCATACATCCAGCCTCAGTACACCGCGCAGCGTGATACACCTCATACATCCAGCCTCAGTACACCATGCAGCGTGAGATACCTCGTACATTCAGCCTCACTACACCATGCAGCGTGATATACCTCATACATCCAGCCTCAGAACACCATGCAGCATGAGATGCCTCATACATCCAGCCTCAGTACACCATGCAGCATGAGATGCCTCATACATCCAGCCTCAATACACCATGCAGCATGAGATGCCTCATACATCCAGCCTCAGTACACCATGCAGCGTGATATACCTCATACATCCAGCCTCAGTACACCATGCAGCATGAGATGCCTCATACATCCAGCCTCAGTACACCATGCAGCGTGATGTACCTCATACATCCAGCCTCAGTACACCATGCAGCGTGATATACCTCATACATCCAGCCGCAGTACACCATGCAGCGTGATGTACCTCATACATCCAGCCTCAGTACACCGTGCAGCGTGATATACCACATACATCCAGCCTCAGTACACCATGCAGTGTGATATACCTCAGACATCCAGCCTCAGTACACCATGCAGCATGAGATGCCTCATACATCCAGCCTCAGTACACCATGCAGCGTGATATACCTCATATTAGGGGTGAAATGTAATAATATTTGGTGTAAAAACATCTGAAATCCAATAAAAAAATTGCAAATGTAGTAAAGTTTTGACCGGTCTAAAAAAAATTGCACATTTAAAATCACATCCAGATATTTTCTTATAGAAAACATCAAAATCCCAAATGTAATAGGGTGCAAATTTTCAATTTACACCCTTAAATTGACCAAAAATAGCTAAACAAATAGTCCAGGTCCAGCCTGGCAAGTCTGACAGAACGATGCACAGATCAGTGAGATCTGTATACAGATGGTTCTGTCCAAAAAAAGTTAAAATAAAAAAAAATGCAGTTTGGTCCCCCCCAGCATACCAGCCCCAGGCTCAATGCGCCAGTCCTGGTTCCCCAAATAAGGGTGAAAGAAATGTTGGCAACCACTTTATTTAAGAATCCAGCATTGGGCTCTTGGACCAGTCCTGGTTCCAAAAATATGGGGGACAAAAAAAAACTGGTTGTCCCCTATATTATGGAACCAGCACTAGGCTCCATCAGCCAGCAATATCATGCCACAACCGGGGGACACTTTTATTATGCAAGGTCCCCACAGCTGAACCATGATCACTCTGGCTGGTCAGCCATGGAGGGGGTACTTGGGGGAGTGAAGTCCCCCCCAGGCTTCACCCTTCCAGGGCTGAAGCCCAGGACTGTTCCTTTAACTCCTGGGTGGTGGGTGTTGTGCTGATGCTTTTGTGCAAAAAAAATTGAAAAAAAAAAAATTACATTGGTTGTCACATTCGAACTACAAGTCCCAGCAGGCCTCCCCCGCATAAACCACACTATATATACACTGTACATTATACTCTATATAAAGATTATGCACACACTATACCACACTACATACACACATACACTATACCACACACATACTGTAAAATATACATTACACGCTATACAAATTAGCTACTGTACGTTATACACTATACATACACATAAATACACACACTCAATACATAAAACACACTATATACACCAGCTTCTGTACATTTTACACTATATATATATATATATATATATATATATGACCATCGCTTATCCTTACCTACTGTTTATGCTCACTTCTTTACCTTCTGTGTCACCCCTGTCTGTCTATCCCTCCCCTTTAGAATGTAAGCTCTCACGAGCAGGGCCCTCTCTCCTCATGTGCCTTTCTTAGAATATATAAACCTCTGCCACCCTGATGATTGCTTCAGTGTCCTGTCCCCTGATGCAACTATCTATATTAACCATGTGCTTGTCCTAAACTGTCTTGTACTGTAATTTGTTATGTGTTTTTGATTATAACTATGCTTTGTAAAGCGCTGCGGAATCTGTGTGCGCTATATAAGAAACTGTTAATAAATAAATAAAATATATATATACATACATACACACACACACACACTATTCATTGAACACACTATATATACACACAGACTCTCTATACATTATACACTATATATACACACACACTAAATTAAACAGACTATATACACACCAGCTACTGTATATTAAATACACACACTACACCACACTACATACATTACACACACACACACACACACACTATATTCATTAAACACACCAGCTACTGTACATTATACACACAAATCATTTGCTATGATTTACAGCTATTCTAATACATATTACATGGTGTTTGGCTATTTCATTATATTAACTATGATATCCAGCTTTTTCTAATACACTTTACATGGTTTAATGCTTGTATTGACCTAATGACATGTCGACCTTCAGTCATGTCGACCTAGTGGTGTTGACCTACTTGCTGTCTATCCAATGATCCCAACCCAATACAATTTACATAGTTTCCGGCTTTTTTAATGCATTTGCTAGGATATCCGGCTTTTACCCACCCCCCACTTTATTAATAATACACTATACCACACTACATATATTATACACACACTATATACATTAAACACACTATACACACCAGCTACAGTACATTATGCACACACCTTATACATTATATACTATACAAACACACACACTATACATTATACATACTATACACACACACCAGCTACTGTACATTATACACACACTATATACATCAGCTACAGTACATTTTATACACACATTATACACCATACACACTGTATTTTGTACACACTATATAACCCAGCAACTGTACACTTTACCACACTACATACATTATACATACTATACACACACACCAGCTACTGTACATTATACACACACTATATACATCAGCTACTGTTCATTTTATACACACATTATACACCATACACACTGTTTTTTGTACACACACACACTATACGCAGCAGCTACTGTATATTATATACACACACACATT